>NC_087269.1:8035199-8378532 GCF_015220805.1 Pogoniulus pusillus | reverse complement strand
GCAAAGCAATGGTCTGTGGCTTGCTTTGTCCTTGATACCAGCAAGTAAGAAGTCTGTTTGCAAAAGAGACTGGAATGCCTCAGAAATTATTCAACAAACCCTTCCTCAATAATAATAATAAAAGTTGTAACAAATTATTCTCTTTTTTCTGTTGTTCTCTCAAGGAAAAACATTCTTTAAGCATTGAGGTCAGAAGGTTCTTTTCATGGAATTTTCTGGCCAGCATAAATATATTAAGCTACGATATTTCATAGGAGATTTTTACTTCATTCTGAGTTCTAAAATTCACCCTCCAGTCAAAAAGAGAACAGGAAAACACAGGCAGCACATGGGGGAAAACTCTGAATTGCTCAGAGCAAACCTGACTAATTACAGAATGCCAATCACTCAGACAACTCCTCCATTGCTGCTTAGCATGAATCAAGTGAGGGTGGCTTAGGGCACTGAGGCATATGTGACACATCCCCAGCACTCTGGTAGTAACCTGGACTGTCAGCTGTCCTAAGAATAAAGAAGGCTGATAGAGTCCATACTCACATCACTTGCCAGATCCCTCTTTGCCTTAGCTGTCAAGAATGACAAAGCATCCAGACGAAGCTCAAATCCTTTTTCCTTCTGCTTCTCCCAGCTACTCTTGTAGAGTTTCTGAAGAGATAATAACACAGTCTCTTTATTGCTATCAATATATGCTACTTGTTATAGAGTCACAGGAAAAAGTGTCAAGTAACATCAGACCTGCCTGCTTCCCATGCCCAGCAACCACATGACTAAGGATCAGATCCTGAAGTCTTCACTTACAGTACCTGTGGATACTGTGACCCAAGTATCATAGAATTATAGAACTGTCAGGGCTGGAAAGGACCTCAAGGATCATCTAGTCCCAACCTCCCTGCCATGGGCAGGGACACCTCACACTATATCAGGTTGCTCAGAGCCACATCCATCCTGGCCTCAAAGACCTCTAGGGACAGGGCTTCCACCACCTCTCTGGGCAACCTGTTCCAGTGTCTCATCACCCTCATGGTGAAGAACTTCTTCCTAACATCCAGTCTGAATCTACCCACTTCTAGTTTTGCTTCATTCCCCCCAGCCCTATCACTACCCAACATCCTAAAAAGTCCCTCATCAGCTTTCCTGTAGGTTTGCTTTAGACACTGGAAGGCGACAGCAAAGTCTCTTCAGAGGCTTCTCCTCTCCAGACTGAATGACCCCAGCTCTCTCAGTCTGTCTCCATAGGAGAGGAGCTCCAGTCCTCTGATCATCCTCTGGACATATTCCAGCATGTCCAGATCTTTCCTGTAATAGTGACTCCAGGACTGGATTTAGTACTGTAGGTGGGGTCTCACCAGAGTGGACTAGAAGGGAAGAACCACTTCCCTCAACCTGCTGGCTGCACTTCTCTTGATGCAGCCCAGGATACAGCTGGCTTTCTGGGCTACAAGTGCGCACTGCTGGCTCATGTTCAGCTTCTCACCGGTTCCAGGGAAGGTGTCAATGTGCCCCACATTTGTAAGTATGTGGAAAACACACGGTTTCTAACTCTAAAAATGTGAATCTTCAGAACATCCAATGTGACTAGCATTTGATTAAAAGCAAGTAATTAAATGTAGATATTAATTTTTAACAACTAAAACATTTAGACCTTTTCAGAGAGAGAAGATAACTTTTACCTACAGAATAAACATTTCAACAGCAACTGTAACTACTGACAGGAGTGAGAGGACCCAAACCTCTATCTTCCACATTACCTCACTGATATTGGCAGCATTTGCTTTGGCCAGTAGGAAGACAGGATCATCTTTGCTGATGGTGTACTGATGAAGAAACTGCTCTTTTCCTGACCTGTAGGCAACCTGTTCACAAAAAGCAAAGCATGGTTAACAAGCAGTAGTCCACATTTAATGTTCAAGGAATACTGGTTAAAACATCCCAAGTATTCAAGGATTATTTAGGGTTAATTATTGGTGAGTTAGACTTTAGCAGCAGAACTTTTTTTTTCCAAATATGTATTTAACAGCTGACTCAGACTCAAATTACTCAGCTAAATTTCAGGAAGTAAAACAAGATATTTTTAATTCCCTTTCCTAAAGTAAGCTCTCAACTGGCTGTAAAGCTGACATCACTTCATACTCTGTAAAAATGTATGCTAGAATATATTTAATCCAAAACTAAACTGCACCTATTTTTAGGTGAAATGAAGATCTTTAATATGACACAGGAATAGTGCATTTTGAACATGAAATTAAGAACACTAAGCAACTGAATCTGCAGAGAAAAATTTGTGACCTAAGTGTAATTGTTGACATAGTACTTCAGTGAGGACTAAGATTCCAATTTTAGACAAAAATAGCAAGGATCTTTTATGACCCAAGTAGCAAACATCTTTATTTTATAACCCAGGGCAACATCAACAGAGAAATGAACCGCTCTGTTTCACATAAAACTGTTGGAGGAGCTGCAGAAAAGCTATGAAAAGATGCTCTAATTCACAAAGTGTTACATTTCTTAACAAAAAAAAGTCCCTACTATAAAGGTCTAAATTCATGGTTACTATTTTGACTTCAACACACATGCAGAAAGGCAGCATTGTCCAGTACGCAGGAGACAAGTAATGGAAGTCAGGAGACCAACATTCTCCTCTGATTCAGTTTGGTGTCATCTTTGAGATACACAACACTCCCTAGTAAGTGCCAGGTTTTAACTGACAAAGAGAAGCAAAAAAGGAAACATGGCAGCTGCCTGGAAAAGATCAATCAAGAAGCAATAACACTTAATTCACATCACAACTGAGAAGTGACAGTATCTTGATTTCACAGCACAATATGCTAAAAGTCATTTTACAAAAAGCTTGACAAGTCACTACTGCTCTCAAATTAATTAGTCAACAATTTTAACAACAGGTTTCCCTTCTTTTGGAAACTTAAAAGTAAGCTGCTGTCAGCTAAGTCCTCCCAAGGAGTTCTAAAGTGCCGTCTCAGCCCTGAAGTGATCAGGCAGTTGGACTAGATGACCACTGCAGGGCCCTTCCAATTGAAATTGTCCTATTCTACTCTATCCTAACTCCACTTCTATTCTATCCTAAATCCACTTCTATTCTATCCTATTCTATTCTCTCTTATTCTATCCACCAGATTCACCCAGATCCAAGGAAGAATAGAGAGCATTCCAAAGCAATCTAGTTTGGGAAAATAAGACTAGTTTAGCATTTCACTAAATCATAGAATCTTAGAATGAAAAAGTGAAGTACTTCAGTAAGGTAAGTAAAGTTAAAATGACAGCAATAGCTGTCATTCTGTCTTTCTGTGAAGTACATGTGGTCTACAACTGCTGATACAGCTTTAAGTAGTCTGACAGGGCCCTTAGTGAAATGGAACACAGAACCTGGGATGGATGTGTATCAGTCCCTATTTACATTGCTTTAAAGCACTGCCTAAGGATCAACTGGGAATGCTGTGTTTTCACTCCAGCTTCCTTCCTTGCTTTTCTTACTTCATGGATAACCAGTTTTTGTGCAGATGACAATAACATCTCAGGAACACTCAGGTATCCTTTCACTAATATACTGCAGCCATGCTTGAATCCAGACAGCAACAACCACAAGTTTGTTGCAAAAAGTGTTGTCTAGAGTCATCCTCCCCCAATTCTGGCCTTTGCCTTGTCTATTTCCATTCCCTTTGGGATTTGTTTTGTTGTTGTTACGTTAGTTCAGAGAATTCAGTGAGAGAACTAATCAAAAAAACCCAACAAAACTCTTAGAAATAAGTCTAAAGAAATGTAATATATTTCATTACTCCGTTCCTTTTCACCACTACCCCAGTGTACATGTCTTAGAAAAGACCACATTATGAGACAAATTTCAGTCAAAGACTCACCTCACTTTGCAGTTCCTGGCTTTTCTTAGCATGCTTGATCTGAGAACTGTCAGCCACACTGGTGAACTTCAGAGCATCAGCCTTCTGCCTGTATTTTTTCTACATCAAATTAAAGCAAGTTAGGTAAAAGTTGCTACAACATTTACCCTTCTCTCAAAAATGTAGTGTTTTCAAAAAGTACATGACTGATAGAGCCAGAAGTCCCTTCTAAATTCCAAAGACAGTCAACAACCAAACAAGCTTCCAAGCACTAGTCAGTGTTAGTGTTTTTGTGGTAAGGAGGGCAGCACAAGAGTGCCAAATACATTGCTGCTGACCCTGCAAACATGGATACTCTTTCATATACTAGCTACATATCTGACAAGATCTAAGTGGCACACCAAAAAATGAGTGTCCTTCACAAACCAGGTCTGAGAGCTCATAAGCTGCACAATCAATGCCACTGTCTCATTTGCTTACATGGTACTTTTCAAGGATATGCACAAGTGTGCTGGTTTGAGGCTAAGTGGAATATTTTAATGAGAGAAATAAGATAATTGTCTTTGAAAAGAAAATAATAGTGATGTCTATATCATTCATTTGTTCTGCTGAGAGATATAAAACAAGAAACATGAACAAAGTCAGACAGTGTGTCTCTGGGTGTTGCTGCTGCATTAACTATCTCTGCCTGCATAACCTCAAGTAATGATTCTGCTTCTAACTCCTTATCTGGCAATCTCACCCTGCATGTAAGACTTCTGATATAAGGGTGGGGGTGAAAGGAAAGAGATGATTTGGGTTGAAAGCCCTTCTGGGCAGTTGTGTTGATCAGGAGGGGGTTTACATTTCTGTATTACTTTTAACTTCTATATAATTGTATATAGTTGTAAATATCTGTATATATGGGGTATATATGCTTGCATATATGTGCCATGCTGTAAATATAGCTTCATTCCTTAACTTCCAGCCAGCTGAGTTAGTCTGGTGAATGTGGGTGCAGGGGCAGGAAACTCCCAAACTACCATAAGTCATTCAAATCACCAAACATAACTACATAACGTACTGAGATGTTTCTAACTATCAGTGAAGTTAGAACAGACAGTTTCAGTGTCTTGGAAGTAATTTAAATTCAACATCTTCCCCACCATCTCCTAGTTCTTTTGAAAGCAGAGTTCAGCAAAGACACTGCAGTCAAGCCTTCTTGGGAGCAACAGCTGTGAGACTTCCACAAGTCTCGAGTCTTGCATGAGGGAAAAATCACCATGTTCTGTTCGTACTCTGGTATCAGTACTTGTATTAAATCTATTTCAATGGACAAGCTTGCATAGAGACTAACATTTCTAGTTTGGTAAATAAGACTAATCTTACTTTTTATTTCAACTTATTTTTTCTCTTAAATCTGAAACTCATGTAAGTGAATGGAAAACTTCCTCTGACTTCGTCAGAATTTAGATCAAGCCTGCTCTGAATCAATGTTTCTGCCTCAGCCCTTTGTATCACTCATTTGAAAGCAAGCTGAGCATCTCTTTCTAGATTTGAGGCAGTACAAGGAAATGCAGCATTCTAGTTCAAGACCACAGTATGACAGGCGGAGACCAAGCAAACATTTCTTGTATACTTTAGTCAAATGCTTATTCTAACAGCTGAACCGCAAAGTGGGCCATTCTACCTAGGAAGGGTGTAAATGCATTCTCTCATTATCTGGCATTTCAGAAGAGAAATCCTTCTGCTTGAACTGATGGGTGAACAGAACAGTTCATGCTGTGTTTCTGCTAGGGTAACACAAAACAGAAGTTAAAAAAGCATGCAGCACTTCAAAGAGGTGCTCATCGCTTTATTTTAGGAACTTGGAAGGGAGGGAAGCAGATTAAAACCAGCATGTTTGTCATCTTGCATGGAACACTACTTTACAGTGACATTCTGCAAAGAAATGACAACATGCCAGGCTCTATATGGCAATAGAGATCTCTAAAATAATATCCACAAGTCTCCAGTTTAAGTGACTGTCAGACATCTCTTGGCCTTACCCAGCACTGGAACGAAAAGACAGATCATTATGGATTAAATATTTGTGGAAGTGATTATTACTACTGCACACCACAGCAGCTGATGTCAGTCTGTCCCTAGCAAGACACTAGATCTGAGAGCAGATGCTTTTCTTTTGTTTCTAGGATGTACTTTTTCCCCTTTCAGGAGTAGTGAGAGAATGTCAGAGACCCAAGGTAATAGTGTGATCTCCAGTAACTAAGTGGCTTCTGTTTCGTCTTCCAGCACTAAGTGGGATTTTATACTTCTTGTCAAACTTCCTCTAATTTATTCTTCTGTCCGTCCTCTAGTCTTCCTAGCACTAGTGAGACAGCTCACCCATATCCAAGCAGCTAAGGAAGTGTACTTCCATAAGGTTAATGGCAGTGCAGAATCATGAATTAATCAAGTGAAAGCAATAAAATCCAGCACAAGCTGAAGCTGCCAGTAAAGATACAGCCTTTATTTGCAAAGAGCAAGGAAATTTCCAAACATAATTTTAAAACACTTTTTAAACTCTAAACACTTAATGTATCATGTTACATAGGAAATTCTAATTCCTTCCAATGCTGCTTTGCAAAATGGGCAGGTGAATGAAAAGAGATGAAAGCACAGTAATGGGGGTTTCTGCCTTGGAAGAAGTGGCACAATAAATGTATAATGGGAAAAATATATTTTTAACCTCTAACCCAGGATATCCTAAACTGTAGGAAACCAAAACGATGCCCAACAGTTCTTTAGGGCATCCTTACATATTCCATACAATGCAGTGAAATAAATGTGCATAAACCTTTAAATAAACAACAGAAAGAAGCCTGAGCACTTACCTCACTGACCAAATCTCCTGCCTTTTTGGCTTGCTGTATATTAAGACTTCCTTCTGTGATACATCCAGCTCCTTTCATCCACATCAGATCTGCCCTGTATCGAAGCTACAGAGGGAAATAGCATTTCTTGGGATGGGAAACAAAGGTGAAATGTTTGCATGTGAACTTAGAACCATAGAATGGTCTGGGGTTGGAAGGGACCTCAGAAGGTCATCTAGTCCAACCTCCCATGCAGTCAGCAAGGGCATCCTCAACTAGACCAGGTTGCCCTTCTCAGGTTCAAGGATGTTGCAAATACATTTTAAAAAGTCATAATGGAAGTCAAACAGCATGTATATGAAATGAGAATTAATGCCAGATTGAAAAAGTCTATAAACACCCATAGTGCTTGTAATAGTTAAGCTGAGTATACAACATCTTACATCACTCTGGAGACCATAGGCCTTCTTTGCCCATCTGGTCTTCATATCTTCTGGAACCACTGTGTACTCATGAAGTCTCTTCCTATAATCAAAGTCACTAGCAAGTGCCTGGGCCCTCTTAGCATGTCTCAGGTTTATCATATCCATAGGCAGATGGAAATGGGTCTTATTCTCCTCAAAATCTTTTTTGTAGGCAATCTAAAAACAAAAAGAACAAAAAGAAATTGTCTGTATTAGTGCATTGCAAAGCTGAAGCTATCTTAAATATCCACTTTTGTTTAGGTCCTTACTCAGATTAGGGGAAAAAAACATGTAGAAATCATGACCCAGAAAGCAGATAGCATAATGAATTTTGCAGGCTCTAGAGAATCTTCTCTATTACAGTACATCTTAATTTTAAACATACTTTTACCTGCTGCTTGAATGTTTTACACAGAAATGTTTATATTGGTGATTTAATAGGATGTTATATCCCTGCCCCAAAATTAGGACATCATAACCCACAATTCCTTCCGAGAACAAAAATACTGTGCAATCATACAATAATTGAATGCTAGGTGTAGGAAGGAATCTTCAGAGATTATTGAGGCCAACCCCCCTGCAAAGCAGGACCACCAAGGGTAGGTCACACAGGAACAAATCCAGGTGCATTTTGAAGATCTCCAGACAAAGGAGACTCCACAACCTCTCTGGACAGCCTGCTCCAGTGCTCTGTCCCCCTCACAGTAAAAATTCTTTTCCTCTTGTTGAAATGGAATTTCCTGTGATTGAGTTTACACCCATTGCCCCTCATCCTATAACTGAGTATCACTGAGAAGAGACTAGCTCCATTTTCAGATATTTGTAGATGTTAAAGAGGTCCCCTCTCAGCCTTCTCAAGACTAAACAGCCCCAGGTCTTTCAGTCTTTCCTTGTAAGAGAGAAGCTCCAGTCCCTTAATTATCCTTATAGCTCTCCACTGAACTCTCTTTGGTAGTTCCCTGTGCTTCTTGAACTGGGGAGCACAGAACTGTACCCAATACTCCAAATATGCTCTAACTAGGGCTGAGTAGAGGGGAAGAAGAAGCTCCCTCGACCTTTTGGACACACTTTGCTTAAGGCACCCAACTGTGCTATTGACCTTCTTGGCCATAAGGGCACACTGCTGTGCTATGGATAACTTCTTATCAACCCAAGATGTTCTCCAAGGTGTTCTGTGGAGCTACGTTCCAGCAGGTCAACCCCCAACCATTGCAGATTAACAGATGGAGAAAGAAAATCGATTTTTGTTACCTGCTTCCAAGAATTTCATATAGTGAAAGTAGTAAGTGTTTGATTGCATAGATTTCTGAAAATGTCAAAGTAACAAAATAACCACCATGTGAGCAAGAGAAATAAATATTTTACCTCGCTACTCATCTTGGCTACCTTCAGAGAGTGCAAAAGTCTTGAATCTTTGGTTCCAATTGCTTTTCCTTTTGTTTTTTCATATTCTTCTTTGTATTTAATCTGTGAAAAAAATAGTTTAAGTCAAAGCACATTTCCATTTACTCAAGAGATAAGCAATACATTTTTTCACTGATCAAAATTTACAACGGCTTAATCTGATCCTCACTTTATCACTTCATAATTCCTGGATTTTTCTCTTAGACATTCCCAAAGGTGCAAGGTTGGTCTCATTTATGTTGTCTTTAACCTCATTCTTTAAGGCTAACTCCTCTGAGATGGATACACTTATAAACTTAAAATCTGATTAGCTAAATTACCTCGTTCTTAAAGCAAAAGATGAGAAATCAATGATCTAACAATGAAGCCAGGGATTCAGGATTTGATTTTCTTAATGAGATGGATTTTCAGAATCAGCTGCAGGAAAAATATCTTCACAGGTTAAGAACAAGTTGTTTTAAAAAGAGTTTATTTTTACATGTTTTAGATATGTGTGTTTATGTTAAAGGAGCAGACTAAAGAAATATGCATTACCTTTGCAATGCTATCTTGAGGATATAAACAATGAAAAATACTGAATTTTACTACAGAGTTATCCTGCATATTTTTCTTCCCTCTGTATGCTTGTAATAAATAAAATAATTTTCAGAGAGTGCAATTTCATAGCAGAGTCTGCTAAAGTTTCCAGCTGTTCATCAGTCTTTAAGAAAGATGGACAGCCAAATGCAGGACTTAAAAATCCAGATGAAGTGAGCTGGACTTTATTTCCCTGCGCTATATCAACTTATATAAATAATAATTCCTGTGTAATTAAATACAACATACATCACTGGCAAGATCCCTTGAAGCTTTGGCAGCAAGTAAAGGCAGAGAATCAAGTTTCATCTCAAAGCCCCGTCCTTTACTCTTCTCCCAGCCTTCTTTGTACTTAATCTGAGAAGGGAAAGACAGCAGCATGTCACTGAGACATAAACACACAAGATCTCCACACAAATATAAAGATGACTAAGAGCAAACCATAGCTCTCTGTGTGTGTATATGTATATATATATATTCAATCCACAAACTGGAAACTTTACATCACAATTCATTATCATTTTAAGATAATCAATTGGCCAATACTAAGTCAATAATTTTATTCTTGGAGTTTACAGACACTTGAAATGCCAGAATGTGTGCCAGCACCTCTCATTTTTAAACAGGCATGGAGGTGAAAAAGGGTTTTCAAAAGTTACATCTATATATGCAAAAAGCACAGATCAACAGGAATTTATTGGTGCTCCTTTGAAAAGCTGGTGCTCAAAATCATACATCACTGCTCATTTCAGGGTTTTTCTTCCTCATCAACTCCCCAAAAAACAGAGCTGGTCCTCTGCACCAAATGCCCATTTGTAGCTGCAGTTCTTTGTGTGAGATGCTTCAGAACATCTTTTAGTTTGGCAGCATTTAGAAGAGCTCCAGCTCATGTGCTCTGAGACTATCCCACAATGTGAAACAACCCTTATGATCAGGAGATATGCATGAAAAGCACAGTCATGAGTTACACAAACGAAATGCATGAGTATCACATGCATAACTTCTGGAAGTTGAACTACTAGTGGTTTTAAGCTCTTTTTCAAGATTCCACTTGAAAATCCATGACAGCAGGAACAAGTATGCTCTCATGCACACTACTATTCATGCACTTAATCAATTATCCAGGAAGCCCTGATTTATGAGTTTGGCTTTTCCTATGATTTTATTTTACCAGTATCTAACAACTGTGTATATATCCCAACACATTATAGGGACAAAGAGTGCTGCTACACAACACTCCAACACAACTCTGGTAAAACTGAGGGGAAGGACATGAATATACCATTGCAGTAATGGCAAATCACAACCATGGAAAACTATGAAACTGCTTCAGAAATAACAGCAAACCAGTGACAAGTCTGGAGTTTCTTTTTAGTTTTTCATTTGACTTGTGGGGCTTTTTTTCCCTCCAAAATTGTCTACCACAATGGAGGCCTGAAATATACTTTAAATAGAAGTTAAACTTCAAAGTTAAACTTCCTACAAGTGCTTTATTTCAACATTAGTCACTACATATTGACATGAATGGCAGCAACAGTGGACTTTACCTAAGCTCGAACTATTTCTGATACAGGCCAGGATGACATTGTCCTTCTTGCCCCCCTGGGTACACTGCTGGCTCCTGTTCAGCTGCCTGTCTATCAGTACCCTCAAGTCTCTTTCTGCCTGGCTGCTCTTCAGACACTCTGTCCCCAGCCTGTATCATTGCATGGGGTTGCTGTGACCAAAGTGCAGAATCCAGCACTTGGACTTGTTAGATCTCATCTCATTGAAAAAGTTTGGGGAAAAAAACTCCACCAGTTTCACTGTACTTGAGATTGTTGCCCTGTCTATTCTAGTTACCATATTTCATGCCATTTAGTAAAGGCCAAGGATAATGCTTCCAGAAGCAGTGTCATCATCTTTACATTCATTTCTGTTTGTTAGTAACATCACAAATATCAGTACATGCCCAGTGATTGGCTTACCTCACTGTACAGCTCTGCATTGGCTTTTGCCTTGATGAACTGTGGCACGTCCTGGGGTAGAGTGTAATTTGTCTTTGTCTTCTCGTACTGGGCTCGGTAGTTCAACTGCCACATATTGAAAAAGCCAACAACAAACTCAGTTATTTTTAACTCACTGCAAATGTGGCTGCTACACTGATCGACTGCTGTCAAATTTCAGGCTATTTGTGCCAGCTGTCACAGACAAATGCATAGGCATGGCTGACAAAAATATGAGGGTAATAAGGCAATTATAACATTTAGGTACTAGGAAGTAGAATAATTATTCTATAAGTAGAACAATTACTGATTATCTATAAGTAAAGAATACATTATTTGAAACCAAGCATTAAAAATACACAGAAGATAAATCCCTAACAATGCACAATAATATGAAGCTTTTAAATGGATGAAAATATTAATAGATTCATAGAATGGGTTGGGTTAGAAGGGACCTTAAAGATCATCTAGTTCCAACTCCCCTGCCATGGGCAGGGACACCTCCCACTAGCCTAGGTTGCTCAAAGCCTCATCCAAGTTGACCTTGGACACCTTCAGAGAGGGAGCACCCATGACCTCCCTGGGCAACCTGTTCCAATGTCTCACCACTCTTTCTGTAAAGAATTTCTTTCTAATATCTGGTCTAAATCTGCTGCCTCAAGCCTCAATCCCAACTCTTTCATTCTATTACTACAAGAGTTTGTAGTCCCTTCCTGGTTGTTCTGCAGGTCCCATTCAGAGGTACTGGTATGCTTGCCACACTTTAAAAAGCAACTTAATGCAATTTGTATTCTTGTTTTGGTTGTAAGTCTGCTGATGAACTATCAAGAATAAAAAGAGTTAAGTGCTACAAATGCTATGAAATTAAGTAATCTCATAATACTAATAAGTACTAATAATACTAATAAGCATAATACTAATAAACAAATATACTAATAAACACTAATAACACTAATAAACAAATATATCATCATACTAATAAACACTAATAATACTAATACGCAAATATATCATCATACTAATAAACAAACTACTAAAAGATGACAGAACTTACATCACTGAGCTGCTGAGCATTTATTTTGGCTTGAGCAATTTGTGGAGTGCTGGTGACAGAGCTGTACTTCAGCTTGTCTATGCTTTGCCTGTAGTTTACCTGATTTAAGATAAAATAGAAATAAATGAATAAAAGAAGAACCATTCAGATTGAAAAATGAGAGATTGAGTGGAGAGAGCTGCTAGGGTCTCTTGGATGAGATCTGAGTTAATGCTCTTGGAACTTCATAGTCTGAGGTAACAGGTTTTATTGCACTTTGAAAATTAACTTCACTTACAATCCCTCCCCTTCAAACTCAAAAATTCTTAAAAAGCTGAAGCTTTATCTGATCCTCCAAAGCATTCCTATAAAACTGATATTCTTAACCATCACTTAGGCTATCTTTATAAAGGAACATTTTAACTATCTATCAAGACACTTGTGCAATGTAAGGCTGTGCAGAGATGAACTCTCTCATAAGATAGTATTGAGTTTCAATATAATCATCAAGCAGAGAAATTCCCTGTGTGGTAAGAGTCCTATGTGGATTATGAGAGAAGAAAAATAGGTGCACATGGTATAGAAAAGTAACTTTAATGCCAGCCATTGATAAGACTGGAGCCCACTAAATTTCTAACACATTAACATAGCAATAATAAACTGTTAAATAAATGCATTAAATCCCAACATTATACAAAATAAGAAACTCAGAGAAGCTTCCTCCCAAACCTGGGAGGACCCAGTGCTACACTGTAGGGCACAAGTATTATTCTTGGTAGCCTTAATTAATATTCACTGTAGTTAATCATCACAGAAGGTTAGGGGCTGGAAGGGACCTCAAAAGAGAGAGCAAGATCACCTATACCAGATCAAATATTGCAAATCATGCTGTTTCAAACTAGTTCCTTAAGAACTCTTTTTTCCAGTAAAGCAAAATATATTTCTAGAGACTCTGGATTATTGAAACTACTTTAATGTGAACCTTCTTATCTCAGGTATCATGTCACAAACTTGAAACTTCTGCCATAATGACAAAAGCTTAGGAAAAAGCCCTGAATTATCTCATGGGTGTAAAGTGATCAAGGTAGTTAAAACAGTTAATTTTGCTTCTTTACAGAGAGAGAATTTCAATTCCATAGAAAGGGATCATTTCTGTGTATCTATTGCGACTTGTATCCTTAAAGACTTCAAAGTAAGCAGGCAAAGTAAGTTATCAGTGAGCAGATGAGTCCTGAGACCGCTTCAGACTACTAGATGATGATCATGACTAGTACAACTGAGTCTCTATGGCAAACTGATTTTCATGTTCCAGACCTAGATGCTATGAATTGTAGAGCCACTGATAGCACTGAAATGTTTACAGTGGTTAGAACTAATTTGTAAACTTGGACATGAATTCATGCTTGCTTTGAACTCTTTAAGAATTGAACTCTTTAAGAATGCAGCTCTCTCACACATGAAACCTGAACTCTACTTTTTAAAGGAAACACTGATCTTTATTAAAAAAAAAAAAAAGATTTTCCAAAGACAAAACTGAAATTACTACTAAGAGGTGATAGCGCATTCTAAAGTTGAAGTACACCAAGCACTTCCCCAAAAACATCAGGTTTCTTAATTCTACCACTTCATACTACTGTTTTTTTTCCTGGAAGTTATCAGGCCCAGACACATCTCATATAATGTTATGAGTCTCTCTGGTTTACTGAAATTTCAGTGAAAAGACATCTTAGGTGGTCAGAAACACCCCGAGGAAGTCCTGCCCTCCTCCTGCTGATTTTATAAGTAATGCCTGGTGACTGCGCTCCTACGGCACAGGTTAAGTTCCCAAGGAGTGGTGAGGTTACTTAAGCATTTAATGCTTGTGCAAGGTAGAAGTATGGTATCTTCTGCAGTATGACGTCCTCCATTTAGCTGCAGTGCACATATAAGCACAGCAGTACACAAATTTCTTCATACTGTTCCATCAGTAACTCAGCTTCAAGCGCAGAGGGCATCTCTTTCCCACAGACCTCAGGCATAAGGAAGGTTATGTGACCAGTTAGGTCCCCTTCAGAGGGGAACACCTAGCTTCAGGGAATTCACAAAAGATGAGAAGCCTATTTAAATCTCACTGTTCTTTCAGCTGCTGCTGAAGCTGCCCAGGCTGGTGATATGTTTTGCAGAACAGACTGGGGATAGGGCATAGCTCACTCATTTGACATCACCGTGTAGCGTGCTGAACTGAAGCCAACGACAGGAGGTGGCAGCACTTTCCGCTATCTTGAGTCCTCTTGACTACCCACACTTCTTTCCTTTAACTTCGCTGTCAGTAGCTGTGTGCCTTCATGACTAAATCATCGTTTGACACATACGGTCTATCACAGTCTCTCCTACAGGGAGATGATGAGCCATGCAAGTCATAGGGGGGAAAAAATCAAAATATAAAATTACTTACATCTTTCAAAGGAACCAACTTTCTTGTTGTCTGATATGAAGGAGTGAGAGTAGCTGGGTAATTGTAGTCAACACCATCATGTTTGTAATCAGATTTATAGGCTATCTGAAACACAGAGAGGAGAGAACAAAAAAAAATCAGTCTTTTTTTTAAAGCTGTCATTTGTTTGAATAATTATCAGTCAGGAGGAAAGGAGAAACAATAATATTAATATTAAATGCAGGAAACAAAGTAAGTTCAGTGTCATGAGTGACAGAGAAAATGAAATTATTTGCATAGTTTAGCCACTAATTGATTCTTTTTCAGCTCCTCAATTAATCCAATGCCAACAGTGGGAGCACTAACTTAACTTCCACCTATGACACATCTCTTTTATCTTTCTGCTTAGTTCTCAAGCTTCTTACAGATTTGTAAATAACGCACTTGAAGGAAAGGTATGTAATGAAATAGCTTCTTCACCAACCCAGTAAATTAAATTGGAATCCAGAAATCTTCATTAAAGATTGTTTTTTCAGCAAAGGTCTGACCTTAGGGTGGTGGCAAGAAACCTTCAGCATTTTATTGATATCAAAGAAAACTGAGGAAGCTCAGTATGTTGCCAGGTCATTGAATTTGCTTATTTTAACTTATTCTACACAGTGAGCTATAAATCAGTACAAAAGGGCTTCCAGAATTTCTCCTCTTCTCAACACATCTATCCTTCAGATCCTCACTACAATATGATCTAAAGTCTTGTATCAGCTTAACTCTGGAAAAACTCAAAAGACAAGAAAGCAACAACTTTACAAATGTGATTAGAAAAGACTTACATTGCTTGCCAAGCTGCCAACTTTCATGGCATGCAGCATTCGCTTGTCCATGCCAATACCTACATAATGACCTTTCATCTGGTTCTGGTAGGTCTCCTTGTATTTAACCTGTAAAAAAAGATTGGCATAAATACTCTAGAGAAAATATATTTACTTCTTAAATAAGTTTCCTTATATTGCAACAATGAGATAATTTCTTACAGCTGTGGCCAACTACCACTGCACCATTACAGCAACTTGTGAGTCCACAACCTCAGTACTTTAAAACACATCAAACTGAAACACTGTGTGAGCTTTCTGCTTTACAAGATGTCATTCACATACTCTTCACATCACCTGGATGCCGCATAAAGCAGGTATCTCTGAATTCTCTTGCTGCATATGATTTCATCAGTAACAAATATTAGACCAAAGCTGCAGAGTAACATTATGTGCATATTAACAAATGAACACATAATCATCTGCCAAAACTGGACTGTTTTGGTGCAGAGTTCACCAAGGCCAGAACAGGGAATTCAACAATAAGATGAGCTAACCACACTACCAGCTCATCTGCATGGCAAAACTTTTATTCCTTCTGACAGCAAGCAGTATAAAGCAAAATTATACTTCAGCATCATGAGATACAAACACTATAATTGTTTATACTGATTACTTTCACACAGCAAACATGTTCTTTTCTGATTATAACTCTGGTGCAGTATCTTCTGCCTTCCTTTCCAGTGAAGAAATAGACATACACAGTGACATAAGTAATAATTACAATAGATGACAGTGACAACCAACAGCTCCTTTTCCAGATTATCAGTCCATTGTAAGTAACCTCTCCTCCCTATATCATAACAGTTCTTTTCATAATACTGTATAAAATGAGTCCCTCTTATCCACCAGCACATACTAGGATAGTTTCTGTACAGACATGGGTTAAAATCATAATATCAGTTATAACTTAATTCCCAGGCCACAGCTCTCTGAAGGACACACAAATCACTTGCAATTCCAGCAGCAACCAGGTTAAGCAATCCACACAGGACGTACCAAAAATTTACATCGCTGCTGAATTTTGAGATCTTGCTCACATTCCTGAACTGTGGAGTGTTATAATCATCTGCCAAAACTGGACTGTTTTAGTGCAGAGTTCACCAAGGCCAGGATAGAGAAGTTAACAATAAGATGAGCTAACCACTCTACCAGCTTATCTGCATGACAAAAGTTTTACTCCTCCTGATAGCAAGCAGTGTAAAGCAAATTTATACTTCAGTACCACAAGATACAAACACTATATTGATATTTATATATGAAAAACTTACATCACTGGTGAATTTTGAGATCTTGCTCACATTCCTGAACTGTGGAGTATCACAGTAGTTCATGCTGTAGCCTCTGTTGTTGCCAAGATCCTTCTTATACTCCACCTTAGTGACAAAAACGTACATGGGAATAATAGGGAAAAGATCTTAACCTTCTCTGTCAAATTCCTTTGCACACAGGCTTACTGGTCAGAGATTTTGATACATAGCTTTCATCAGAGGGAATATGATGAAAATTAATGTGAGGATGACTGTCATATACCCAATTTTCATTTTATAGGCAAAAGAAATGTAACCAATTTCATCCATTTGGACCTCAGTGAAGTGTGCAAGACTGTGCCGTGAGGAAAACTATTAACAAAAAGAAGGATCTACAAAGGAATTTTAAGATGTCTGTGCAGCAGATGAAAGCACAGAAAGTGATGGCTGTTTTTCAGTAGGAAGGACTGAACAGGGTAAAGTTTAGCAGCAGAATTCTTCAGAGTAACTTTAAATACAGAACTAGTTTAGTATTATCTTTATGTACCTTTGCTCTGAAGAAGAAATGTTGAAGGTGATATTAAAAGAAGCAATAAAAATGGGACTAAAATCAGCAATGTACAGATTAATACATTCAAAGGGTAGTCATAAAAAATTCATCTCATCTCCTAGAAAGTCTGAGGAAGTTTTGTTCACATGTAGGCTGACCACAGAAATATGGTGAGATGCCAAAGTAGCACAGCCATAAAAACACCAAATGCAGCCCAAAACAGGAGGAAGAGGAAACTTTTGATCAGACACTGGGAATTGCATGATCTATGTACCAGGTTCCAACAAGACCTCAAGAACTTATGTACTCTTAAAGTCATTCCTGTAACAGCTGCAGTGAAAGACTGTGAGAGAGAAGAATTTGGCTTGCTTAGTCCAGGAAACCAAAGGCAGAGAGAAGAATCACAGGATCGCAGGATGTTAGGGGTTGGAGGGGACCCAAGGAGATCATCCAGTCCAACCTCCCTGCCAGAGCAGGACAATACTATCTAACACAGATCACAGAGGAACACATCCAGACAGACAGACATCCAGAAAATGGTATCCATTTGTAAACTTCTCAGAAATGTAATCATGCAGGGTGAAAAACAACTTTCTTAAACTAAAGGGCAACGTTGGCACAAAACACAATAGTAATAAAGTGGACAGGAATAAATGTAGGCTAGAAATTAGAAAAGGATTATATGATACTGTGCCAAAACTACAGGAGCCAGGAATCAGTGGCCCAGGAGGCCCCTTCCAGTCCTACTTCCAGGGGTTTTTCATTATTGAAGGTTTTATACTTCAACATCTCAAGAGTATAAGTTTCTTAAACGCCATGGGGAAGCTCTAGAAACTCACACTTATTAATAGCTTTATAGCTGATATGACACTATAAATAAATTAATAATTCAGAATCTACTGAGAATTCCCTTGCCAAGCAGATGAAGATTGAATTATCAGTAGCTCACAGTCCTTCATATAATGGAAGAAAACAGAAACCTGCATTAACAGAACATTCACATTTTGGCTCTGGCAGTGTCATATTTTAATTATCAGTAGAAATCTCTTTGAACACTCAAAGGTACACACTCAAGACATCCTAAAGCATTTATGATTATAACTTTGAGGTATATTAAGAGCACAATTCAGGTCTTTCTTTTTTCAGATTTCTGTTCCTAATGTGGCTAGAATTAGAATTCTTCTGGGGTTAATTTGCCATACTTCCACACAGATCACTGGAAGTGACAAATAACAGAACCTGAAGATCTCTTCTTGAACCTTTCTCTCCAGTTACTGTGCTACACACAGATCGTTTTTACATACAAGGCAATGAGAACAATAAATGTGATATTTGTAGTGCTTACCTATCAGACACAAGTGTTTCTAAGAGATGCTCTCAAACTTGTTATCAGATCGATTAAACCCCTTACCTCACTGACAAGCTTGTTAGCACTTTGGGCTTGTTTAAGGACTAAGTTGTCTTCAGCTGTTAGAGAGTGAAAGTGAGCTGCACCTTTCATCTTGGAAAGATCTTTCTTGTATTTTATCTGAAAAGAAGTAAGGAAAATTATAAAACAGATGTCTAGCTTTTCACTATTTCTATCTAGACTGGCATCATGAGTCAGGATTTCTCCTGTCCTTGCTTTGATAAACAAACAGAACTTACTAAATTGAAGTACTGCAAGTTGTTACCTCCTGAAATAAACCACATATAAAATCACAGCCCTAACAATCCCTGTCAAGCCAATTCACTAGACAGTATTTTTTTAAATCATTTTTTACACAGACTGAATAGTGCTGGTTGCTGTTCATAGCTTGAACAGATAACTAGCAGTCTCTTGGCTAGTGGCTGCTTGGAGTTTGGGTGCTCTTCTATTATTGAAGTTAACTCTCACCAATTTAATTTTATAGTTCTAGTCAGAAAACTACAGATAATCACCAAATGCTCTGCAAACTTTTGCTTTTGTAGAATCTAGCTTTTTAAAAAAGCTGTATTTTATTTTTTTGCACTTAACATTGTTTTTAATGGAATTCTATTTCTCTACCAAATCAAGATCAAAATAAGTGAGCTGTTAATCTAATTTAGACATCAGGTTATTGACTTAAATTGGTCTTGGATGGGAGAAAAGAGACCATATTTATATTGGCTTTTTGCCAAACTCTATCCAAAAAAACCCTGTTGGGACTATATTTCTGTATTTCTTTCTGTAAGAGATTCTCTCTCTTCAATTACTGTTTCAAAAATCAGACTCATATCATGCAAAATTATAAACTGTTTTAAATCTGTTGAAGTGTAAAGTGTTATTTTAATTTTTATTTCATTTTTATTTTCCAAGCCTGCACAATTTCTTAGGATTCAATGATACAATTCAGCTTGTTAAGTTCTCCAGTGTGCCATGAACAAACCCCTTTCTCCTTACTCCAGGTATTACAACTTAGTAAGGAGACTACTGACCATTAACATTTTGTAAACCCATGAAACTGTCTCCTTCATCTAGAGAGGTTAAATATTTCATCTTTGAGCAAGAGATCACTGAGTTTGTCATCAAAATAGGGATTTCAGAATTTCTGTATTCTTTCAGTCGTAAGTTCAGGTAACAGAATATGATTGATCCTTTCACACTATTTTACATCTTGAGTCCAATTCAGGTTAGCTCAAACTAGTACAAACTGGGAGACTCCACCATCTCTTAGCTCCCCAGAAGACTGATTGAGCCCATACGGCCACACAGCCCTATGGGGGACAAGTATCCACACTACAATGGTTGTCACTCACAGGAACCCTTCACCGCAGCCACAGGGTAGTGACCCACTTTTTGTCACTGCTAGAAATGGTCACTTCAGACAGGACTGAGACTCTTTAAACCACAGGCTGCAGGCAAGAACCACACATCACCACCTTTTCTCCCCATTCTTTAGCTTGTCACCCCAAACTAAGAATCCTCAGCCTAGAAATAAGATCAGTCTTGTGAAGTGACAGTGTCATACTTTATGGTTTCTTTTCTTCCATGACTTGCTTTGTGCTAGAGGCATGATACATCAAAATATCAAAACCAGTTCAGCTCATTCATCCTCCATTTATTCGCTACTGGGAATACCACAGCAGTCCACAGGATGATTAAGGCAGTTGAAGGTTTCATTAATAATACAGGTGCAGATTTGCCAGGAGGGTTAACCTAACAGTAGGGATCCCCATTAGTTGCTACATCCATCTCCTCCCTTGTGCAAGCTGGAGATGTATCTCCTTCTATTAATGGATATTATTAATCCCCTGAGCCACCCAGTTCCCAACAATGCAGTGAAATGTCGTTGTTGTTTACTTCTCAAGTGTAATTTTAGCATTCTCCTCCCAGGCACTGCTTTGACAAACTGCTGCTTTTAATTGTTTATGAATCATATTGATTCAGGTTTCATACTTACATCACTTGCCAATTCATTTGCTTTCTTGGCATTTTGATAAGCTGGAGTGATCATAGCAGGAAAGCTGCCTTTCCCTCTGTGCTCTTCATACTCATACATATAATCCTGGAAAAAAAATCAGAGTGTTTACTCATATAAGTAGGTGTGGCTAGGTGTGAATTCACAAAGCCCCATATTCCTTGTTAGTAGGGAAGTTCATCACTTTTTTCTTTTTTTAATGAAAAAGACAATAAAATTAACAATTACATGAATAAAATTAACAATTGCATGAATAAAATCACTCCTTAAAGTAACTGCTACTATAAATGACTTGTATTACATTGCAAGAGAAATGTAGGTAGCAACTGGCTGTGGTCAAGAGAGCATTGCAACAGGAATGATGTGAGGTGGCATCTGCTAGCCTCTCTCTGTCATCTGTGTTTCCCTGGAAAACTCTAAAATACCTAATTGTTAAGACAGGCAGGAGACTTGCTTAAACTTTCCAAGATTAGCTTAGAGTTAACCTTCTTCTGTGGTCTCTTGACTTCTCTATGGCTGTTTCTCACCTCATAACTGACCAAAAAAGACTATTTCTGTAGCGATGTGATACATTTTGAAGAGACATTCATAAATAAAACAGAAATACCTAGATATTAAAGTGGCAAACTCTTTAGGGAACAAAATTACATGCTTGATTTTCTTTTATAAAAATGAAAATTATGGCAGAATTAATCCAGAATCACAGAAACATCCAGCTTGGAAAAGCCCCTCAGGATCACCAAGTCCAGCCTATAACACTACTCTACAAGCTTCACCTTGAACCATATCCCTAAGGACCACATCCAAGCAACCATTAAACACATCCAGGGTGGGTGACTCCACCAACAGCCTGGGCAGCTCATTCCACTCCCTGACCACTCTCTCCATGAAAAACTACTTCTTAATATCCAATCAAAACCTAGCTAGTCTCAGCTTGAGGCCATTCCTCCTTGTTCTGTCTCCAATTATTTGTGAGGAGACACCAGCAGCAGCCTCTCCACAATGTCCCCTCATGTAGTTGTAGACAGCAATGAGGTCTCCCCTCGGCCTCCTAAATCTATCTATCTATATAAGTTTATGTGTAAATGCTTACAATTTTAAAAGCCTTCTGATACTGTAATTACAAAATATCCAAGCTTTTTTTTTTTTTTAATGGTAATCCACAATGACCAGCCAAAAGCTCTCTGTGGCAAGATCTGGAGAAATAGAACATGAAGATACAATACAACATCTCTTCTTCATAATATTCAGTAATTTTTTTGTAGCAAAGAGATAGTTTAAGTGAAAAAAAAGAACATGAGGCATGTCAGGAATGTCATGGAGAGTACAGACATAAAGGACTCAAATATATGGCATGTCTGGCATGACTCCTCAATGCAAAACAATCTATTATAGGTAATTTTGTGCACCATCAGTATCACATCATAACACAGGCCATACCTTATGTTTGTGAACAATATGATGTAGTTATAGTTATTGCATCTAAACTATTCCATAAACAGGCAGAGAAAGCGAAAAATATCCTGGACTAACAGCTGAGTTATCTTTTAAATGCTATTCATGAGTTGGAATTCTTCAGATGAACTTTTTCTTCTGACTTTGTCCAATACATTTTGCTATGAGTTCTAATATTGCCAAACAGCATTTTCAAAGTTCCAGGTAATTAGTTTTAGCTACTTCTAAGGTTTTAAAACATGAACAAAACAGGTATTCAGCACACAGGGATTTTACACTAGGATTCCTTAAACTGTCTTTTATATATATATATATATATATATATTTATATATATACATGTATGTGTGTGTATGTATGACGTACTCTCATGATCCTGACAGAAACCTATCCCCTTTACCCATGTTAAGTTACACTTCTCTCAGAAAGATCCATTCATGTGTCTCTATTTTATTTGAGCAAAAATATCAGGATCCCATCTATGAAGATTAAAACTCAAATGAGATTTATAAGTCTGACCAAACTTTCAAAGATATCTTCAAAGAAAAAAAACACCAACTTAAATGAATTCTAAAGACAGCAGCATTGCAACACTTGAAAATGTAATTAGCACTTTTTCAAATTAATTTTATTTGCTTATTCTTACTAAAACTTGTAGTAGTTCAAAAGACAGAAAGAAATTGAATGCTACATATTCTAAATTCATATTCTTCAAATCTGGTTTGATTTTCATGCATTAGAAGATGCAGATTTGAACAGAAGGAATGCTGAATTTCCAAATGGTTTTGGACAATACAGTTCCTCCTCTTTCATTTCACCAAAGCATGGAGTGTCTCACAACAAGCCAGGATGAAAAAACTAAGACTAATTCTACATTTTTGTTTATACAAAACCATTATTAAGTCCTTTTCAAATTCCTTTCAGCTGTATTCAGTTCCATTTAGCTGTGTTATTTCCCTAAATTAATGAGATTAGAACTTTAGATGCATTTTTGGAAACTACAAAAATAACTACATTCCCTTAAAAATGAAACAAAATCAAAGGGGATGCCACAGACCAAACCAGAGTTAAAGCCTATTTGGTTCCACAACTGCAAAGCTATAACTTATCAAACTTGCAATTCTGCTGTCACAGAAGAGCTGAAATCCAAGAGATCACACATGATCCTTAGAGTCACTTCATAGAATCTTAGAATGGGCTGGATTGGAAGGGACCTCCAAAGATCATCTAGTCCAACCCCCTTTGCAGTCGGCAGGGATATCCTCAACTAGATCAGGCTGCCCAGAGCCCTGTCAAGCCTCACCTTGAATAACTCCAGGGATGGGGCCTCAACCATCTTCCTAGGTAATCTGTTCCAGCGTTCTACTACCCTCACGGTGAAGAAATTGGTCCTAACATTTAATCTAAATTAGTCTTCTCTAGTCTGAAGCCATTGCCCCTCATCCTATCACTACAAGTCTTTGCACTTGAACATATTTAGAGCTGCAAAACTTCTATGATTTCTGAAAGTAACTAAGGCTTACCTTTTGAAATGACCTTACCCATAAGGTTCAAGCAGTGACAGTACGTGCATCTTGTAGTCTCATCATGGATGTGCTAATGTCAAATACATTACAGCTTCAGACCATGGTCCTGTTGCACACCATGCTTTGTTTTGAGACCTCCCTTTCTCAAGTAGGACAGCAAAGTGAAAATGGGTCTTATTGCCTTTGCTAAAGTCTTTAGCTATCAGGCATACCAATGACTAGCATCATCATGGGTATCTCTCAGATGCTGCATACCTGGCCATCTTGATCTACATTTTCTCTTGCAAAAGTAACATCTGTTCCAGCTGTGTGGCTGGCTTTTCCCTTGATCTCTTTTTCATATCTTTGATGATACTTTACCTAACAGGGAAAAAAAAAGAAGAGAAGGAAAAAAATCATCTGGATTAATTTAATCTGGTACACAGATGCTGCCTAATAAATAATAATCAATGACAAGCACACATGTTGACAATGAAAGATTGCCAAAATTTCCATTGCCACCAATCTACAGAAGTCAAATATGCCACTTGAACATATAAAACCATAAATAGTGGTGCAGTTTTTAGTAAGGCACTGGGATGCCAGGACCATAAGTTTAGTGTGTTCAGTACCACCTGCTTGTCAGTGATGCTGAAGCAGGTTAAGAAAAAAACAGAAGCAATCATAATGTAAATTCATAGTTACCACAGAGCACATTTTTTACCACAGAGTCATCTGAACACCGTTAATAAATGGGGTTGTTTCTGAGATGCTGATTGCCCTAATGATCAAGGAAACTTTAGGCCATTAACCTTCAAGTTTACACCAAGATTTGCACTACCTTTGCTGAACTCAAAATAATGCCCCTTTAACCATTTGCTGATACAAATGAAGGGTTTTCCTTACACCATAAGCAAACAAAAACATTTACATGTTTTAGAATCAATTAGTTTCGTTTTCAAAGTTACAGATCTCTTCTTGTTTTCCTCAATGAATCTTAACATTTTAAATTCACTTCCACTGTAGCAATTCCATTTTGAGTGGCAAGTCCCAGCTCTTCCATGACACTTCTATTATAAGGCAAAACTGATGTCCCTTTAAAATGCCTTTTAAAGAATACAGGAGTGTTGTGGGTTTGTTATGTTTGAAGAGGTAGAGGAAGTGAATAAAAGCAGTACACTTAGGCATTTAAAAATAATTCAATAGTAAGGAGAGTAGAATGACTGGAATAGAAATCCATGTTCTGTAAGTCTACAGACTAATCTTCCACTTGTCCATAAAATTAAACTTTGTCCCTGCAGGTGAAAATGGCTTCAAAATTTGTGTAGAAAGTGCATTGCTATCTGACTCCACAATGCTCATGGAAATTGTGTCACTAAACATTTTAATCCAAAATTCATGTGGCAGTTTCATCTCAGAAAGAGACACTGGTTTGGAGACTTACATCACTGGCTAATTCATTCGCTCTCTTGGCTATTTGATAAGCTGGAGTGATCATAGCAGGAAAGCTGCCTTTGCCTTTCCGTTCTTCAAAGTCTTCTGTGTATTTTAACTGTAAAAAACCAAGACAGTTCAGGGGCAATTAAATAAAATGTATCTTGATTGCACACGTCATCAGCTCTTAAAAGTTGCAACATTAGGCATTGGATGGCTGTTGTATGCCAGAAGGAAGATGAACCACAAAGTCTGAATTGTTACAGTGTAGTCTTAACTACAACATCACTTGCCTTCTGCAGGACTTCGGTGTCTCTTTCAGGGTATAGGATGGATCATAGTTGTTTAAAGAAAACACTAGAGGGGTCTGCAAAATGCCTGCTCTATTTATATGGGTCAAACAGCTTCCTTCTTTTACTCTGCATGGCACACAGTTGTTGGTTATAGAATAAGCTAGTTCTCTGCCTCCAGTTCTAACAGCCAGTCAGACCCTAAAATGGCCTTTAAATTCTGCCTTTAAAATACTAGCTTCTTACTCTTCTCTATGTTCATAGTTTCAAGTGATTTATAAATGTCCAAGGAGCCACTTGTGGAAACAAAATCAGGTAAATATAGTTTGTTTCACTCACATCACTTGAAAGCTGTCCTCCAGCCTTTGCATGTAATATATCTGGAGTGTCTACAACAGAGGTGAACTTGGAAACTCTTTCTTCATGACCCCGCTTATACTCTACCTGAGGGGGGGAAAAACAAATTAAATACATTTTACAAACAAATAGCAGCAAATATGCATTTTCTATTAGAAGGATTCAATAGAAAATGAACAGAAGCCATGACACTGCCCATTGTCAAGCTATCAGTACACATAGGGTCTGATTTCCTTAAAGTGGATTCCTGAAGCAGACAGAAATGGGCCCAGACAATCAAAAATTCAGATCATACTAGATTTATATGAGCCACACATTTGATTAAATTATTATGAGAATAGTCATTAATGGACCAAATGAGAACATACTGCAGGGACAATGCAGTGTTTGCAGAAAACAATGCAATGCTTAAAAATAATTTCACCAGGATTTATATTTACTTGATTTTTTGCAGCTGAGTTGTTGTTTGTATAAATAAGCAATTTCCTATGCATAGAGTTAAATCAGCTTGTATATTAATTCAATTCAATGTTACAGGTATTTAAGCAATAAAGAGAAAAGCATCAGCTGTAAGTAAACAGATGAATAAAGCCATAAAGTAAATATAAAGGTAATGAATTAAATAAATATTTCAGAGTAACAAAAATATTTTTGAGATTGTGATAAATTACACTGAAAGTTGCTACATCTTTCAGGAAATATCTGTATGGCCATTGCTATACGACGTCTTCCCCAGCCTGTTCCCTGAACCACATTAGAATTTTCTCACTTTGTGAAAACAATGAATATTCATCACAGAATCTAAAGTGAACACCCTAAACCTAGGATGCTCCAAATTCAAAAGTCTATCACATAATGAAAAAAACTTGTGACTTACATTGCTGCTCAGCTGAGTGGCTCTCTTAGCAACCTGATAACCTGGAGTGATCATAGCAGGAAAGCTGCCTTTGCCTCTCCGTGGTTCATATTCTTCTGTATATTGAAACTAGAAAATGAACATCTTTTGTTTCATTGCTGCTGTAGTGTAATGTGATTCCTCTTTCATTGCCTGCTTCCTAAAGCTTTGGATCACTTTATTTAAAGGTAAACAAATTAGAAGAACTTACACCTTGTAAGTTTGTTAGGTAGAAACACTTCCCACATCCAACAGAAACATTCCCCACTCATATCAACTGTTCACTGTTAATTTGCTATGTTGCCTGAGTCACTAGCCCATTGTATCATTCAGAAGTGATTTTCATCAGTCACAGAAATGCAGCCAACAAAAGATCTACTCTGTGGAAAATAGACATGTCTCCCATCATGAGTTCTGCTCTACTGAGGGAAACAGCACTGACTGCTAGAGCAGGTCACCTCCGATACCATTGGTTGAAGTCCTTCTCAACTATGTAACTGTATAAATGTATGGTTTCCAGTATGGGCAATAGTACTTTTTGTGTCTTACATGGTTAAATATGTTTTGACAGAAGCAAATATGCCAGTCCATCCTTTGATAATGTCTTACACTGTCTTTGATGCATTGATAAGTCTTCAGAATACGATAGACAATGAAAATAAAGCTGTTCCAAACATCAGGCCACTTACATCACTCAATGTCTTCTGTGCCTGTGTTATCTTGACCATCTCAGGATCTGGGATGGTTCCTGAGTACCATGACTTTCCTTCCTCATAGGCAGCATAGTAAGCATTCTACAAAGCAAAAATAAACAACTACCATCACCCTTGCTTTAATACATAAGCAGCTGATGCCACAGAATTAAAAAAAAAAAAATTAAAAAATGAAACATGCAAAATGCTGTGGAAGTGAAATTTATTCTCTGCAGATATAGACCACAGCCTAATTCCAAACATCTTCAGAATGTCAAGGTAGAACGTGTATAACAAGAACTGCCATCAAGATGGCAGGATCTAGGATCCTAGACTGAGATTCACATATCTTCCCCTATGAATCAGATCACTTGTGAAGCTCCAATGCCAGTATGGCTGTAGATGCAGCTGTTCAAACCTTCTTGCTTCCTCATCTTCTGATTCATGCACCCTAAGCAATAACTGAGCTATGCTGCCTTGAAAAGTTTAGCCAAATGAGAAGCAATGGATTTTTTTTTTTTTTAACCACTGAAATGCTGCCAGTAAAACTCTAATAATCAGGATCACCAAGACCAATCCTTGGTCTCCTGTAGGCTAAGGGCTTGGAAACTTGAGAGTATTTCTTACCTGTGTAGCCAGCTGCTGGGCTTTATAGGCAGCTTCAATTTGTCTGGACCTTGCATCCCACTGAAAGACTGATTTTAGTTGTTCACTCTGTTCTCGATATTTTATCTTTCAATAAAAACAAAACAAATAAACCAACTTGAAGTTAGTAGTTTGCACAAATTAACATACCTGCCTCTTAGGAGATGAGGAAGGGAGACAAACAATGTGAACAGTTTCTAGTGTGTCTTACGGAAAGAGGTGAGCTCTCTCCATAACCACAGCGATACATAATCTGTGAGGACTGCAGCAACAAAAGCAGATAAATGGAAGACGAGACAAAAAGAGTGCAATTCCCTCTACAGCAAACCCATTTCAGTGCCTGCTAGTTTTGACTGCACCTTAAATCTGTCTAAAAGAAGGCTACTTTCAAAAACATCTCTGGTGACCACCCCTTTTTGTCTCTCAGACACTGACACCATCAGACAGGAGGTCATGGGGCAAACTAGTATCTAGGCTTTTGCTGCGTAAGCTTTTGGTTCCCTCTTCTGCCTCACTGCAAAAATCACCAGTGCAAGAGACAAGGAACAATGAGACTGCACAGAACAAATTTTCTCAGTGGCAGCATCAACACAACTCCGTTTTGAGATGATTTATTCTACTTATAATGCTTATCTATGGCTGTATGATAGATTTCCAGCTGCTACAGGATGGCCTAGTTTTCAGTGACAACTAATAATTTCACCCCGAAGACATGTTTATATATAATATGAATGAAGAAACCAAGGGAATATGGGAAGCACATCTGATCCACCAAATTTCCACAGCCCACAAGAAAATAACAATCACCTTCTGAGAGCCCACAAAATTGTCCATCTTCTTGTCCTTCTCCCTTCTAGATCACCACTTACATTTTGTCTAAGTACAAAAAAGGCTACACAGCTTGTAGCTTTATGCCATGCAGTCTGTGTAAGGACTTCTTCCATGCCACCCATTCTTGACAAGTGAGTTAGCATGGAAGATTGCACTTATCCTTAAGGTCAAAACTCTAATCCACAACCACCTTCTATCTAAGATTTGGAGCTGCATATCTTTAAAGACACAGCATATTACACTTGATATCTGGCATGAAGTTCTCCGATAATAATTTGGTCTTTAGACAACAATTTTGGGAAAATAACTTATGAGGACTGAAATCCATAAGAAATTGAAGCAGAACATATCAATACAGCATTAGATGAAAGAACTAAAACCTGGTGGGCAACAATATACTCTCCTATTTCTCTGCGCAGTGTCCACAAAAGTATTATGTCCATGTAAATGTAAATTACTGCTATATTTAGTTCCAGCTCATCATTTTCCTACTGCTACTTTTATCACTACAGCTTACAGAAATCCAACTGAAATCATAGCTCTCTTATACAAATCACTCTATAGACACACAAAAAAATAACAGTCCCTATTATGAAGAGTGCAAAATCTAACCTGACAGGACAGAAAAATCACTGAAAATGTGCACCATTATTCCATTTTATAAATTAAGTACAGAACTGCAAAGAGATGAATTATTTGTCTGCTCACATAGAAATTCTGGGTAGAGGGAGTTCAATTTTTCTGTCTGTAATTTGAATCAGTATCGCAACATAAGATTCCTGTGAGAACCTTATGTTAGGACTGAAGAAACTTAGTACATTTTCAACATTAGAAATAGTTTAACCTAAAAAGCTTCTCACAAACTACAGCAGCAACTGAAACCTTTTCCTTAAATAGCATTATTTTATACATTTACTGATGAAAACTTCTCCTGCACTCAAAATCTCTACAGAAGTATTCCTTTTACTTAAGTGTAGTAGAATCAGCATCTTTACTACCCTTAGCAATTTTCTCTCTGGAACAGAATCTCATTGTGTGATTGAAAAGGACAGAAGGTGTTTTATGTGTAAAAAACAAGGGAGAGTGATCTTTGAGCTATAATTTGCCTGGTGTGTATATTCATATGCACTGGAAGTAACAGAGTCTCATATCACTGCTTAAACCCAGAAATAGAACCTACAGTAATCCCAAACCCATTCCTGACCAGTTATGTCACACATAGTTTAAAGTAAGTGTGATAATCACTGCAGAAATAGTTACTGCCCATGATGCTGCAAAAAGTGATGCATAAGAATGAGAATGGTGCAAGAATGAGAAAGATGCAGTATCTGATAAAGGGAGTTAATGTATATTAACTCTGTTTAGCTAACACAGAACACTAGAATGAAATTTGCATGTTACAGTCTAAGATAGATGCACAACTTTCTTCTTTCATTTCACTGATGGCTAATCACAACAAACCACATTGATTTGCCTACTAAATATAGTCCTGGAACAAATAGCACTGTTTTAGAGTATGAAAAGATATTACAGTCAAGAAAATCGTATTACACATAGAAGTGAGCTAGCTATCAATTATAGGCTGCTCCTGTATTTCTCATTTCATGAAATTCTTAGACATGCAAGTTTGAAACAGATGTATGTGGGAGGGAAACAATGCAAGACAGCAAAGAATGGGATTTGAAAAGAAAGAAGACTCTGAGCACCCCTAGAGGTTTACCAGGGCACAGCAGCCTGTCCGAGGACAAAAGCACTTCGAAGGGCATGGAATGCTACCTCATCCTCAATACCTTATCAAAAGACCCAAAGCTTCCTAGATTTCGTGTTTCCTCATCTCAAGCTTGCCAGAAATACTCGACAAAGCATTTATGAGAATTTTGCCTTCATCTCACTGAAACAGATTTTTTTGTTGTCGTTTCATGCCTTTTAGTATCGGTTTCAGAAGAGATGAAACAAGTAAACCTCCCTGATTTCGTTAAACTAGCAAATTTACACAGCTCTGGGCAGTTTACACAAACAATGCTTCCACGCAGATTATCAGATATGGCAGGGGAGAAACTGACATTCACTTTTCTTTCTGTAAGCAGAAACAAATTCAGATTTACCTTTTCTTTTTCATGAACAAACTTATTTTAAATATTGTGATTCGAACCCAGGCTGAGAACTTACTGCTCTAAAAGACCACAGGAGGCAAAGTAAAAAGACATATTTCTACTTCTAAAACAAGAAACAAATAGGATATCAAAATGTGAAATATACATTTGACCCTCAAGCTTCTTACCTCACTTACCACTTCTGACAGTTTTTTTGCATTCATGTTTACTGGTGTCTCCAAGATGCTTGTGAATGCATTATTTTTTGGATTATGTCTAGAAAGGGAAAGTGTAATGAGATATTAGAAATGTATCCAAAAGCCAGAATGTAGGAAATGTACCAGAAAAGTTCTCTTTGAGCACTCAAAACCACAATGCCAGCCCCCACCACTCTGCACATAACATTTTTTCCCCCCACTCAAACACAGATCTCAGATTATATTCAAGGCATTATTGTATGGAGTAGGTGCCTAGAGCAAAATTAATTTTAATGATCATCATAGCAATGCTGTGCTTCTAATAACAAAAGAGAATAATAGAATAAAAAACAACTGTCATCTTTCCTTTTTCTGCTGACAAATTTGACAGGAATTGATCATTATAAAATAAAAACTTCCTAGAACAAACCAACTCCAAAATCTGCATTTTATACATTTTTTTATGATGACTATTTCCACCTTGTTAACCCTTAATCACTGCTTTGGAAAACACTAAAATTTACAGTTGGGTTTATTTTTTTTTTCCTCATGATATTGAAGAGGAACTTAACTTGGCATGGACAAAAGAGGAAGCTTTATATACAATAACAAGAGTTGCCCATCATTTCTAATGCATGTAAATCCAAAGATGTGAAGGAAGACAGTAACAAATCATAATTTCACATCACGTGTGAGGCCAGGCTGTGTCTAAATGGTGATCTCCTATTAGAATAAAATGACTTTGCTTTACCAAAAGGAGAAAAGGAAACACACTTACGCTTGACAGTAAGGCTTTTTCTCATGGCTAACAAAGTTGTTTACTGTTAACATCATCTTGCATACTTCACAGTGAAAACAGGCTTTATGCCACGTCTGGAAATACCATAAAACAGAAACCAAACAGATATGATTTGCATTTCACTATTATTCTGTTGAGTTTTACATTCCAGTATTGATCCTTAAAATTAATTTCATGACTATGAAGAATTATTCTTAAATTATAGGCCTGTTATTAACTCATTTCAGTTCTGAATCCGGTTGCGAGTAAAGAATTTTTTGGAACCAAGAGGTTTGCACTCTGTTAAATGTGCACACTGTACATTTATTATAGTCCAAAATAGTAAAGAAAGAGAACTGACCTGATCTATACAGTTAATCTTCTCAGCAGGGTAAACCCCATAGCCACATCTAGCACACGGCTGCACATTCATCTTGAAATCCACAGAGGGAAAAAAATAGAGGTTTATATAAAAGGTTCAAAGAGTATGAAAGTGACTTTTTGGCCTGTGCAAAGCACACTCTAGACACTCCAGTCAGGGCCTTTTGCCGTGGTCAATGGCTCCCATTAAAGCTCTGAATTGAAGTCTGTTGCTCCTCTTGCTGACCTTCTGTTTCAAAGTCAGCTGCAGGCTGGCTTTTAAAGCAGCCAGTTAGTAAGAGCGGTTATTTTGGCAACTGTGTCAGTACGTAAGAGAGGGTAGCGATATCTTTCTCTAAATAGAAGAATGAACTCACAGAAACAAATCATGTCCATGTGAACATTAGAGTCTGATCATTTAGTATTTCAGTTTTGCTCTAAAGACAGTTATCAGAAGCCCAAGACAAAGTGAAAGGTACATACGGCAGCAATTTATCAGTCTTCCCTCACCCTGACATACAAGTGACCTCATGGAGGGCTACTCTGTGTTGAGGAACAGCCTCCTATTACAAGGAGGTACCACCAGAGATGATTTCGGAGCTTCCTTCCACTTTGTGGGATCTAAAAGAGGTACATTGCCACGTCTCAGCCAGGTACTTGTTTTTTACCCTTGGCATCACCTCAGTTTCACCTTATATGTTACAGGCAGCAGCGCAGAGCACGCTCATCTCTCAAGCCTTCTCTATTTCATCACCCTAAAACTCCAGCTCCAGGTAGAGGAGGATGCACAGCAAAATGAGAAGAGCCTCTTAATCTGAAGTACTCTAAAGATGACAGCAACAAATCCAAACATGTATCTCCAAAAGGAAAAAAATTAGAAAGGAGTCATTTATTTTTAAAGAGAATGAACAAAGCAGCTATTTTACAGTGCTCACAAAGAGTAGGTTAGCACAGATCAGAATACAGAAATTCCTCAGCCAAATACAGGCAATAACAGAATTATTATACTGATAGTAGAATTCAAGCAAGCTACTAGGGTTGTGCAGACTGCTCTGAGTAAAAGGAGCTATTAAATTCTACTGGCTACAAACGGTCAGGGTTTGAAATTTACATCTCACCCAATCATAATATGTCCAGTTTTAAGGCTTCATAATCCTGGGACACAGCTGAGGATTATCTCAATCCAAGCAAAAGTCTACTTAGTCATCCATGCATCCACACCTCTTCCCATGTCTGCTGCAGTTGGGGGATATTGCTAAGCATTCTCCTTTTCATAAATTACAAACAATCCAATCAAAATAATTTCTGTTTAAATCTTTTGAGTATGCTTAGGGAGCCTCCTACTCATCTTTCTGTGGAGTTACACAGTTCTGCTTAACTTATTATTACTACTTTTTCTGAATGCTGACAATGTACTGGCACAATGTACTGTCAGCAACTGGTGTGCTGAAAATAGAGTCTCTAATCTGACCCAGCAGTGGGTATGGCACAAAGTCCACTCAAGGCCTTTCAAAGTAAGTAATTAATATTGGTATATAAACAGACATCTTTTCATTAAATAAAAAATGTCTACAGAACATCATTTCTTGTATTGAAATACCTTCTGAGTTACCTCATGTTATGTTGACCAAAGTACATCACAATATTTACCCTGCTCACACCTGTGAACCAAAATAGTTTGGAAGTCTTCCAGTTCCCTTCTCACTTCCTCTTGTCCCAGACTGCCATTCTGTTTATGTAAGTGACCTACATTAGGGTCAGAGTGCTCAGGTTGTCCCCTCCTTATTTAGCACTGGGCACACTACCAGCTGCTGTCTCTTTGTGTTCATTTATTGCAAGAGTCACCACATTGTTTATCTTCTAAATAGTTCTAGTTGTCTTCATGCTATCTGAACCCATACTAGAGGCCTTGTCTCACACTATGTCATGAAAAAAAAAAGATGTGTGGTCTTCTCCTGCTCCAGCATACACAATACATTGCTTAAGGGGCTCCTGAAATGTATTTTGAGAGGTGCTGAATGCAGGACACCCATAAAGCACACAAAAATATAAAGACTTGGCAACTCAGAACAAGCAATTCATTCAGGTGTAACCTGAACACCTATGATCTGGACTTGACTCCAGTCTGGAGCACCAGAGTATACAACCCATATTCACAGTGCACCCACAGGGCACATTAAAGGTCTCCAAGAAGAATGAAACTGTATGTTCCTTCCAAGAGACCTGTCAAGACAGTCTTTTATTTCACAGCTAAAATTTGTTTCAAGATACACAAAGCCTGTTTGCTTCTTTTCAGAGTAACACATATTACCAGCCTGGCTGGAAGCCAGCAAACACATTTTCCAAGTTCTCCTGCTTCACCCAAGCTACAGTACGCTCAAGAAGAGAAGCAGAGTAAGCCACAATGCACAGCTACAGCCTTTCCCAGACAAGATACTTCCCTTACATCCATTGTGCACCACTTCTGCTGGAGTCTATTGAAGATTTCCCCATTTCTGAGCACCTCAAAACCGTCCCGTTGCATGGTCTGTTCTTCACCACCCTGGATTAAAACTGAGCTGCTAACAGAAAAGAGAGTTTATTGAAAAACAAGCATTGTACGGCCTCATTACAAAGCGCACCCTGCATTTTGATCATGCAAGGAATTAAATCTCAAACCATCGCAAGTTTGTTATCTTGACAAATCTTAGCAAGACATTTTCTCTTCAGTTAAAAGCTCATTGTGGCTTTCTTCCTCCTTTAGTAAAGCCCCATAAAGGGTTTTTGATATCAATGGAAATCTTAAAAGGCTTTACTTAACAGTAGAACCTTAATCAATGCGGTTTAAAACTACTGCGGCTACGTATAAAGTACAAGGAGAGAGTACCTTGAAAGTGCAAATTAGTAGGAAGAAACATTGTTACCTCTCCAGTCTCCTTCCATTCATTGAACTAAACCGCATAGAAAACTTGGAGCGTGTCCGCATCCTGAATTTGAATCTAAAAAGCACACATTAGTTACAGAAAGTAACCTCTTAATAGGCATTCAAAGTCAGGGCCACCTTCCCCGTCTCTCATGAATAGCGGCGGTGCTCTCCCAGCCCCGCGAATAGCGGGAAGCCAGACACTGCAAATGATGGAATCTTGTCTTCCCTCTGAGTGCACGAAAGAAAGAGAAAGGTGCTGTTTCGCTACACAAACCGGGGACGTTACCCACTGCCAAAAGCTGCCCGTAAAAGTTCAAACACTGGACCAGCCTCATCACAACCTTCTTTGAACCATGTGGTTAATTAGTTACCTGGGCTCAGCGCCTTTTATCTCGTACAGCCTCTCCATGATAGCCAAATTCAGCATCTTGCAAATCCAGCTTGCAAAAATACTGAAAGAAAGCTGGAAAAGATCTGCCAACACCAGGATGCTCCGAGAAAAACCTCTAAGGGCAGAGTACCTTTTTACATGTTTGCTGTTTGGAAACCAACCAACAACTGTTAACATTTCATGACTAAAAGGATTTGTGCTTACACTTTGTTGCCAGGTTCAGGAAAATTCGAGAGTGTGAAGATTTTGCAAATGCTTCTAACAGAGAAAGTGAGAGGAAGTAGGGAGAAAAAGAGGAAAGAACCAACCGGCCAGTAAGGCATCACTGTTAGAGGCAGAGAAAGAACTGGTCAGGATGTGCTACAATTTAAACTGAAAGCTTGAAGGAACGTGTGCAAAGAATCCCACAGCATAGCCCATGGTGCATGCAAAGAGACCAGTGTCCAAATATGCCCATTTATCACAGACCATAACCCAAAAACCACTCAAGTTTAAAACTTGCAGCATGCACACTACAGCCCATGTGCATACAGCAACAGCAGTGTCCAAATATGCCCATTTTTCATGGATCATAACCCAAAAAAACACTCAAACTTAGAACTCGTAGAACATGGCATGTGCAGAAGATCATCTCTGCCTCGACACAACATCGAAACACAAACACCAAGCTGACTGAGACAAATTATTCTACCTCTACCAAATTTCATAAAGTTGTGGTGTGCCAAAACCTACTGCACAACTCCTACATTTTGTGCAGCATATCCAAACCATCCACCACTTTTTGCAAAACAGATCAAAAAAGGTAACTACTATCATTTAGGAGAGATTACTTAGTGAGTAGCTCAAATTCTCCATCCTGAAAGGATCCCCAACACCTGCCTCCCAGGTCTCAGCAAAGCCCCATATTTGTTTTCACAGATGCTGTGAAGGCAGACTTATTATTCCAAACAGGTGCTGTTTAGTAGCCTCAAGCCTTCTGGTTTGTACCTGCCATCTACCTTGCAATTTCCCAAAGGCATGCTCCATTGTCATCCTACAGCTGCTTGTGTGGTAGCTAAGCACTTACTTTCTACAATGCAAATATCTGGTCACAGGCTTCATTATTAATGTTTTTGGGGAGCAGGTTGTGTCCCTGGGGACAAGAAAAGAAATGCAGATGCTATAGGTATCATTGCTGGCTCTTCCCCTCGCCCACTAATGCACACAGCCAGATGTGCAATACTATACATGAGATTATTTTTCCTTTCCGACCCTTCCCCAGATGGTAATCACTCCATGCCCTGAAGCAAGATACTTTTTTCCTACTTCTATCTACCTTTTTAATTTCTCCCTTACTTGTTAGTGAAAACAAGCAATATTCTCTGAAAAATCTAAGACCTTATACTGCATTAAAATTAGTTAGGCTAACATGTAGGAAAGGTATTGCAGTACACTAAGGAATCAACCTTTCTCTTTGAGAATGCCAGTAACCAACATGAAAAGAAATTAGAAATAGGGTTTTCATCAACAGTTTGAGTCAGAAATTCCCCATATGTGATTCTATTAGCAAACTCTTGAAGACTGGCAAGCATTATCAGATACAACACTACTTTTTAAATAGCAATGCAATGACTTGGGGGGGGGGGGGGGGGAGGGGGGGGACGGGAGTATTTCTAGGTCTGAAAAACATTTCTAGGTCTAATAAACATTTTTAGCTCTGTTGGTGCTATATATTGGTTGGTTTAGCTATTGCTGTTGGTTTAGCTATTGCTCTATATGGCAATAGATAAACGTTTTCATCAAGGTATAGAAGATCACAGCCAGCAAATAGTGGTTGGATTTCTGAAGTAACCCACTTACACATTGTCAGGAGAGGATTTGGATGCTCTAAAGCTCAGGTACCACTGTCATTGCTAGTGGCAGCACAGTCTCCCTCACCTCCTCTCCACATATTTGCTTGAAGATCTTATACATTTCTACTGTCTCTGTTGTCCATAATGATCCATCATGGATTTGGAAGTGGTACTATCTTGTTGAAAAGAAGCAGCTCACAGATGGCATGAAAGGAACCATGGGACTCTATTAGTTTGATATTCAGAAGAAAACTTTGGTTAAGTATCCAACCAGGAGCTGCAGGGAGAATTCCATGAAGCAAAGACCTGCCCCAGCAGAAGCATGCAGGCGCACGGCAAGAGCCGCCGCACTGTTCAGACACTCCTCAGTCACATCGAAGCAGTGACCTGTCGTGCAGCAAAAGGCTGTTTGTTACCATGCCTGTGTTTTGTGCCAATTATGAGGCAGTTACACTGGAAAATGTCGCTTTGATGTAAATCTCTTCAGGTAGTGAATGTTAAACACCGTGCACTGCTGGGTAGGTGTATGATTTCGCAGGATTGGAGCGCACAACCAGGAGTAATTAGCAAGACTGTGCCAATCTTCAGTCCCTGGACTGGACTGCTGGGCCTGAGTCACGGCTACCCAGTGGGATGTTGTAATTAGCAGAGATGCAACACAGTGAATAATTGGAAAGATAGAAATGCCACTGAAGTTTATGTAAGGGAGAAAAATTCCTTAGATCTAGACAATCTCGTGTCACCATGAAACTTAAGGCTCTTCTTTCACAGGGGTGTGACCCAGCACAGCTATTAAAAAGCGGTAATTTCCCTTTTGCTCTGATGAAGCCGTCACTACCGTGGAAGCGACCAGGGCCCAGAGGCAGTGTCAGGAGAGCGGGCGAGGGAGCGGGGCGGGAGCAGCCCTCGCTTATTCCCACCCCACACCCGCCCCATCCTGAGTCCGGGCGGAAGGCGGGAGAGGCCCGGGCCGGTGAGGCTCGCTCCTCCTCACAGCCAGTGGGGCACCGTCCCGCGGGTTCGGTTTCGCTTTCTTTTCTGCTTCACCGGAGGCCAGCGCTAAGGCAAGCTTCGGTTCCTTCTTAGCCGCTTGCCCCCCACCTCGCGTCGCGCTGGCCACCCTCCTTGCTCCCTTAAGGGCGTCCGCTCCGCTTCTCCGCACCCCAGGCCCTTCCCGCCACCTACTCGCCTCCCTTCAGCTGGCTGCCCTCTTCTCCCTGCCCCGCGCCTTTTCCTCTCTTCTCCTCTCTGTCTCCAACCCGTCCGGCAGCCTCGGGCCTCTTCCCCGCTGTTCTCATCTGACGCCTGCGGCAGAGAGATGGAAGGAAGTGGCTCTCCTTCGGCACCGGGGAGCCCTCGGACCCTTCAGGTGGCTGCGCTGGCGGCACAGCCGTTTCCCGGGAGAAGGCAGAAGCGCTGGCAGTGGGGTTTGCCATTGGTCGCGTTGGCGATGTTAGCCTCTTTCACTTGAGGCTGAGCGGTCCTTATGGACCGCTGCTCCCACGCTCTTCCTCGGCCCGACTGCGGCCTGGGCACTCTCTGAGTCTTGTATCCGAATCTAGACCCAGCTTATGAGGAGCTGCAGTTCCGCTCGAGTCGCTCAGAAGTTGCGGTCTGTGTGGTGAGCCCTGGCTGGGGAAGCGCTGGTGGATGTGTAGCTGGTAGGGCCTTCCCGGCGGCTTCGGAACTATTTCAGGGCGACCAAGGTGGTTTTCAAGCTACGTGTAAACATGTGCTCTTAAGTGTAAATGTATTCTAAATGTAAGTTTGATCTGCCTAAATACGGGGAAAGGGCAGGAGTTACATCTGCTTTTCCGCGTGAAAACCTCGGGTAGGACCAGGTGGCTCAGTGTATCCCACCACATGTGTAGCTCCTGTGTTACCTTCTCCACTGCTCTTCTCGGCCTGCATTCTGCTGGTGCAAGTCGCTGTGCAATCAGAGAAATTGCTTCCTGTGTTTGTTTTGTGGCTTAATGATTTAAATAACCATCCTGAGTGGCAACTCACAGCATGGAAGAGAAGGAAATACCATTTTTCCATCATGAAAAAGTTAGTAGATCAGCTCAGCCTCGTTGCCTAGAAGTGCCTAGTGTCACCTTTGAGACAAGCGAAGATACTCTAAGCTTACATTGAAATAACAGTAATACAATATTGACTGAAATACAGAAGTTTGTTTAAGATCCATATTTACGTAGTGAAAATCCTTTTTAGTTTCTAAGAACCTCTTCCTAACTGGGGTTGTGGATTGCATAACAGCTGTACATGTTAATCGTGAGAAGAATACAAAATACATACTGAATGTTCATACAGACAATAAAAACCCAAGATCCCATCCATGGGAGATAATACACTTTTATTATGCACATTTGACTGTATATGCAAATGAAAGCAGGAGCTCTCTGAGTACCTTAGTACTGGATGGAATTGCAGCTACAAATATTTTGATGTTAGTTGTCCTGACTTTGCTTTCTAAGAAATGTGAAATATCTGAAAACTATTAATGAGATCTTTAACTCTAAAATGATTTTTACTTTTTTTGTTCTTCCCTGCATTTTTGAGAGTGATACTAGCCAAGTCAGTTTTGGTAGCTGTCACAAGGTAATGCAGATGGTTGAGAAAGTGTAATGGTCTCTTAATTCAGGGCCAGAAATCCATACCCACTCTCAATTGAAGTACTATACAGTAAATTGACTACCTTCTATGTATCTGATTTAGCAGTTTGGTTTATAGAAGTATTTCTGATATTTAATGTACACTTATTGTGGGACACTCACATTCTTCTACTTTTATTTGTAGATGTTGGAAGACGAGCATGTTGGTAGCTCTGCTCAAGAGGGGGGTGATGAAGATCATGGTGATGTAGTTGATGCAAAGCCAGACAGACGTAGCAGGCTCTCAATTTTTGGAAAGTAAGTTACTACTTTTATTCCTGTTACAGTTGTACCTGCTGTCATACTACCCTGCTAATGGGATTCTGGTGTTCAGTTTGCCATGTCCACGATATCATAGAAGGTCTTGAAACTCATGTTGTGTAGCTTTAACGTATCTGGTCTGTACCTTAGAGTATCTCTATAGTGTCTGCCTATAGAGAGGCCTACAGTATCTCCCATAAGCTTTGTTTGGTAGTCAGGAGACCACTAAATTCATTTAGCATCTTAAACATTGCCCTTTGATGGAAATGGGAATTAAATATGCCATTAATTATCTATTTTACTGCATTCAGCTCAGCTAATCTCCTGCGTCATTGGAATCCCCTGCTGACTATTTAGTTAGTTAAAAGCTTGGATGTACCATCTAGGTTGTAGCACAAAGAAACCTCACTGAGGCTGGAGCTGTAGCCCATTACAGAATAAATTAAAAGCCTTTCATTTTAGTCTCAGTAAAACATAATCTTACTTTCATCAAATGTATAGGAAGCAAGATCTGCGTACTGCTTGTCTGTTGTCCTGAAAACACTAAATGCAATTGAAAATGCAGGAAGTGAAAAATGATCATTTGTCAGATGTACAATTTGAAATACAATTTAGAAATACTATTTAATGTCAACACGTGGCTACTTCACTAGGGATATTTTATTAGAGATGTTTACTACAAAGACTGTTGTATTTACTACAGTTGTATTCACAGAGAGGCTTTGCTTTTTTTCAACTATGGGACATTCCTGGGAAGTGCTACCATGATTCTGTGTTTCAAGTGAACAATATAATTCTCAGAAAATACATGAAGAATATAATTTTATTTTTGCTGCTTATTTTATGAATCTAACAGAGGTAATGAATCTGTGAGAGAAGTGAAGATGTGCCTTAGTCTTAGAAGACTTTTCAGGCGCTCTTAAATGAATCAGTTGGTGTCTAACTTTATCATCCCTCAAATATGATTTATGATGTGTATGTGTAATATTAATTTTAACAGAATCATGTCATGCAAAATAGATAATTAGTGTCTAAATCTTGCCAAACACTTCAAAAGTTTATTTTAAACAAACTTCATAAAATGTGTTTAATGTCTGAATTGATCTTCTTTATAAGAAGTGATATGCTAATCCTGTTATTAAATTATGCAACTGGAAATTAATCGTTCCTGAAGGAAAGGCAATAATCAGCATTTCTATCACTTTTTTTTTTTTCTGGAAGAATATTTTCAAATAGTTTGGCTATGCATCAAATTGAGGCATTCATCTTTTAGGAGCTCCTTGAAGATACAATTTGAAACATTTTTCTTTAGAAGTAAATTGGCAATTGAGAAGATTCAGCTTAGCATTTTCAGGAAAAAAAACAAGAAAACTTTCTGTTTTTGAAGAAGATGATGATTGCCTAAAAAAAAAATTGGACTGGTTGACAGCAAAGGTCTTAAAAATCCAAATGCAGTGATAAGGTCTTAGAGAAACTAATAATCTTTGGCTTGAAGGAAGATGGGAGAAGTTTGTGAGAGGATAAGCAAGATGAGATATGATCTAAATTCAAGACTCTAATGAAGGAGGAGAATGTGGATAAGGAATGACCATTTCTTGTGCCTCATAGGAAATCTAGGGGAAATCCAATTAAATGTTCATGCAGTAAATTTAAAGCAACAAGTAAGATGTGATTCTTGCACAGTGCATAATGCAATTGTAGAACTTAAAGTCACAAGATAAGTAGATGTTATGATTTTAGCTATCTTCAGAAGAGATTAGGTCTATTCATGGAAGAAAGGTCCCGTGGGGATACTTATGTTAATTTTTTTTGGTGCAAGATGTTCCTAAGTCAGCACTGTTTCTTTTAATGTTTTCCTATGCAGCACTTTCAATGAAATTCTCCACTGTATTTTATTTGTTGCTGCTTAAAATAGATAAACTCAATAGGAAAACATTGTACTGTTAAGTAAACACATTAAAGAGAACAAAACGGTGATAAACTGAGTTCAAAGACACGCAGAAAGGCCATCTGTCTCCAGTAGCTTCACAAGTTCAGGTCAACATTCTGTGGCTGCAACTGGAGATTTATCTAGCAAGAACAGTAAGTAGAAATAAGTGAAAAACTTACTCAGTACAACATAATACTTTTGTTTTTCTCCTGAGAAGTCTGTGAGCTTGTTTCACCTTGGAGGTCATATGGCTCACAGCAAGTCAAGGACTTGGCAGGATCTTCTGGCTGCAGCACAGTTTAGGGAAGTTATTTTCTACATATCTACTGTTCCTTGAAAAAGTTGTAGTGTTTGTTAATGTTGGTGGGGCAAACGGTTTGCAGGGCAAAAAGAATTGCAAGGACCAAGTTTTGAATTAGTATCTGGCGATGGTGTTTGGTTTAGAGCTTTGTAGCCACTAGATGGCAGGAGGGTATCAATTTTGTGTGCTGCAAGCGTGGACTAAAATTAGAGCTGCACTTGAGCAAAACCTTTCAAGAGAGCGAAAATCGCAGGTGAGCCTGTGCAGAACAACATTTTAAAGCATGATTAAACAAAGGTTGCAGTGAGGATTTCAAATGTGTATTTTAATTCTTTATGTGATAGAAAGAAAACAGATTTCCCCCCCAATAGAATTTTTTTTTCTGGTCTGTGTGTGCTTCTTTTGAGGCTTTAAAAATTGTCTCACTTCTCCGCAGGGTGACTTAATATCTTCGTTTGGTATCTTTTAATGGGGCGTTCTGTTAGGGAGAATGATTGTAGCAAACCAGTTTTAGCATCCAGGAATTGTAACATGAAATGAAAAAAAATCTCTGCTTCTACTCTATTGCATAAATGTAGGGTTTCTCTTTTCTTTTACTCCTAATTATCCCTGTTTGGTTTGGGTTTTTTGTTGTTGGTTGTTTTTTTTTTTTTTTAATAAAAAGCTACATCTGAAAATTTCCAGGGCTTGGCAGATTTGTGCTTGTACTGTCAATAATCATGAGTATTTGTATCTTCAATGTGGAAGCATTAAGAGGGTGTTTGTTAGTAGTATCTAGGTACCAGTTTTATTCTAATTTAATTGTATAGGATCATTTTTCTCCTCGTTATTTTTACCTACTCCATTTTCCAGTTTTGTTTTATAGTCAATGTGTCCCTTCTTATTTGGAAACAGAAAACACAATTTAAATGCCTAAGAATTCATACAAATACCTAGTTAAAATTGTGACTGTGTATTCTTAGTGCAAAACCATAAAATGTACTGAAAGAATATCCCACTGAGGAATTTGAGAGACTTCTACAGTATACTTACATACAGTCACAGGAATGCTTCAGCTGTTTAATGCTGCAAACCCCAAATATCTGCAAGATACTTATGCTGCGTCAGGCCGCTGTAAAATTTGAGACTTTTAATTTTAGTTAATTTGGAAGTTTGCTGAAAACATCAATGCAAATATTTTGTTCTGTATTTGATATTTATGATAGTTACATGGTTATGGTATCTACCAGATTCGTAAACAGGCATTTAAATCAGAAAGGTTCACAGATACATAGGTTTTCTTTTGATGCTATGTTGTGACGGTTTGGGTGTTTCCCCACCCCTCCACACTTTATAAATCACCCAGACTAGACTCAGTCGGCTCTGGAAATATGAATGAAGCTATTTATTTACAGCTAGCACAATATACAAACAGATATTTACAGTATATACAGTTATAGACAGAAATATACAAGGTAAAAGGTAATACAGAAACACAGCAGCCCTCCCAGAAACCTGAGTCCCCAGGAGGGACTCTCAACCACCCCTTCACCTTCCCCCTGCCCCTCTCAACCTTATCCCAGTCCTAAGGAGGAATAGAGATTTGGCCAAGAGGTTAAGAAGCAAAGTGGGTTAGGCCAAATGGAAGGTGAGGTTAGGGAGTAAGATGTTGCTCTGCCAGCAGCCCAAGCGAGAGTGAGAGAAAATAGTGAGAGTGTTAGCTAATGTTTTCATTTCTTGTTCAGCAAGACTATGAGCGAAGTAGACATCACCATTGTTTTCCTTTCACAGCCTGTAATCTAGTTCTTCTCACCAAAACATTCTACCCTGCTTTCAAACTAGCATATATGTAAACTCCATAGAAAATGGAGAGGGACAGATGTTACCAAAGCTTTCTGTTTTAATTTCGTGACCTTTGTCTCAGCATAGTCATCTCATTTTTGAGATTAAGCTTTAGAGGAACCTCAGCTTTGGAGCTGTAGTAGACGTGGAAAGTTGTCTTTGTTTCAGCTTTGCTTTTCTGTTGTTCTTTTGTGGAGCTATTTTTCATCCACTTTTGATTACCAGGAGCTTACTTTTATTTGTTTTGTATGAAGCTACTTTGCAAGTAGAACTTTGTAAAGGATAGTTTCAGAGTTGTGCAAACACACATTTTTTTGAGCCGTCTGAAAACACTGGGCCTGGTGGGTTGAGCCTGGCTGGATGCCCTGGTCTCACCAAAGCTGCTCTATCACTCCTCCTCAACTGGACAAGTGAGAGAAAATAGGATTAAAGGTTTGTGGGTTGAGAGAAGGACAGTGCGAGATCACTTGCTAATTGCTGTTTCAGGCAAAATAGACTTGACTCTAGGAAATTAGTTTATTTTTTAGAGCTTAATCAGAGTAGGGTAGTGAGAAATAAACCTCCCAAATCTTAAGACATCTTCTTCCAACCTCTCCCTTCCTCCTGAGCTTAATTAACTTTACTTCCAGTTTTCTCTACCTCCTCCTTGTAAGTGGCACAGGGGATCAAGAAGCAGAAGTTTTTGTCAGTTCATCATATATTTCTGCAGCTTCTCAGACTTCTCACACTCATCCCCTGCTCCAGCATGGAGTTTCTCCTACAGGAAATAGTCCCATATGAAACTCTCCAACGTGAGTACTTCCCATGAGCTACAGTTCTTTATGAACTGCTGCAGTGTGGGACCCTTCTATGGGTTGTAGTCCTTCAGGATCAGACTGTTCCAGCACGAGTCACCCATGAGGTCACAAGTCCTGCTAGCAAATGTGCTGCAGCATAGGCTCCTCTCCCCACCAGTGCTACCACCATCACTGATCAGCTCAGCCTTGACTAGTGGTGGATCCACCAACTTGAATCCAGCTAGTATTGGCTTTATCTGACTTAGGGGAAGCTTCTAGGAACTTCTCACAGAAGCCATCTGTGTAGCTCCTCTGTTACTAAAACCTGACCATACAAGGCCATACCCTGACCTTTTACATTGTCTGTTTTGTAGAAGTACAGCTGCTAGCACTGTATACTTACGAAGAAATTGAATTGCTTCCACTGCATGAATGTCAGCTCTTCTGCCTCAGAATGAATGTATTCAAATCCAGATGATGCCTTGAGTGATACCTCATCTGTTCTTTGTATCTTTTAGTTTTAATATTAAAAATGCAGTTCTATAACAGATTTTTCAGTGTCAGAATGTTACCTATTTAAAAAATAAATATTGCTAAGAAAAGTGTCTCCTTTGTACTTAGAACAAAAGTAGCAAGATAATTCAAGTAACAGCTAATAAATCATCTGGTTATGCTCTGGGCTGAACTGAACACTTGTTTCAGCCTCATATTTCCTTTATGTGTTTCTTGCTCTAGTTGAGGGTGCCCCTGCTTACTGCAGAGGGGTTTGGACTACATTACCTTTGGGGGTGTCTTCCAGTTCAGACCATTTTGTGATTCTATGATTTATGTCTCTGAGCAAATCACTGTGTGCCTTAGACTATGCTGTAAGTAGAGGATGATCTTTCCTTTTACTATCCCAACTCCAAAATCTTGCACAACATAACAAACTTAGTTTGAAGTTCGTAGATTCTGCTTTGCACAAGCTAAGTATCAATGTATTATTCTGCCCCAAGACAGTAAACATAACATTTGAGAAGCAATAGGTTCTGACATCTGTGGTCTGTGGAAGTTAATTCCTGCAAAGAGAGTAAGGAGTTTTTAACACAGAGCAACAGGAATCTTTTGTTGTTATGGCTCTCTTCTAAGCCACAGGTTGTTTTTTAGATATTTTTGTTACATTTCAAAATCAGCTTCTGCAGAGCACTGAAGTATAACAGTTACTGAAAATTGTGGTCAGTGCTTGTACTTTCCCTTAAAGGCTTACTGGATGTGCACATGGGAAATGCCCAAGTGTGTTGAAACAGTGTTCAGACTAAAGTGTAGGAACTCATTCACAGTCAACATTTGTTTCCTGTTACCTTAGAGACTTTATCTTGTGAAGCAGAGCAAACACTAGGTTGTCTATGAACTGTATCTGGAGCGATCACAACAGTCAAGAATACTAATTCCTTTTTAGTGTACTAATTTATTGCCTTCATTCAGGCTGTCATCATGCAAAATTTGGAGGAAAGCCGTTATGTAGTGTCATTTTTTAAGCTTTCAAAGGAGTCAGAACCAATTTCAGTCCAATTTATAATAAACCAAAACAATTTAGGAGTAAATATATAGGAAATAGTTCTATGAATTAAAATACAAAGAGGTTTTGTAAACTGAATGTTAATTTGCATTATTTTCTTAGCAATATTCACTGTGTAAGTACTGTAGTAGTGATGGATCAGGTTTTGAGAGAAGGAAGAAAGTTGTGTTACAGAGTGAAATCTGCTATCCTACCTCCATCTCAAGGTCTACTGTATTTCCCTACACTCTTACACAGGAACAGTGATAGAATCAGAGTGATGTGATTGTGTTTTTCACTTGTCAGCAAAGGTAGATCAGGCCTGCATGACCTCAGCTTGCAGGGTGAGAGCTATGAGGGTTTGAATAGCCCCATAGAAAAGTCCAGCGTGACCCACTGCTGACACATGCAAATCTTTGGGCCTGAACGCACAGAGCATCCTGTTTCACTCTCCAATGTAACCCTGAGCATGGTGGGCTCCTAGCATTAGCAAAGAAGATTAGACTTGCTCTTGAGGACAAGCTGAAGCTGTTTTCAGATGCAGTGTGGAGTACCATTTGATGATGAGCCAAGGTACTGTGGAATGTTATTTATCTCCTTCCTTCTGTGCCACCTGTTTGGAAATCTCATGGATGAATACCCCAAAAGAGTTTTGTTTCAGTGCTTATATCAACCTGATTGTAACTCTGCTGGCACTTGCAATTGCTAATTTTGGCCAAAGTAGTCTGTGAGAAATAGAATTTGGGCGAAGTTGCTTTATTTTGAGTCATTTTCCAGGCAGTCTATATAGCTATATTTATATATATAAATGTTGATTTCTATATCTGTAGAATATATAAATATACCTTATTATTGCTTTTAGTACCTGTGAATAGATAAGCGATACATTGGCAGTTGTCCATTTGCATTATACTACCCAGTATATGATCATGAAAGATTTCAGTTTCCAAAACACCCACAGAAAGTATGTACATGAAGGTTTTCTAGAACTGAGCAGAAAGCTTTTCAGCTAGCAGTACTCTTTATTTGTCAAACTTTACCTTTCAAATGTTATTTGAATACTATGTTGCATACAATATTGTGAGGCCTACATAGCAGATACCAGGCACCTCATTAGGAAGCTGAATTACAAATTGATGGTCAAGTGTTTAGAGTTTGCTCAGTTTTGATCTTCTGCTGGAGGTGTTATATCACAATATTGTCATTTAGGTTGGAAAGACTGCTTCCTTTTTTTTTTTTTCCTAACTGTTGCAAATTGTGGGCATTATTAGACATATCAAATAACCCTGTGTTGAATTTTTTTCTTCACAGAGTGTACCAAGCTAAGCCTCAGTCTACTTTGTCTGCTTTCTTTGTATGTAATAATGAAATTGCATCCATGGTTTTGGTTTGAATTACGTTAGGGTCATCGCTATCACACAGTTAAAAGAAGAAGGCATGTTTAGAGGTACTGTCAGAACTTCAGAGATACATATAATACACAAAGTATGCCAGAAGTGGTAGTCTGAGGCTTGCTTTGTCAAACTGCTCAACTGTTTTCATTGCACACTGAGTTCCCAGTTCTCCTGGACTGGGTTTTACAAGTTCTTCTTTCACTATCACATAGTTAAAAGGAGAGGAATACATGTTTAGATGTACTATCAGAACTCCAGAGGTACATATAATACACAAAGTATGCCAGAAGTGGTAGTCTGAGGCTTGCTTTGTCAAACTGCTTAACTGTTTTCATTTCACACTGAGTTCCCTGTTGTCCTGGACTCAGTTTTCCAAGTTCTTAGAGAAGATTCTTCTGGCTGCAGAAGAATCTGAAACTAAAATGAGACAAAAAAGCAACAACACTAGCTCAGGGTCTTAAAAATGTCATATAATAAGGAATTTAAAATGCATGTAATCTCTCTAAAGTAGAAAGATAATTTAATTGTACTACAGGAATATGGAGTGTACTATACAATTACATATATATATGTACTATTCAAATATATAGGTGATGGAAGATCAGAAGGTAGGAGGCACTTTTTTTCCAATGAATCCATGAAAGATCTTTTAAAAAGAAGTTGTTATAAATGTGAAAGATACTCAGCAGATTGACAGACCTGCAGCTTCTGTTCAAAACTGCTGACAAAGGGCTTCTGGCTTGCTTTACAAGTAAAGGATCAAGTGAAAAATGTGTTCACATTCAGGTGAGTCAGTTACTGCAGTTAGGCTGTTGGCAGCTCGCTAGTTGATTTTGTTAATTTCTCAGGCTCTTGCAATTGAGAAGCTTTATGATAGTTGAGGTCCTAACATGATTCAGGCTGTAGATTGTGGGATCATACAAATAGCCATTGCTGTGGGTCAGATGAGTAGCAGCAATGCAATAAGCTGTGATATCTTAACTGTTAAGCCTGAAGTCCTAGAGATCTTTAGAGTTATAATGGATGGAGCAGGTCCAGAGGAGGGCCACGAAAAAACTCTGCTATGAAGACAGGCTGAGGGAGCTGGGGTTGTTCAGCCTGGAGAAGAGGAGGCTCTAAGGGAACCTAATAGTACCTGAAGGGGACTTACAAGAAGGCTAGAGAGAGACTGTTTACAAGGGCCTGGAATGATGGGATGAGGGGCAGTGGCTTCAAACTAGAGAAGAGCAGATTTAGATTGGATATTAGGAGCAGGTTCTTTTACCATGAGGGTGGTGGAACATTGGAACAGGTTGCCCAGGGAGGTGGCTGAGGCCCCAGGTGAGGCTGGACAGGGCTCTGGGCAACCTAATCAAGTTGAGGATGTGTCTGCTGACTGCAGAGGGGATTGGACTAGATGACCTTTGGAGGTCCCTTCCAACCCAGACTATTCTATGAATGTACTCTGGAGAAATGCTCTATTCTGTGGCCTACACCCTGTCATTTTTCTGTTCCTGAGCTGAGATCCACTGTAAACCTCCACAGTGGACAGTGGATTGTTCCCATTATTTTTTTTTCCAGGAACCACATGGCAGTAAGCTACGTCCCACCCTCTGGATATAAACACTGAAACAGTGAATTCCAAATTCATTCTCTAGTTACAGTACACTATCATCACGCTGAAAGGAAGCCATGAGATCTGTCAAAACTAAGACCAAGAGATAGGGAATTACTTTAACAAAGCTACTCTGTAGCAGAAGCAGGATTCACACTGGGTGGTCCACCCAAAGCACAACTAAGTGGCTCTTAGTGGATCACAGAATATATGCCCTCCAGATGAGCAATTCTTTGTGTTTCACAGAATAACAGCACGTTTCAGGGCTGGAAGAGACCTGCAGAGGTCTAAAGCAGGATCACCTAGAGCAGGCCACACAGGAACACATCCAAGTGGGTTTTGAAAGTCTCCAGAGAAGGAGACTACAACCTTTCTGGGCAGACTGTTCCAGTGCTTAGTCACCCTCACTGTAAAGTGTCTTAACTGAGCAAATCATAGCTAGTGTATGATACTCCTGTGGCTTGTGTTCTGTTGCTGTAGGTGATACAGCATACTACAGGAAACTTGGGGAAATGCCAGGGTTTCTTAGAATGAAATACTTCCTTAAAAAGCATTTTGTTTGTGAATTTTCTGCAAAATCTCTAACAGTACTGCTACACAGGTCATAGTAAGAAAAAACATTACCTTTCTTAATACAATACTGAGTTTGATGAATGAACTCGGTCTGGTCTTGAGCAAAGAATTTGTTAATGATAGTTGAGGCTCCTCCCAACTCTATTATTATCTTTATAGACTCAAGGAAATAATCCTGTTGTTTACAAACTCAGTTCTTTTAAGACTGCTATGGCAATATTTTCCTTTCAAGCTTAGCATGTTTAGATGCTTTTGAGGGAAGTTTATTTTTTCAGTTTTGTGGGACCATTTTTCTTCCATATGATGACCATCTGTTGTGTTTTAAAAGTGCTGATTTTAATAGTAGATTAAAAAAAAATCCTTTGACATCATATTTTAAAACAGCCTTCTAAGGACTGGTTGTTTTGTTTGTATTAGTCTGTCAAAGAAAGCAATTATTGCAAATAACTTTTTGTAGGGATATGGGAAGTCTGCAGTATTTACTTGAACTTTATAATTAGTATTGCCCATTTTTTTTTATCAGGAGATTTGTGCTTCAGATATTAAGCTGTTGTGTGGTTGTTTTTTTCAACATCATTTAGAAGCCTGAGTAACCTTGGGGGGGAGCAGTGGTTTTTGTTTGTTTGTTTAAAATTACTTATAACATCTTTCAAAGGAGTCCTTGTTAAGGTGTTTTCTGTCTGAAAAGAATGGGATGAAAATTGTACCTGCCATTGGGGTATATTCATGAGAGAAGGGTTGTGAGCCTGTATCATGTGACAGTTGGGTTGGAAATGTAATTGGAGTCTCCCAAATGCCAATGTTTTCTGTAGTGGCTCTTGTTAGTGTTCCTCACAGGCTTCACTTAGTATTCTAGCATGCTGCCTTCTTAGTCTGTGACCCAGGATCACACTATCAAATGCAGTGCAATGCAATATTAGCATTTAGCCCTTAGGGTTAATGTTTAGTCCTTAGCTCATATAATTTATGCTTTCTGATTTTTATCAGTAAAGGAATACTCATTTTTATATAAGACAGGTCAAGCAGTGAGATGTTTTTCTTGTCCAGAAATGTTGCTGCTTTGCCAGCCTGGTACAATATTAATGGTAAAAGGCAACAGGATAATCTATTATTTGCATTTTGCTCTAAATCTCCATGACACTTTACCAAAACAGATCTGACAAAGAACAAAGAGACTGCTTTGAAGAACTTAAGATCTAAAAAGCTCTAGTCAGGTTTAACAAGTGCCTCCTGCTTGTTATTACCAATAGATTTTAAGACAAAAAAAAATTGAAGAGGGGAGATTGTACAGTAATTAAAAGTGTACTAAGTATGGTAAAATTAGACTTTATAAAAGTATTTGAGCTGGATAAAAGCATTATAGATGTCAGTTTGGAGAGAAGGTCATGTGCAAGTAAGACTTATTAATGCATGATCCTCAGAAAGCATCAGCTATACAAATAGACCACTAGTTACTGAGACTAAGGTAGAAGCACAGAACAAAGCATTTAACCTTGATTTATTTTATTTATGGGTTTTTGTGTTCACTTATTTTGGAAGTATAACTCTAAACTGGTCTCCAGCATACTCAGTTTTACTACACATAGCTTGGTCATGCTTTGTGAAGTCAAATAGAAACCTTTTTTTGCATGTTCATTGTTTGCTGTGTATTCTTTTGAATACCTATTTGAAAAAAACAATCATCATAGAATCATAGAATCAATCATAGAATCAACCAGGTTGGAAGAGACCTCCAAGATCATCGAGTCCAACCTATCACCCAGCCCCAGCCAGTCAACTAGACCATGGCACTGAGTGCCTCATCCAGTCTTTTCTTGAAGACCCCCAGGGACGGTGCCTCCACCACCTCCCTGGGCAGCCCATTCCAATGGGAAATCACTCTCTCTGTGAAAAACTTCTTCCTAACATCCAGCCTATACCTACCCTGGCACAACTTGAGACTGTGTCCCCTTGTTCTATTGCTGGTTACCTGGGAGAAGAGGCCAACCCCCACCTGGCTACAATGTCCCTTCAGGTAGTTGTAGACAGTAATAAGATCACCCCTGAGCCTCCTCTTCTCCAGGCTAAACAGGCCCAGTTCCCTCAACCTCTCCTCATAGGATTTGTGTTCCAGGCCCCTCACCAGCTTTGTTGCCCTTCTCTGGACATGTTCCAGCACCTCAACATCTTTCTTGAATTGAGGGGCCCAGAACTGGACACAGTACTCAAGGTGTGGCCTGACCAGTGCTGAGTACAGGGGAAGAATAACCTCCCTTGTCCTACTGGCCACACTGTTCCTGATGCAGGCCAGGATGCCATTGGCTCTCTTGGCCACCTGGGCACACTGCTGGCTCATCTTCAGCTTACTATCTATCAGTACCCCCAGGTCCCTTTCCTCCTGGCTGCTCTCCAGCCACTCAGTCCCCAGCCTATAGCGCTGCTTGGGGTTATTGTGGCCGAAGTGCAGAACCCTGCACTTGGCCTTGTTAAATCTCATCCCATTGGCCTCTGCCCACCCATCCAGCCTGTCCAGGTCCCTCTGCAGGGCTCTCCTACCTTCCAACAGATCAACACCTGCTCCTAGCTTGGTGTCATCTGCAAACTTACTGATGCTGGACTCAATGCCCTCGTCCAGATCATCAATAAAGATATTGAACAGGACTGGGCCCAGCACTGATCCTTGGGGAACACCACTTGTGACTGGCTGCCAACTGGACGTGGCACCATTCACCACCACTCTCTGAGCTCTGCCATCCAGCCAGTTCTTGATCCAGCACAGAGTGAATCTGTCCAAACCATGAGCTGCCAGCTTGGCTAGGAGCTTCTTGTGGCAGACAGTGTCAAAGGCTTTGCTGAAGTCCAAGTAGACTACATCCACAGCCTTCCCCACATTCACCAGGCGGGTAACCTGATCATAAAAGGAGATCAGGTTGGTGAGGCAGGACCTGCCCTTCCTAAACCCATGCTGGCTGGGCCTGATCCCTTGGCTATCCTGTAGGTGCTTTGTGATGGCACCCAAGATGACCTGTTCCATCACCTTGCCTGGCACTGAGGTCAGGCTCACAGGTCTGTAGTTTTCTGGCTCCTCCTTACGACCCTTCTTGTGTATGGGAATCACATTGGCCAGCTTCCAGTCTTCAGGGACCTCTCCAGTGAGCCAGGACTGCTGATAAATGATGGAGAGTGGCTTGGCCAGCTCAGCTGCCAGCTCTCTCAGCACCCTAGGGTGGATCCCATCCGGTCCCATGGACTTGTGAGGATCCAAGTGACTTAGCAGATCCCTTACTGCTTCCTCATGGATTAGAGGGGGACTGTACTGGTCCTTGACTCCATCCACCACTTCAGGAGTCCAGCTGTCCTGGAGACAACCTGTCCCACTAGTGAAGATAGAGGCAAAGAAGGTGTTAAGCACCTCTGCCTTTTCCTCATCCTTTGTCACTCTATTCCCCTCTCTATCTAACAAGGACTGGAGGTTGTCCTTGGCCCTTCTCTTGCCATTCATATATTTAAAGAAACACTTTTTATTTTCCTTGGCAGCCGTGGCCAGCCTGAGCTCCAAGTGGGCTTTTGCCTCTCTAATTTTTCCTCTACAAGACCTAGCAATCTCCTTGAACTTCTCCTGGGACACCTCCCCTCTTTTCCAAAGGTGATACACTCTCTTTTTAATCTTTAATTCCTTCAGCAGCTCCCTGCCCATCCAGCCTGGCTGCCTCCCTCGTCGGCTCATCTTCCGGCTCAGTGGCACTGCCTGCTCCTGTGCCTTCAGGAGTTCTTTCTTGAAGCAGGTCCAACCTTCCTGGACCCCTTTGTTTCTAAGGGCTATTTCCCAAGGAACTTTCTGAATTAGTTCCTTAAATAGGCTGAAGTCTGCCCTTCGGAAGTCCAGTGTGGAGGTTCTGTTGATGCCCCTCCTGGTTTCTCCACGTACTGAAAACTCTATAATTTCATGGTCACTGGACCCCAGGCAGCCTCCAACCACCACATCCCCTACCAGCCCCTCTCTATTTGTGAGCAGCAGGTCAAGCAGGGCTGCCCCCCTGGTAGGCTCACGTAACAGCTGGGATAGGAAGTTGTCTTCCACACATTGCAGAAACCTTCTAGACTGCTTCTTCTCTGCAGTGTTTAAGTCCCAGCAGATGTCTGGTAGGTTAAAGTCGCCCACCAGAACAAGGGCAGGTGATCTTGAGGCAGCCTCCAGTTGCTTAAAGAGTAATAAATCAACCTCTTCTTCCTGGTTGGGTGGTCTGTAACAGACTCCAACCAGGATATCAGCCTTGTTGGCCTTCGCCTTAAGTCTCACCCATAATGACTCAACTTGATCATCTTTGATTTCTACCTCCACGACATCCAGAGCATCCCTAATGTACAGAGCCACTCCCCCGCCCTTTCTCCCTTGCCTGTCTCTCCTGAAGAGTCTGTAGCCATTGATTACAGCACACCAATCATGTGAGCTATCCCACCACGTTTCAGTGATGGCGACAATATCATAGTTTCCCTCCAGCACCAGAGCTTCCAGCTCCTCTTGTTTGTTACCCATACTGCGTGCATTAGTGTACATGCACTTCAGCTGGGCTGCTGCTTTTACTCCTAGCTCTAGCCTACCTTCCTCAATTCCCTTTGATTTATCTCTGGTGCTGTCATGTTTAACCCCCTCCCCCTTCCATTCTAGTTTAAAGCCCTCTCAACAAGCCCAGCCAGCTTATGTGCCAGGGTCCTTCTCCCCTTCTGTGATAGTTGTGTCCCATCTGCTGATTGCAGACCTGTGGCAAGATGAAGTTCCCCAATATCAAAGAATCCAAAGTTATGTTGGATGCACCAACCTCTGAGCCACTTGTTCATTAAATATGCTTTCCTATTCTTCTCTGTATTCCAGCCAACCAACCAAACAAAACCACAAACCAAGAAACACAAAACAATCAATAATAAAAAAACCAAACCCAAGCAAACAAAACCAGAACAAACTCCCCAAACCACAAATGAACCCCCAAAAACTCAATGCAGGATCTTTCCCAGGAAAGCAAACGTAGCCTTTGTGATGAGTATTTGTAAATATTTATACTGTGCTTACAGTAATGGAAGGAGTGGGAGGATTTTAGACAGAGAGCAGCATAAAGCCACAAACTCAGTGAAATTAAATCAGCAATATAAGCTGTGTAAATTTCTTTAGTAGTCTTGAAACTATTGTATTGTCCTGTACACTGACTACACAATACTCTCACTCAATGAAGACTTTATTCAATGGAGCCTTTAAAGAGGCCCTCCAATGTAGAAGTGATGAGAAATGTCTTGTTTGTAACAGTTTAAAGATACCTTCATCTCACAACATTAATTGTTTGAAAATGCTGGTGGGTGTTGACGGATTATCTGAGATTTGTACTATGGGCTTGGTCCCTGTGGCACTGCTACAGTCATTCAAAAATAATGCAGGATTGCACCTGTGTTAAAGAATCATAGTAGGGTAAAAACTATCACAATGTTCTGTGCTATTTCTTACTAAGTAAAGCCCAAATCTAGTGAACTTCATGGAGCAAGGGTAAGATGGAGTTCCCTTCTCTCCTATATGTGTATTTCTCTGATTACATTTATTTTTAATTGTTTTTTTTCCACCTACCTCTGAATGTCAGCTTCCTTAGTCTGAACAGTATCATAATTGTAGAATTTTTGTATCTTCTTACATTTTTCTCTGCAGGAACAAAACCCCCTAACTTTCCTGGGAGCTGTTTTCAAAGCCCAGGTGTCAATCTAACACCATTTTCAGAATTCATTTTGCTTAACATGTTAATCTCTTCTTAGAAAAGCAAACAAAAGAAAAACCCAAGAAATTTCTCCTGTCCTATTAATGAGAACTGATCATGAACCTTGTCTTTATTCATCTGATCCTTTGCCTGTAGGGCTGACTGGTCTTTTCCAGGAAGAGCTATTTCTTCTGTGTTTTTATTATCCCATAGGGCCAGCAGCTCATGTTTTCAGAAGAGCCCTGTTGTCTGTCAGTTACTGTCATCCACTTTTTCATCACTGATTATGCTGAGATTTAGTAAATGGACTGGTGTAACAGTTTCTACCCTAGCAATTGCACTTTTTCTTCTTAATATGTCCCTTTCAGCCACTCTTCTCTTGAGAACTTTGCCCACATTATGCTGGCTGTCAATGTAGTTACAGCAGTCCAACTTCCTTAGAGCAGGTTTGTTTACAATCACTGGCCTTTACATCCTGCATGAAGGTAGGCAGTATCAGAGTACAGAGCTGCCATCAATTCTGTAATGTGATGGGAAGTGAAGATCCTCCTCACAGAAATATCTCACCCTACTTTGAAGTTAAGCAGCTGGTTCTCACTGCAACACATTACTTTGGAAGGCTGGCAGATGTGAGCCCAAGACCTGTCCTGTAGCAGGTGACAGAGATGGTGAGAGACTGCAGCACTCAAGGAAGCCATTCTTCTTCACAAGGATTCTCATAATGTTGGTATGCCCTACTAATATAAAGTAGTAAACAAACTGCTGGGAGATGCTAGTAGAAAGGAAGCCAAAGGAAAAGGAATTTCAACTGCTAAGAGACTTTGCTGAAAGCCGTGTCATTATTAAAAATAATCTTTGGGTGCAGTTGAATGTTAACAGTAATGTTTGTATCCTTAGATCTTGATATTTGTAAGTACTGAAATCATAATTTACCCTAAGTGTAGCAGAAAAGTTTGTTGTGATAAGTCCTGTAGACACTCACATTTATTACTGGTGCAAGTGGTGGACTTCCAATGACTTTTAACAGAATTTTAACCACTCATGGTGATAAGAAATGTGGTCCTTACCATTTAAAGGTTCAATAACATAATGATAAATAGTATGAATAACTTTATTATCAACTTATCACTTCTCAAATGTAATGATTTTTACAGGGTTGATACCAGTTGAGCCTAGACTTCATGAAATCACATTCCCAGACATACTATTGCCAAGCCTAAGATTTAGAGACACAGTAAGGGTGAAACTGCAAGCTATTGCCATAGTGGAATTTCAGTTTTGCTGAGTTCTTGACCAAAGGGAGAGAATATGAAATACATGAGAGCACTAATAGTAAGAATATTTCTGTCTAAAGGAAAAGATCAGTGGCTTCTAGTGGAGTGAGCAGTTAAAGCACAGATATATTTAACAGCTGAAGAAAGAATGAACAGTCATAAAATTCATGTTTCTCATTAGTATTAGCAAGTTTGAATCCCAAAAGAGGGGAGTAAGAGACACTCGATGTCAGAGAAGCAGAACAAAATAAAACTAAGGGCAGATAGTTCAAATGGTTCATACCAACACATAACTATGCTGTGGAAGCTCTTTCAGAAAATACAGTGATTGGAAATCTTAGTAAAACCAAGAGAGTAAATATTTACATTAATATGTGTCTAGTTCAAAGCTTTGGAAATAAAATTTAGCTGGAAAGCTTTGGGCTTTCAGTTGTAAACAAGCCTGTCACTGACAGCATTTCCCTTAAGGGATGATTGACTATGTGTTTATTACTGTATTAGTCACAGAATTGCCATGCTTGGAAGGGACCTCAAAGATCACCCAGTTCCAACCCTCTCCACCACAGGCAAGGACACCTTGTACTCGATCAGGTTGCTCAGAGCCACATCCAGCCTGGCCTTAAAAACTTCCAAGTATGGGGCTTCCACCACCTCCCTGGGCAACCTGTTCCAGTGTCTCACCACCCTCATGGTGAAGAACTCCTTCCTAACATCCAATCTGAGTCTACCCACTTCTCGTTTTGCTCCACTCTCCCTAGTCCTATCACCCTGACACCCTAAAAAGTCCCTCATCAGCTTTCTTGTAGGCCCCCTTCAGATGCTGAAGTCCACAATGAGGTTTCCTCAGAGCCTTATTTTCTGTGGACTAAATAACCCCAACTCTCTCATCCTGTCTCCATAGGAGAGGAGGTCCAGCCCTCTGATCATCCTCGTGGCCCTTCTCTGGACACGCTTCAGCACTAGTCATTATTACAAGGTCTGATATTACTTACTGAAACTGTTGGACTTTACACTGTCAGCTTAGTCCAGTCAGGCAATTCCCATATTGTGCTAGATTGGCATAGAAAACATGAATCTTCAGAAAATTCTTCCCTGGACTGCAGGCTCAGGATGTGTGCACTTTGCTTCCTTATTTGCTTAGTTTGGACAGATACCAAGAGATTTCTGAAACGTTTTGGTGTCTGCCAGTAAAGAAATAGTAGGTGCAACCCTGCAAAGAATGCTGTTGTTGCTTAGTGTCTCGTTAGTCCGTTCAGCTTGGAAGGAACAAAGCCATACTATCCTCTGCAAGGGAATGAGGAAATGCTGCAGTGCTGCCAAGCTGGCAAGACTTGTCTCTGACATCTGACAGTGAGTGGCATAGAGCTTCTGACATTTTTCTGGGAATAGCAGCAGCAGTAACTACATCCCTTAAACACTGGAGTGTTTCTGCGTGAGCGGGTGCAAACTATTGAACTCGGAAGTGAAGTGGTTTCAGAGTAGTTGTGTGGGTAGGTGCTTTTGCCACTTAACCCTAGCTGTTACTTTTAGTGAGGTTTTTTTTGTGGGCTAGCATGGCTGTGTGGTTTCTGGGTTAGAATCAGATCACTGCCAGCGTTTTAGGAGAGCAGACAGTGCAAACATGATACTGCACTGCTCATGTGGATCTGTCCCGAGTGTTCACAACTGTTCATGGGTTGAACATAAATAGAAATTCGTGTGCAGTGCCCTTGAAAATATGCTGGTGTGTGTAACAGCCACTGTTAGTCATACAGCTTTTTCAGAAAGGGAGTGAAGCCAGATAGATCTGTAGAAATTTGAGTCCAGTGTGGACTGAAGAAATTAACCTCTTTCATCAAATGGAGTGGTTATTTGTTGTTTTGAAATATCTTTTTCTCTCCCTGCTAGAGAGCTGTCTAATGATCTAGGACCAGGGGGAGGTTTAGACTAAAATAAGAATCTAAGATCTCTTTGAAAGTCAAATGTAGCATTAACATCATACAGCTGTGGATAATTCTTTAAAATGGTTAAAATCTTTTCTTGAGGCAAAGCACATTTAATTATTCCTCCCAGAGCTCTCATGAAGCAGTATGCAAAAAGAATACCAATATTTGCAATTTGCCAGAAAAAAAAATCCCACCTCTATTTCCAGAGCATCAGACAAAATCTTCAAGTCAATACAATTGACTTAAGGTTTGTAGCCTTTAAAAGAGGATAATGTATTGGAATGGTCACATGTAAAAAGAGTACAGAGAAAAGCCTGCCAGATGCAGCTATTTAATTTGTCCCTTTATAACAGAAAATGAATAGCAGTAGCATGTAAACATGGTAAATCACCTAGAGGAGGTCTGTTATAGTTGCCACTTAGTCTTGTCCTTTACTAATTAAAAAAAAAAAAGGGATATTTAAGAGCTAAAAGACAACAATGGTTAAGTCAGGAAGGTAAGAAAGTAGGTTAGCTAAACATGTCATCATTTTACAGCACTCTCATGTCTAGAGGCTGTTATTGGAGCAAATAGCTTAGTTGGCCTTCAGAAAGGTGCCAGAATGAGAGTAGTGAAAGTATTTTACAGTGGCTTGCGCTGTGAAAGTAGGCTATGTTCATCTCAGACATCAACAATAAATACTATTGGAACCAGGATGCTGGATTAAATAAGTAAAAGAGGTGCTGATAACTTCTTTGTCCTTCCCTGAGCATTGTTTCTAACTGGATTTTATTCAATGTTTATATTCTAAGCTTGAATCAGACTCTTTGTAGGCTCTCACTGTCTTCTGTTCTCCTGGAGGATGTTTTACCAACGTGTGAAGCCACCAAAAAGTCCACCTCTAAAACAAACACAATAGAGCTCCTCATGCTTGTATTTTAGGTGTAATGCTAGCTGTAATTGATCTGTTCTTAATCCTTCATTTAGAATAAAATTATGAGTAATGGCTGTGCTATCCCTTTCATTTCTTCCTAATCTTAAGACTCCAGCACGTAGCAGGAAGGTCAGTGCATAGTCGTATTAACAAAGAACATTTATAGCTTGTTTTGGCTTGGGTTTTGGTTGCTTTTTGTTTGTTTGTTTGTCTTGTTTTTTTTTTTATAAGGTTTATGCATTGATGGTTACACTAAAATGTGCTTACTTTTTTTTGGTGTAGACTCAGGCTGCTGTTTGGCAGCTTGAATTAGCATGTAACTTGTTCACATCCATTAGCTTTATGAGTACAAAGCACCTACTGCTCAGTCTTAATCTTCAGAGAATTCAGGGGTGATGATGGTTCAATAAACAAATCCTCCCACACCATTGGGTAAACTGCATATCTTCTTGTGCTTGTAGTAGTTTTTAAGGGAGATCACAGAATCACAGAATGTTAGAGGGTGGAAGGGACGTCCAGAGATCAAATCTAACCCCCCCTGCCAAAAGCAGGGTCCCCTAGGGTAGTCCAAGTAGGAGTACACCCAGGCAGGTTTTGAAAGTCTCCAGAGAAGGAGACTCCTCAATTTCTCTGGACAGCCTATTCCAGTGCTCTGTCACCCTGACTGTAAAGAAGTTTCTCCTCATGCTGAAGTGAAACCTTCTGTGGTCAAGTTTGCATTCACTGATCTGTCTGGTTTTCCAGGAATTATTTATAGTACTATAAGCCATGTCCAGAACCATAGTTAAAAGTTACTGCCAGCCTGGCTTCGCATTTAGGCTGTTTGTTTTATCTGTGAGTCAGGATCTGTGTGTACAGCTGTTGGCTGCTGTTCACTTTAGAGTCATTTCACCATCATCTGAATCCAGTCCCATACAATAATCATCTGATGGAAATCACAAGATCTTCATGCCCTGATTTGAAAAATGAAGAAAAGAAACAAACACTAGAGAAGGAAAAAAATGTTGGGTAGGGCTGCCTGGCTGGTTTGAGTTAAGATAAATAGACAGGATGCATGTGACTGGTCACTAACAACAATTTCATTTGGTTCACTTAGAAAGAAGAAGAATGGAGAAGAAGAACAGCCAAAGTCCTCTATCAGTAATCAGTACCGAATTGTTACACCTACATTCCAGTATAATATGGACTACAAGAACGTTGGCAAATGTATTATTATAAACAACAAAAATTTTGAAGATAAAACAGGTAATGTTAATGCTTATTGCAGAACATTTTATACTTAGGCTTGTAAAAAGTATTTTAGTTTTTAGGATGTGGAATTTTAATGCTTTTTTTTTTTGCAGGGGGGAAATAGTTGTTTCCACATTTTATTCCCCTTAAGACTTAGAGTGCCTCTTTGCAGCTTCTTTGTAGTGCCTGTTTCAAAGAGCATGTCACTTTGCTTTGCTGACTTCAAACTAAACCTTTGTCCCAGTGTTTAAGAATGTGTTGTTCAAATGTGAACTTCAGCATCTGCAGCCTATGTTATAAATTCTCTGTCCCTGAGCTACAGCTACAAGATACAAAAGCTGAGATCTGCGGTTGCACTCTGTTAACATTCCTGCATTTAACATTTCAGATAATATACAGTTTTAAAGCAGATACTTGTGTTATAGTTAATTTTGTGAAGATATTTTGCCTGTACACTAGGCAGATACATTCAATGAAGTGTTTCCTCCAAAGAACATCTGTTTCTTTTATGTGGGCATCAGAGAGAATCTATCCAGCAGTTTTGCCTTGGGCTGCTTTATGCATATGTTACATACTGCATAACCAAAGGAAGGTAGAATCACCCATAGAGGTTCTCTGCTGCAAGATGCTGGAGTTATGCCAACATTTATACATAGAATCAGTCAGAGTAGGAAGGGACCACAAGGATCATCTAGTTCCACCCTCCCTGCCATGGGCCATGGGCAGGGACATCTCACACTAGATCAGGCTGTCTAGAGCCTCATCAAGCCTGGTCCTAAGCACCTTCAGGGATGGGGCTTCAACCACCTCCCTGGACAACCTGTTCAGGGTCTCATCACCCTCATGGTGAAGAAACTCTTCCTAACATCCAGTCTGAATCTACCCATTTCTAGCTTTATTCCATTCCCCCTAGTCTTATCACTACCTGACATCCTAAAAAGTCCCTCCCCAGCTTTCTTGTAGGCCCCCTTAAGATACTGAAAGGTCGCAATAAGGTCACCTTGGAGCCTTCTCTGCAGACTGAGCTGCCCCAACTCCCTCAATCTCCTCAGAGGAGAGGTGCTCCAGCCCTCTGATCATCCTCATGGCCCTTCTCTGGACACATTCCAGAACATTCATATCCCTCTTGTAATAGAGGCTCCAGAACTGGATGCAGTACTCCAAGTGGTCTCTCACCAGTGCAGAGTAGAGGGGAAGGATCATTTCCCTGAACCTGCTGGCCACAGTTCTCTTGATGCAGCCCAGGATCTGGTTCACTTTCTGGGCTGCAAGAGCACACTGATGGGTCATATTGAGCTTCCCATCCACCAGCACCCCCAAGTCCCTCTCCTCAGGGCTGCTCATGTTAATATTGAACTGATATGATTTTTGCATCTGATGTAAAAACATTGCATTATTTGCAATGTTGACAGTGGTGTTAGTGGATTGTTTTTAAAATCATTTCACCAAGACGCTGTTTAGGTCTATAATCAACCTAAAAGAATTTACCTTTGAACTCATTAATTATATTGAGTTGTGTCATCTGCAGTCAACCTTGTTCTTTGTTTCCTGGCAGGAATGGGTACACGCAATGGCACTGACAAGGATGCTGGGGACTTAGCTAAGAGTTTCAGAAATTTAGGCTTTGATGTTCACACGTACAATGACCGAAGCCGTGGTGATATGGAAAAATTACTGAAGCAAGGTAAACATCTAAATTCACAGAGTGATTCAGAGTGAAGAGAAATCTGAAAGTCACCAGATATAACTTCTGTTCAAAGCACGACAAATCAGAACAGATTGCTTAGGCCCCACTACTACAATTTTCTATATAGAAGGATTTAGTTTCTGAATGGATTAGGGTTAATCTCCTGCCTCTAACATCAGTTTAGAAATACACGGTTTTGTTGTCATATTAAGTGAAGCACCTGTCCTGTGTGTTATGTGAAGAACTTTGTCATGTTAGGTAGAGTCCAGTCTGTTGACTCCAGTCAAGTGAAGGATGCATTCATGTATTCAAGGTACTTATCACATGACTAAAATGGGTTGTCATCTTTATCCACTCCTCCTTATGCCCCCCAGTAGAGAAGCAGTGTATATCTAGTCTGACAAAAATATGCTTGCTAAATGTAATTTGCATTTAAAATGTTGCTTCCTTTTGGCTAAGAAGTACTTGATTTGTAGCTGCTGAGGAGAATCACAGCGATGCTGCTTGTTTTGCCTGCATCCTTCTAAGCCATGGGGAAGAAGGCCTCATCTATGGCACAGATGGACCCATGGCTATCAAGAGCTTGACTGCGCTGTTCAGAGGAGACAAGTGTAAAAGCCTTATAGGAAAGCCAAAACTATTTTTCATTCAGGTAATAGCCCTAAGGTAAATATCCTATCCTACTGCCACAGAGGTTAAAACATGCTCAGTTTCTTTCCTGCTCTAGAAGAGCCCCATAGGTTACCTTACTAAATTTTGCTAGAGGTTATATGACAAAAAATGTGTTGAGGGCAGTTGGCTGTGGTGACTTGTTTGTTTTTAAAGGACAGCTTGCATACAAGATTCACAAATGGAAAGAATTCGTTGCCATTTGTCATGCAGGTTTTATCATGTGAGTTTTCTTTACATGATTTCTCTTTGTGTTTGGTAATATATGAACTTCAAAAATGAGCCCCACTTTGTGCAGGCAGAGCTGAGGAAAGGATGTGGTTATTAAGAGAAATAATGTAGTCCAGGTCTCTTTCAATAAAGGCTGTCTCTACAAATTGCTGCATTTGACTAAATACTTTCTTTCCTCCCTCAGTAGTCTAAAAATTTATACTGTATTATTGCATTAATACATAAGTGATTGTATATTATGTGAGCTTTTAAAGACAGCTGTTTCAGAGAGTACTGACTGACACACCATGGGTCTGAATACATATTTTTTTCACAGTAATATGTACATGTGGGAGTTGCAGCAAATGCAGTTTTCCCTGGGCTGTTTCATCACTTAATCCTCAACCTCAAAGTGGAAACCATCTTTATTTTAGATTCTTCATACTACTAAAGTGCTATTTCTTTCAGTTATAACTTTGGAATGGGTACTCCATTGCCTTTAAAATTATTTTAATAAAGGCAACCAAGTTGTATTATATAAACCCACCAAACTGCTAGATTTTTTGCAAGAGCTCTCAGTCAAAGCTACTGATCAAGACCTGAAACTTACCAGCCTGGACTGTGGTTCTGGTGTTTCCTTTAGATAAACCACATGATTAAGAGGAAATGAAAAATAAAAGTGAGACGTGGAAAACCATTAAAAACGTAATGTACTTGAAATGGGTGGTCAATAGGCTGTCCAAATTTTAAAGTCTTCATCTGTGGAGATGTTCCAAACCCATCTGGACACAATCCTGGACGTCTGCTGTAGCTGTCCTTGCTTGAGAAGGGGGGATATGACTGGATGATCTTAGGATGTGATTTTGTTTTCCTGTGAAAGGCAGTGCTAAAGCAGTGCTCGTCAGGAACCAAAGACAACGTGCAAAGGAAATGTCCAGAATTCATACTGCACAAGACATTACATAGTAATGGAGTGATGAGGATGGTGCTAGACTAGTAATTAATGATGCTGACTTGACACTTTGACAATCCACTGAGATCCACAGTCTGCATCACCATTACCTCCTTTTCCTGTCTGGGCTGCGTATTTTAAAATGGGTAGGCTGTTAACTTTGTCTCTGAACAATTAGATACCTCCTGGTAACTATTACTGAGCAGTTGGATGTACCCTAGAATTGCATTTCTGCTTCTAATACATATAAAGTACTGCTTGAAACTTGGTCCATTAAAAATGGTAATGAACACTTACTTTGATAACACCTTGTTTCTCCTTATTGGACAAGTTCTCTTTGCCTTCACCACTTTCAGGCATGCAGAGGCTCTGAATTTGATGAAGGTATACAAACCGACTCTGGACCTGCCAATGACACTCTGGAAACAGATGCCAATCCAAGATACAAGATCCCAGTAGAAGCAGATTTTCTGTTTGCATATTCCACAGTGCCAGGTAAAGAAAAGGGGCTCAGGGTGGGGATAGAAACCTAAAACCTTGTCACTCATATTGACTTGATTGTAGGCTGCCCCTTATTGATGATGCATAGCGCACTGACAGACACAACACTAAGGTCCAGTCAGTGTGTGTTGTATCCACCCCGTTTACATCAGCTGTAGTGTATGTTACAGGAGAGAGCCCAGATTTGGCAAGTGAGAAGGCTGTACTGTTTTCTGGGAATCCTGCCCTTCTGTGTCCCAGTTCAGCTGAATTTGAAGGCAGGGGAGGAACAATTACAACACAAAATTCTTAGCGAGAAAAACCACACAATCTTGCTATTTACAGTTTCCCAAATGAAAAGTAGAGAAAGATATTTCAGTAGTGTTAAGGTTTGGAGGATTAATACTCTAATCAAGTAGGCTATGTGATATAAGTTATATTTTTCTGTGTGTACATTGTTAATCTTTGCCCAAAATCTTTCACACAAGTGAGAACTTATCTCTCTGCCATTCTATTCTTCATCCCAGGATAACAAGAAAAAAGAAAAATAACTCCCATGTACTTCCTTATCTGTCTTTCCTGTAAGGTTATTACTCCTGGAGGAATCCTGGAAGAGGCTCCTGGTTTGTGCAATCTTTGTGCTCTGTGCTAAATGAGCATGGAAAACAACTTGAGATCATGCAGATCCTCACGCGGGTCAACTATGTGGTTGCCACAAATTTTGAATCCCAGTCAGATGATCCACGCTTCAGTGAGAAGAAGCAGATTCCCTGTGTGGTCTCTATGCTCACTAAGGAACTTTACTTCTGAAAGCATGTTTTCATGAAAGATCAGGATATGGTTTTGGGTGGAGATTTGATTATAAATTTGGAGTTACACATTCTTAAGAACAGAAATGTAATAACATTTTATATTTTATAAGCTGGGGTATCTGGTGGAGGGACAATATGCAAGATTTTAAAGAAGATATAAATGCTGTAGGCTAATCTGACAGCTGATATTAATTACTGTATCTTGATTTTCCCCTTAGTGTGGTTGTCATGATTTAGAGCTACTGAAGAGTCCCATAAATGTTTCTTCTGGAAAACAAATTGTAAATGAAGAAAACAAACCCAAACCGATTCAGGAGACTCCATCTTTCTTTCACTGCTAGGTCATGGAACCAGATCTTTCTCATAAACTTCCACAGACCATCATGTTGTGGCTAAGTCCAGTGATGAAGCAGTTTGTAGCTATACAAAAGAGTGTTTCCTAGTCTAATATATCCATTTCCTTTTTGTGAACGTTATTAATGAAGACAAATGATTGTGCTTAATCTGGAAGTCATTTCGCTTAGTTACCACTTTCAGATGAGATGGATCAATACACAACCAATATTTGATATATGATTTACCACAGTGGTACAGAAATGTTAACAAACAGCAAAATCAAAATCTTTGTGAAAGGTTGGCAAACTGTAATTGGGTGATGCTTTACTAAAGCTCCAGCATAAAGATTTTTTGTTTTCCTTGCAGGTGACACTTAACTGATAGAATGGCCTGGAACAGTGGTAGTACAGAAATAAAGATGTCTGCCTGTTGATTCAAAAGGTCTGAACCCACAGAAAGTTAATGCCAAAGCCTTGTAATATTATCTGAAAACCTAATGTGGAAATGCTGAGTTTTTGTGTTCCACTGGCAAATGTGTGTTTAGATACCACTACTATTTTTGAGGAATTTTGCCAGGACTTACCTGAGTGAGACCCCAGAAGTGCCTTTTTGGTTACTGTACAGTCTTGATTTTTATGTTTTGGAGTTACATCAATGCTGTTTATATTCCTACTTTTTATATTCTCTTTCAAGTTGGTAGCTAGCTTAAAGAAAAGGTGAAGTTTAACAGTTTGGTTAAACTGATAAATGATTACCTGTTCACTCTCTTCCCAGTTAATGTACTCCTATACTCTTTTGAAATCTTCCCAGAAAATAAGTGTGTGCTTATTATAGCCAAGTTGCCAAACTGTTAAGCTTATTTTCTTTACAAACACTGTGACATAGCAAGATACATATTTTTTTTTTTCAGAAGTTAAATTTACAGTTGTTTGAATTAAATAAATGATTGTTTTATGGATGCCTTGAGCATGAAATCAATAAAGACCTTCTTTTTTTTTTTAAATTTGCTATCAGTATTTGCATGCTTCTCACTCGATGTGAAGTGAAATCCAACCAAAATACATCCCAAAACCTTTCTTGGCCAAGAATGCAGATCATCCTCAGCATCATTTCAAGATGAAGTTTATGGTGTTAGTGGAAAAGTAGTTCAGGAAAGTCAGCTGGCATTGGGGTGACTTGGGTTAGATAGATCTCTTAAGATGAAAAAAATATTGAGGATCTTTTAATGGAAATATCCTGACCTACCACAGCTGAATCTTGGCCTGTTTCTAAAATGTCTTCATGCAGTACAGTGGTCTAGCAACTCCTATGAAAATGTTCTGCCCATTCTTCCAAATATCTCTACGTTAAACTACTTTCTGGCATTAGAGGTTTTACCTCAAGAAATCCAGTCAGCATTTCAGTGTTAAATAGTTTGCTGGAAGCCTTTCCATGTCTTTATAGGTCGTTGGAGTTTTGTTTGCTTAAAGTTTAGCCTGCTTTTACATTTCTGTTGGCAATGTTCCTCTGTCTCCAAAACTGTCCTTTTATTTGGCTAGATTGTAGCTCTGAAGCCAGAGAGCCTTGGGAAGAATAAAGGAACAAGTAGGGGGTCTGAAACAGGTTATTGAAGTTTTTAAAGTAATGCCAGGGAATGTAACAGCTTAACAGGTAAGGAGCAGATTTCTTCATGTGTAATGCTGTTTTTTGTTGTTGTTCTTCAAATTTCTTTGTATAGCAAATCTCTCTTAGCTCATAAACATTGGGTAAATGTAAAAAGGACTAGAAATACTCCTTGGTCCAGCCTACAAGAGACTGCTGGGAAAGAAGAACAGGAGTTAATATTAATGGGTTTTCTTTACCTGCAGGAAAAACTATTTGCCCTATTGATCATAACGTCTAAAGAAAAAAAAATTAGTGTACAGGGCAGGTCTTTAGGAAATTTTATTAAACATCATGACAGATACTGAGGACAGCTTGGGAATTTCCAACTAATGGGTGAAATGGTGGCTGGCTGCCTAAGAAATAAGACAAAGTGGTCTTGTTAATTGAAGCACTTTAGTGTTCTAATGTGTAGAGGCACTCTCTGCCTTTACAAGAGGTTTCCTGGTAGACCAAAGGTTTCCTGGAAAAAAGATAACATGGTGCAAAGGAGCACGGGAATTCTGGCAATGAGAGGAAGAAGTTAAGACTGAATCTTATACAGCCTTCAGGCTAGTTCAAGTATTTGAAATATACAAAGATCAGCATAAAATTCCTGAAGTCACAGCCATGGTGGGAAGCAATTGGGAAAGGTAACTTACCCTGGAAGTGAAAGAAAGAGAGAAGGCATTCCCTCGTGTCAGGAGCAGCGTCCCTGCTGGGTGGAGCATTACTTAAGATCACATTCAAAAGACATTAACATTTAAGAAGAAAACTGCCCCCTGACAGACACCACTTCTGACTGGTGATGTTTGCTTGCCAAGGGCTGTGCCAGCCCAAGAGCCTGAGGGAACCTATTGAAAATAAGGAAGCCTGACACTCATTTGAGCAAGGTAGCCAAATAATGACTTCCAAGGTGCAGGGAGGGCACTTCATCTTATTCTCTGTTCAGATTTGTAATTACATTCTTTCTAAAAGCAGTTCCATTGCCATCTGCAGGATTAGGTTTAGGATGTAAAATCATCACTGATGATCCACTAGATCAAAAGAGTTCACCTATAAACAAGTGAGAGACTGACTCTAGAGTGAAAGTGCATTGCCATTACATAGGTAGCACAAAAAAAACATTGTTTGGTTTACTAAATGCTGTTCTTTAAAGCAGAACTTTTATGGTACTTTATGGTCTTACTGGTCTTAATGTTACTTTATCTTCCAATCATGAGTGGATATTACATTTTAGATACAGCTTAGGGTGGCTAAAGGAACTGTTTAGAAGGCTGAACCAGCAAAATCAGGCTGTCTCCAGGCTGGCAATTTTTTTTTGCTGCATGGGAGACATATATGGATGCCTCAAATGTGCATGTTTTGCTTTTGCTTGTATGTGAATATTAATCTGGATTTCCCCTTTCAGAGCAGTATTTAATTTGCTTCCCATGACAGAAAGAGGAATTTCCTTGTGGGTCATATTTCAGGGTGTTTGTGTTTAGACACGGACTATAAGAAGGCAGTCACAATGCAGGGCAAGGACACGCTGTGTTTTGCTGCAGAAGGCAATACAGGCAATCTGGAATTACTTAAAAGGTCTGTTCCTCTAAAACCTCCTACACCATAAAGACATTCTGCTGGTAAGTATTAACACAGCTTCTTTTCCTTATCTTGGTATTCTCTTTTTGAAGTTTTCTAACAGCCTACATCTTAATCATGTGAAGCATTTTGTTTGCACTGAAGTGCCTTGTTGCATTTCAAAAGGTTGAAAGCAATCAAATCTCTTAATGCCAGGCATATAAAAATCCAAGAGGGTATAATCATGAAACTGGCATTGTTTGTTCTGAGTTAGGTATAACCTCTTTAAAATATTGCTTTACATTGAAGACACAATTAAACACAACAATTAAAAGCTTTTGCCCAGCATGCACATGTAATATCACAAACTTCTGTCTTCCCTCCTGTGAATCTTGACTTCTGCTGAAAACTAGAAGATACTTTTGTCCTGTCATAGGCTCTGGAAACCTTGTTTGGAAAGAATTGTGTTGTTTGCCAGTCACACTGACTCTGTCAGACACATTGAAAGAATATTGTATTGCCTTTCATTGCAACCTCGGGCGTGTGCCTTTATTGTTGACACTAACAAATTTGTCTTAGTGTGAAGTTGGTTTTAGTTTTGGAAATTGCTTTTCTGTTCTTTTCTTTGGTAGGCACTAGATGGAAACCCTAGCAGTAAATTTCATAGCAGTCTGTCATGGCATTTGTACAACAAAACTTTCTCTGAAAAAGGCAGAACTGCAAAGGGAAATGACCTCACGAAAATAAGCCCCTGTGCTAGTTTGAAGCTAGCCAGAATGTTTTGGTGAGAAGAACTAGATTACAGGCTGTGAAAGGGAAACAATGGTGATGTCTACTTCACTCATGGGCTTGCTGAGATGTGTAAGAACAAGAGTATAAACATAGATAAGACATTTGGGCAATGCCTGGGCTCTGGGCTCTATTTCTCTCTAACCTCACCTACTGTCTCTCTGATTAATCCACTTGCTTCCTAACCCCCTGTCCGACCCTCCATTCCTCCTTGGGGCACAAGGCAACGTCTGGGGTAAGGTAGAGGGGTGGGAGAAGGTGGAAGGGTGGTTGGGAGCCCCTCCTGGCGACTCAGATTTCTGGGAGGAGTGTTGTGTTTCTGTATTACCTTTTACCTTGTGTATTTCTGTATATAAATGTATATATATACTGTAAATATCTGCTTGTATATTGTGCTAAGCTATAAATAAGCTTCATTCACTTTCCAGCACTGGCTGAGTCTAGTCTGGGTGATTTCCGAAGTTGGGGGGGCGGGTAGCACCCAAACCACCACAGCCCCTAACAATAGAAGCCCATTAACCAAATCCACCTTTTACCTTCTGAATGCTCCATCGCTGTGTTCCTGCACTTACCAAACCCAGCAGCCCTCTGCCTGCCTGCTTTGTTTAACAAAACTCTGGAGAAGCTGGTGGAGATGCACTGAGGCATTCTGCCTCCCTCCCAGACTTTGTTCCCATCTCTGCCACAAGCCTGACTATGGCAGTGAACAGCTTATTTAACTTCTCAGGTTTACAGTGAGATCCTCATTTCCCTGCTAATATTGGAGGAGACATTGCAAAAATCAGTTGACATAGGTAAAAGCAGATGCTCTCTGTTTACCCCTCTGAAAAATCATAATACTAATCCACCTCTTAAAAAGCTGAGAACTTTATTTCAATGCTGTTTATAAATTGCTCTGAGGACATTGTATTAAGAATGCTACAGAGTTGTAAATTATTCTAAGTACCAGAGTATTATTATTAGATTTTCTACAATAGATTTTGAAGTCTCTAGGCCAAACTATGCCTGTTTTATACATTGCTAAGGCAGAACCATACCTGGGAGATTATATTCCTAAGTCGTGTGTTGTTTTGTCTAGTGCAGAGGAAGAGGCAAAATGAAGCTCTGCTGGGAGCAAATAATCTTTTTGGCCTACATAAATTGATCATTTTTATTGTTCACAATGTTATAATCATCATAGCATATACTATGATGACATAATAAAATGTCATTAGATTGTCTATATTAAAGGATAAAATCTAAGAATATACAGCATAATATGTTTTAATGAATTACAGTTATAATAATTATTTACTCTCTAGATTTTTCTCTGCTCATTTTATGCAGTTAAAGCATCACTGTGAAAATAATCACCTGTGAGGTATTCATTGTTCTCCCCAGCCTCCGTGCATGCAGTGAAATGCTGCTCAGCAGCAAGCAAAGTGAAAGAAATTAGCTTCAAAGGGCTTTGCTCTCTTTACTATCTGAGTGGAAGGAGGAGACAGCATGGCTTCTACAAGTCAAAGAAATTCTGCAGGTACAAAGTTTCACTTACTAAGTTTTGGCAGTAGTAAAGTTGAATCAGGTTTCAGTCCATTCTTAGCTGTATACAACATAATTATTTTCACCCTACACCTGCTAAGGATTTTGTGGTAAACAATAGGTGAAAAGCAGGGGAAAACAGCATCCTGAAAAATGGTGAAGCACAGAGTCACAGAAACACTCAGGTTAGAAAAGACCCTCAGGATCATCAAGTCCAAAGGATATGCCTACTTTGCAAGGTTCACCCTAAACCAGATTGCCAAGCACCATATCTGAACCATCTTTAAACACATCCAGGCTTGGTGACTCTACCACCTCCCTGGGCAGCCCATTCCAATGCTTGACCACTCTTTTCATGAGAGGTGTTTCCTAATGTCCAGCTTAAACCTATCCCGTCGCAGCTTGAGGCCATTCCCTCTTGTTGTGTTGCTAATCACCTGTGAGAAGAGACCAGCACCAACTTCTCCACTGTGTCCTTTTAGGCAGCTGTAGATGATGATGAGGCCTCCCCTCGGCCTCCTCTTCTTCTAACTAAGCATGCCCCAACTCCTTCAGTTGCTCTTCATAAGATTTATTCTGTAGTTATTGATATCTCTTCTGGAGTTACACTGTGTTAATTCTACCCTTTACTTCCTTAGAGAATCTGTTCTACATGCAGCATTTCCTTTTGCAGGAGAATTTTTTCTTGTCCCTGACACAGAGGATAAACTGATGTTTGTTAAAAACATTCCTTAAAAAATTATCTGGGAAATGGAAGGTACAGTCAGTATCTCCAGGGCACTGATGATGAAGCCTTACCTGCTCTGCAGGCAGTGGTAAATGAGGTTTCAGAACAAAACATTTCTTGCATCACTACAAAGCTTGGTCATGTTCCAGTATGTGAAGGGGGCCTACAGGAAGGCTGGGGAGGGACTATTTACAAGGTCTTGTAATGACAGGATGAGGAGTGATGGGGTTAAACTGGAAGAGGGGAGATGTAAACCAGATGGTAGGAATAAGCTTTTACAGTGAGGGTAGTGAAATGCTGTAACAGGTTGCTCAGGGAGGCTGTGGATGCTCCATCCCTGGGGGTGTTCAAGACTACATTGGATGAGTTTTTGAGTGGCCTGTTCTAGTGGGAGATGTCCCTGCCTGTGGCAGGAGGTTTGGAACTAGATGATCTTTAAGGTCCCTTCCAACCTAAACTATTCTATGATTCTATGTTGTATTTCCCAGAATTTCTGTCTGTTCTCTAGTGTCCCTTACTGGAAGATCCCAGATGAGGATGACTGTGCTTCTTCTAGTCACTGGACTCTGAGCAACCTGATCAAGTTAAGGATGCCCCTGCATATTGCAGAGGAGGCTGGGCTAGATGACCCCAGGAGGTTCCTTCCAACCCAGCCCATTCTGTGACTCTGTGATTCTGTGTTTAAAAAAGGAATGACATTGCCACCCCTTTCATTGGCTGTTAAACTGCATTACTAAAACTGAGTTTTTGATCAGAAATCTGTCAGTGATTAGAAAATGTGGATCTTAAAGTACAGCTGGCCACAGAGGCTCATAAACAAATACATTCAGGCATCTTTCTTCCCAAGTCTTTTAGCTCAGCTTTTAGTTGTAAGATGTTTCCTGTTGTATCATGTGTAAGGTGAGTTTGCAACCTATCCAGGTTGAATGCCATCTACAGACTTCACTAGAAGGCTGTTTGTTGTCTTCTAGATCACTAATTGTGAAGTTAAACAAGACTAGACTCCAAAAGTTAAATAAGACCACTTAAAAAAGGCATAGGCTTATTTTATCTTCCAAGCTTGCTGCTCAGGGTGGGGCTAATCATTAGTTGTCACTATCATTAGTTAATATTTTGTGCCAACTGTCATCAGTAACATTAATAGGAGGGAAGCACAGCCTGGCTCTGTATTTTCTAGCCTTGATTTGTGTTTGTCTTCTCTGACTGTAACGTGCTTGATGCTCATTTAAGCACAAAACCCTACTGCTCAGCAACAATTTCCAAGGGAGATTCAGGCTGGATGCTAGGAAATGCTTCTTCACCATAGAGTTCTCAAACATTGGAATGGTCTGCCCAGGGCAGTGATGAAGTCACCATCCCTGGAGGTGTTTAAGCAGCCTGTGGAGCTAGTGCTTAGGGACATGGTTTAGTGTTGGACACTTCAGTGCCAGGTCAAAGCTTGGACTGGATGATCTTTGAGATCTCTTCCATTGAGATGTTTTGTGTGATTCTGTAATTTCCAGTTCAAGCAGGTCTTTGTAAGAGATTAATTTTCAACAAATGAAGTAACTGTACCCTTCATTTCTCCGTGGTTAGTAGGAACACAAAATACATTTTGCCCTGAGGGGGGTGTCTCCAAGCACGGATTCCTGATCAAATCACCACCCCTTCAACTTTTCAGCTCACAGGTATGCTAGCACAAATTAGTCATATTCCAGCAACCCCTTGATAAGCATCTGCTATTTCTGCTTTCCTGAATTTTAATGAGGCAAATTCCTTTCTCTTCTGCAGAATTCCTGGAAAAGGCGTTTTTTCATCCTGTCCAAATCCAGCACGGGCAGTTACATCCTGAAGTATCTAAAAGGCCAGAACATGAAAGGCTCCATAGCTGTTGATCAGTATGTAACTCAAATGCAGCACCTGTCTTATTTTGAGTCTTGTATCAACACTGTTAAATGGCCACTGACTGATTGTACAGACTTGTTCCTGAGAGAGGTTCTTGATTGTCTCACCTGGAGTGAGGCGATGTAGTATCCAATTTTGGGACCCCCAGTTCAAGAGGGACACAGAACTGCTTGAGAGAGCCCAGTGCAGAGCCTCAAAGATGATGAAGGGAATGGAACATCTCACTTATGAGAAGAGACTGAGGGAGCTGGGGCTCTGCAGCTTGGAGGAGACTGAGAGGTGACCTCATCAATGTTTCTAAGTATGTAAAGGGTGAGTGCCAAGAGGATGGAGCCAAGTGATGCCCAGTGACAGGACAAAGGGCACTGGGTGGAAGCTGAGGCATAAGAAGTTTCGTTCAAATATGAGGAGGAATTTTTTCCCCTGTGAGGGTGACAGAACACTGGGACAGGCTGTTCAGGGGAGTTGTGGAGTCTCTGTCTCTGGAGATATTCAAAACTCGTCTGGATGTGTTCTTGTGTGATCTGGTATAGGCTTCAGCTTCCACCCAGTGCCCATTGTCCTGTCATTAGGGAGCACTGAGCAGAGCCTGGCTCCATCCTCCTGGCACTCACCCTTTATGTACTTAGAAACATTGATGAGGTCATCTCAGTCTCCTCTTCTCCAAGCTGCAGAGCCCCAGCTCCCTCAGCCTCCCCTTGTAAGAGAGATGTTCCATTCCCTTAATTTTGTGGCTCTGCACTGGATTCTCTCAAGCAGTTCTATGTCCCTCTTGAACTGCGGGGCCCAGAACTGGGCACAGTACTCCAGATGTGGCCTCACCTTACCTTGGGCAACTTACAGTGCATGGTAGATGTAGAAGTAAAAGTACTGAATTCCTTTGGTGAAGTTTGATACCCCATGTATCAGCATAGGCTGAGGACTGACCTGCTGGAGAGCAGTGAAGGGGAGAAGGACTTGGAAGTCCTAGTGGATTGAAGGATGACGATGAGCCAGCAATGTGCTTTTGTGGCAAGGAAGGCCAATGTCATTCTAGAGTGTATTAGAAGGGCTGTGGTTAGTAGGTTGAGGGAGGTTCTCCTTCCCCTCTGCTCTGCCCTGCTGAGGCCTCATCTGGAGTATTGTGTCCATTTCTGGGCCCCCCAGCTCAAGAAGGACAGGGAGCTGCTTGAGAGAGTCCAGCACAGAGCCACAAAAATGATTAAGGAAACTGAACATCTTCCTTGTGAGGAGAGCCTGAGGGAAGGGGCTTTTTGAATTTGAGAGGAAGAGACTAAGGGATGATCTAATTAATGTTTACATATATGTAAGGGGTGAGTGCCAGGAGGGTAGAGCCAGCCTCTTAGTGATGCCCAGTGACAGGACAAGGGGCAATGGGTGGAAGTTGAGGCATAGGAAATTTCATATAAACATGAAGAGGATTTTGCTCTGTGTGAGGGTGACAGAACACAGAAACAGGCTGCCCAGGGAGGTTGTAGGGTCTCCCTCTCTGGAGATATTCAAGAACTCTCTGGGTGCATTCCAGTGTGATCTGGTATAGGTGATTCTGCTCTGGCAGTGGGGCTGGACCAGATGATCTTTCAGGGTCCCTTCCAGCCCCTGATATTCTGTGATTCTGTGATTTACACTGTGAAGCTTGCAAAACAATTGCAGCTTGCTCAGTGGTATGTGGTTACATTATTACCATCATTAATGTTGTCATTATTTTTACTATTTTAACTTCATGGAAGTTAATGGGACTGATGCTTCTATTTAAGTATCCATTAAGAGTACTTCTGCTCTGTTCCTTTTCCCCTCCATTAAACCATTATTCATAGACATTTAATTTCAAATCACATTTCTTTTTCTGCAGCTGTTCAGAAACATCTGCAAGGTTTTGTTTTTCTTGTCATTTCTTCTCAGGTCTCTGTCTTAGACCAGCAGCCCCATTTTTCAGAAACAAAGATCCAAAGTCTAGGCACAGGTCTTTTTGGGTTAGGAAATTTTCTTCATTGGAGGATCTTTTGTTTTGAATGTGAGCACTTTCTTCAGATTTATTTTTTCCTGTGGAAAAATGTTTTTCCCGTGCAGCTCTCACCCCGTTCATTCTGTGCTTAATGTAAGATACACATACACACACACACACACCTGTGTCTGTAGTTATGTAGCATGTTTTATATGCTTATCTTAACAGAATCATAAATGTGGGAGTTGGCATAAGCAATTCTGAAATTCTGGAAACAGTGAGGAAGATGTTCAAATGCCTTCCAGAACAGGTGATGTCCATCAGCACTGGAAACAGGTGTTACTACCTCATTGGGAACAGCAGGTAGGCATAGAAAGACGTGCAAATACAGTATGACATTACAGTTAAGCTAATGCAACGCTAAGCTGCTGCCCCAAGGCAAGGTCCTACTCCTTCGCAGCTGCTCCCATCTCTTCCTGTGTCTCAGCAACAGATGGTGCAGATCTGGAATGAGAAGATTCAGCTGGTTGATACAATGGAAAACTGCTCTGTTCTGTGTTGTTTTTTATCCCTCTGGCCACGTTAATTTTTGCTGTTTCAGGCAGGGGAGGTGGTCTTCCCTGCAGCCTCAAGATCCAACATGCGAAAGTAGTAGGAGCATGCTGCTAGGAATGGGGATGGCAGCAGCAGTACATCAGTGTGGCAGTGCCGTGTCACATTCTACCAGTTCAGGGTCACGGAACAGCAGAGAAGCTTTGTCTTCTCACCTAGCAGCTCCTGGGAGTTAGGAAGGCTTCTGCTCTTTGTGGATAAATGACAAGAAGGAGTCTTGCCCTGGAATGTAGGTTGATAATCAAAGGAAGCAGATTGTAGGGGAAAATTCTCTGAAAGAGAAACATATCTTAAAAGCAATGACTGAGGCCTTTACTGCAGTAAGTGTGGTGTGTTCCCTGCTTTGCCCAGCTGCAATCGCAGTCCGCAGCAAGGGCAGAAACTGCTGCTGTTGAGGTGCCTAGCCAAAGCTTGGCTTGGGGAGGAAAGATATTTGGCACAGTGCTACTCTGTTACTGCTTCCCAGCTCCTCCAGTTTCCCGGTTACAAATATTGAATGAGTGTTTTCTCTGCCTTCATGCAGAAGAGCAGCTGATGTGTGAAATGCTGATAAATGCAGGAGGAAAACACATAACTGGGTGTTACTTGAGCGTGTCACCCCACACACACTGCTCTCACAGACCACACTTGGTGGCAGGCATTTCAGAATTAATCCAACTGAATTCACCACAGGAATGAAACAGGGCTTCAGGTGTCCTTTCATGGCACGTTTCTCATCCTGCTTGCCCAGACACATTCCCAAGCCTTGTTAGCTGTCTTCATGGCAGGACTTAGCAGAGCAGCATTACACACAGAAAATAAAGCAGAAAGCACCATTCTACCTCTCCATTTCTCCCTCTGTGTCTCTTGCACATGCATACAGTCCCCTCTACCTACCTTTTAGCTCCCAGCTCTGGGCTGCACCTCTCTGAAGTCAAACTTTTCCATCTTGCTGTGGCCAGCCAAGCAGTCTCTCTTGAAAGGGAAGATGCAAATTTTCCCCAGTGATTTCAGGAAGTGTTATTTTGGGTCCCATAGGAAGAAACAGGTAGGCAGAGGGTTTTTCTTTGTGTTTTACCTGTGAATAGGTTGTAATTTCTTTTCTTCCAACATACAGGCAGGAAACAAAGGACTGGGTCACTGTGATATCTTCAGCCTGCAGGGAGGCCAGAAGAGGTGGATGGTGCCCTCAGGTGACACGTTAACTGCACTCGATTTTAGAAAGAAAGAAGATTGTAATTTCATTAGAAGCTGCACAAAGGAATTTTCCTGATCTTGGCCTTGCAAGGTGGCTCTTGCCTTGGTTAATCAGAAGTTTATTTCCCATTTTATGCGTTAAGTAGGCATTGCACAGTCTGTCTGCACTGGGTTTGATTTGACATTGAGGGAATCTCTCTGAAGAGTAAGTCACATGGAAATTAGAAGATGCTGGGCACGGTGCTGCAATGAAATGCACTTTGATGCCTCTGAGTGAAAACCCATGTGTTATTTTTACCCTGTGCTTTTATGCTGTTTTATAAACCAATCCACATCTAGTCTGTCAATGTCCTATTAGCTTGTACAATGTCTTGTATTAAAAATGCTCTGGCCAGCAGGAGAAGGGAGGTGATTGTCCCCTTGGACTCGGCTTTGGTGAGGCCACACCTCGAGTATTGTGTTCAATTTTGGGCACTGCAATACAAGAGAGATGTGGAGATACTGGAGTGGGTCCAGAGGAGGGCGACAAAGCTGGGGAAGGGCCTAGGGAATAAATCTTATGAGGAATGCCTGAGGGAGCTGGGGATAGTTAGTTTGAAAAAGAGGAGGCTGAGGGGTGACCTCATTGCTGTCTACAACTACCTAAAGGGACATTGTGTAGAGGCTGCTGCTGGTCTCTTCTCCCAGGTAATTGGACACAGAACAAAGGGGAATGGCCTCAAGCTGAGATTGGGTAGGTTTAGATTGGACATTAGGAAAAAGTTTTTCATGGAGAGAGTGGTCAGGGACTGGAATGAGCTGCCCAGGGAGGTGGTGGAGTCACTCACCCTGGATGTGTTTAACGGTGGTTTGGATGTGGTGCTCAGGGATATGGTTTAAGGTGAATCTTGTAGAGTAGGATCATTGTTTTGACTTGGTGATCCTGAGGGGCTTTTCCAACCTGGATGTTTCTGTGATTCTGTGCATGTTATGAACCAGCTGGAAGCCCTCTTAGTTCAAGCTCAAACACAGGTTTCTGCAGCTTAAGAGCCATCCCGGGTTACTAGTTCAGACTAAGCAGTAACCTTACATCTCTGCAGCTTCCAGTCAGCTCAGAGTGCAAGCACAGTGATTTATGTCTGCCTGAACAAATGTCACGTAGGCACCTCTGAGCCATTAAAAGTAAAGTTGGGAGTGGCTGTTTGCTTTGGTACATTGTTGACCATGCCCATCAGGTGTCTGTTTTCTCATACTGAGATATTTTCTTTCTAGAATCAAGATCTTCCAAATCCAGAAGCCAGAAGCAGACCCTCCTCTTTGCCGCTGTTGAGTTCTGTAGATACAACCAGCTTCACAGAGAGGCAAAGCCACCAGAAGGTAAACAGAGCAGCCACTCTGTTTAATAATGAGTTTGCTCCTAGAGGTGACTGAAATTTGATTTGTGTAGTTGCTTTTCACAGAATCATAGAATGGTTTAGGTTGGAAGGGACCTCAAAGATCATCTAGTTCCTACCCACTGCCATAGGCAGGGACACCTCCCACATCCTACTAGAACAAGTCACACTTCCATCAAAAGGTTTTTAGAGCTTCTCCAACGAGTGTATAGGTGCTCTTTTCTGCTCTCTGATGGGGTTCCTCCCCACAGAGGAATGACTTTTGAGGAAAGTCACAGAATCACTGAGGCTGGAGAAGACCTCCAAGATCATGAAGTCCAGCCTATAACCTAACACCACGACATCAGCTATACAATGCCATGAATTCATGTAAGGAAAGGCAGGTGTTGATGCCCATGAGAAGTTATATTCACAGGCTGCCTCAGCTGACTGAGAAAGATTGGCAGGCATGAAGCATGCCCCTGGCATGCCTTGGCAAAGCCCTGTGATGATTGTTTTGGCAGCTGCTAGCCACATTCCTCCTGGTTTGTGATTGTGTTTTCCTTTGTCTCTCTTCAGGATGTAAAGCTTAGTGGGGAGATCATGTCCAGTTCCTCTGTGCCTTCCAGATCTTCCCATCAATATTTGAATAGAAGGGAGGGAAGGCCCTGCTGCTATCCCAAAGCAATTGTAGTCTGTTGGTTTTCTTTAGTCACAAAGACTGGGTAAATGACCCAGCTAGGAGAAGATGAATGCAGGTAAGGCACTTCCAGTGCATCTTCAGAAGAAGTCAGCTTTATCTTTTGTATACAGGAGATTGGTTCCTCAGAAGACAAGAGCAGGCCTAATTCAGATCCTGGCCTTCATCAGGCTCAGTGTGACTCATCAAGAGAAGTTTTTCCAAGCATGGTGAGCAGAAGAAATCAAACAGCTCTTGACTTGTTCAGCCTGCAAAAGTGACTGTTGGCTTTTATCTCACCTGAATTTCTAACTGTAGATTATCCAGCTGCTTTCCCTATGTTGGTTTTCACTATGAAAGTTTCCTAAATATTTACTCTGTTGTTTTGTTTAGCAGTGAAAATGACCTTCTAGGAACTTCCTTGCAATACCCTGCTTGTTTTGCTTCTTGGAGGCAGGTCCTTGGTTTCTGTGCAGCAATTGCAGCTTGTGGCTGCTTTTACAAACTTGATCGGGAAAACTCTAAAGTTTCCTCCCATCACATTTCTCAGCTGTGCCCCAGTCTTCCTAAGTGGCTTCTTTTTACAGCCTCTGCCAGCAGCAATTTAATCAGTGTAACTGAACTGCAGAACAAGGACTTGTTAAATGGAGGCACAACTCAGGACTGACCTTCTGTCACCATAAATATGACTTCAATTACTTTAGCTTCCCTATCTGGCAGGAATGATTAAAAAAAATACAATGATGAATGCTAGCATGTATTATTGGCTAAATTTTCTGACCTGTGTTTCCTGAACAAACAGCAGCAGCAGTCTCAGATAGTTTTCAGCCATGCACTGCCCTGGATTGCTGCCTTTACAGCAGAGTCAACAGAGCAAAAGGCATAACCAAGGCTCGACCACACCAGTGTGCAATTTGGCAGCTGAGTTTATACTGGCAGTTTATGCACTGGACTGTGATCTGGAGTGACACATTCTGCTGTCATATCTAGCAGGGTGGTAAATTATGTGCTGCAGTCACCATCCATGTATATAGGCTAGTAGCAAGTATGAGGCAGTGCAGATAAATTTAGTAGAAATAAGTAAGAACAGTTGTAAGAACTTTGTTGTCCTGTGGGCAGTTAGCAGAGCTCAGCTGATGCACAGTACTTAGTGAAGCTGCAGTAAGTCAGTGGTGAGTCTGAGCTCTAAAATGCATTTGGTTAACTCCCAGTCCAATTTTAACTAGTGCTGCTCTGGGTGCATACCAAGGCTCTGTCTCTTTCTTTCACATGTCTTTCTGTCTTATTCAGTAATTCTTCTCGTACTTAGGATGCCTCCCAGAGCATGTATTATATGCAGCTGTTCAGACTAGGACAGACTGACCATGAAGGTTAAATATGAGGAATTTGGATTTTACCTTTTTAGCCTGAAGCAGACGAAATAGCAGGGAGCTCATATTTCTGCATCAGCATGTGTAAAAATAAATAACATTGTCATACAGCTAACAAGAAACAAAAACCTTTGTTCACTCTAAAAATACTTCACTTGCCTCATAAGTTTAGCATCTGCTAACATCTCTGAATCTATTCTCTGCTCAGTGATGTCTAGACAGTTGATTTGCAGATTAATCCCCTGCCTTTACTTCCTGTTTGAAATATGACTCCACATTTCTGGTATCTGATTTGTTATGCTTTGAATTGGTGATGCCCTCATCCAAGCCCAGATCTTGAGAACTCTTTGGTCAGAGGTTGTTAGTCATGCAAACAGGCCTCTCAGTGTCAGCTGAGTTTATTCACAGAATCACAGAATGTCAGGGGCTGGAAGTGACCTCAAAAGCTCATCCAGCCCAACCCCCCAGCCAGAGGAAGATCTACTAGATCACACAGGAGCATGTCCATGTGGGTTTTGAATATCTCCAGAGAAGGAGACTCCACAGCCCCCTGGGCAGCCTCTTCAGTGTTCTGTCACCCTCACAGGGAAAAATTCCTTCTTATGTTTACGTGAAACTTCCTATGCCTCAATTTCCACCCATTGTCTCTTTTCCTGTCACTAGGCATCACTGAGCAGAACCTGGCTCCATCCTCCTGGCACTCACACTTTACATATTTATGAACATGAACGAGTTCCTCCCTCAGGCTCCTCTTCTCCAAGCTGCAGAGCCCCAGCACCCTCAGTCTCTCCTCGTAGGAAAGATGTTCCATTCCCCTCATCAACTTTGTGGCTCTGCACTGGACGCTTTCAAATAGTTCTGTGTCCTTCTTGAACTGAAATTCACACAGGCAGATGACTTGCAGAGGTGTGGGGACCTAGCTGTCTTTCCACCTGCACTCTGGAGCTACCAAACCACATCTGACTCAGCAATTCAGCAATTCAGTACCAGATACTTTGATACACAACTTTCAATACCTGAAATGCATCAGAATAAGGAGCCCTGACCTGCATTACCCTGTACTGCATATTACTGTACTGCAGACACTTGATGGGATCTGTTTGATGCACCTGATTTTCTGAAAGAGAAGTTCCTCTGCCCAAGAGCAGCACATAACCTTTCTTTAAGAAGCCTACATCTAGCAATTACTCAGTTGTTCTCTGGGTATTATTTCCATCTTGTACTACAGCCAATTTTCTCCATAGTCTGCTTGATCTCTATGGTAAATCCACATCATAGTTCAACAGACTTGAAGAACTTACTTAGCTGAATCATAGAATTGTTTTGGTTGGAAGAGACCTTGAAGACCATCAAGTCCCAACCATCAACCTAACACCACCATGGCTGTTAAACTACTACTGCCATGTCCACCCATTTCTTGAACACCTCCAGGGACAGTGACTCCACCACCTCCCTGGGCAGCCTGTCCCAGGGCCTGACTATTCTTTCAGGAAATAATTTTTTCCTAATCTCCAACCTAAACCTCCCCTGGCACAATTTCAGGCCATTTCCTCTTGCTCTATCATCTGATACTAGGAAAAAGAGACCAACTCCCACCTCAGTACAGTATCTTTTCAGGGAGTTGTAGAGTTTTTCCCCTCTTCTCCAAACTAAACAATCCTACTTCGCTTAGCTGCTCCTCATCACTGTTAAGAGTAACTATACAGTGAGGTTAACTTCTCTGGCAGTAAAGCACCTGGAGGAATCTGTTGGCAGTCTGCTCTAGGGAAACACAATACTCCTGCACCTTAACCTTCTCCTTCCTGTTGTCCTTGTAGTCTGCAATGGTGCCAAGGAGAAACACTACACATTTGGTGAATGAGAGCCACTGTAAGTGATTGAAGGCTCAGTCTGGGAAACTGAGAGTTCTGTCTTCTCTCTGAGATTTCCTAGGAGTCAGAGGATCCCAAGACTAGATAAAATCACCTCCTTTTCCCTCTTCTCCCCAAATGTCTGCTGATTTGATTGATCTCAAGCCCCTGAAAAGTCACTAGAAATTCATTCATGACTTTAGATCGTGACCCAGTCTTGTTCCTGCTGTGTTTTTTTTTTGATGAAGGACCTTCTTGAAGGTCCTTTAACAGGTTTTGTTCTGCCCCCTCCTGCATGAATTGCTTTATATGTCATTTATACAAACAAGGAACAAAAATACACTCATCTTTAATTTCTGTTCAGTGCCACTTTCTTCTCTTTACGTGTAAGAGAGTAATTAGTTTAATTTACCTTACCTTGAAAACAGTGACATAGTCTGTGGCATGTTTAGAAATTATTAAAATGATCACCATGGAAACCAAGGATGTAAATGGAGCGATAAAAAAATGGTTGCATCACAAACATGGCATGGAGAATTGCATTGGGAGGCAGATGAATACTAATTACTCTTCACTGTAGTGAAGTCAGCAAGGAAGCAGGGAGGCATACAATTTATCTTGGTGACTTAGAAAGATAAACTTGGTGGAGGGATTAATTTCTCCTTGACTTACCAAACTGCCACAAACAAAATGCAGTGTTTCAGGTATTTATAAGAGCAGAATATTCCTCAAGACACAAAGAATTCAACATCAGCTCTCCAGCCCTGCAGGGTGTGTTCTAGTTCATGGAGAAGTATGAGATAATAGACTGCTCATTAGTCAGGGAAGTCCCAAATTAATTATTTACTTGACAGCAAAGGCCAAATACATCCAATCCACTTCTAGATCTCCTACAGATGTTTGTTCTTCCAATTTAAGGATTTTAGAAGTGAATGGAAATAAAAAATGCTTTCCACACAAATGACCTTAATTGCATGCAGATTCACACACAGAACGTTTAACCTATTTGATTTTTAAGCAAAAGAGCAGGTTGTAAACATGCAATCAGTTGGAACTGCCTGGGTACCACAGGTTCATCTATGGGAAGTGCTAATACCACTGGCCAGTGTTGTCCATGTGCAGTGAATCTCAGCACGGCAAGAAAGAGCACAAATACAGAAGCCTTGTTGCTGTAACGTACTGGCTCTGAGCCTTCCTCACTTTAAGGAGTAAGATGTTTTCCCATGCTTTCTGTGGGTCTTTGGTGATTGTATTTCTGCTCCATGTAAATGGCAAAATGCATCTCAAATAACCTGTGTGATTGAACCTGTTAAATGCAATCCCATTACTTTATCAGGATAAACATGTGGGAAAGAGTGAGGAAAATCTGCTGGCATCAGACACAGATGAAGACATCAAAAAGGATGAAGAGGATTATTACCAAACTCCCAGCAGTATTTTAGCCAAGGTAGTGTATCAGGTGTGAGTTCTGTTGGTTTGTTGACAGTCCCAAACAGACAAGAGACATTTGAGCATTCTGAGCACCTTTGCTATGAAGACAGGCTGAGAGAGTTGGGGCTGTTCAGTCTGGAGAAGAGAAGGCTCCAAGGAGACCTTATTGTGGCCTTCCAGTATCTGAAGGAGGCCTACAAGAAAGCTGCTTAGAGACTTTTTAGGGTGTCAGGGGGACTGGGGGGAATGGATCTGAGCTGGAGGAGGGGAGATTTAGATTAGACCTTAGGAAGAAGTTCTTTGACATAAGGGTGGTGAGTGTGATGGTTTGAGTATTCCCTGACCCCCCCCCCCAACTTTAGAAGATCACCCAGACTAGTCTCAGCTGGCTCTGGAAAGTATGAATGAAGCTTATATTTACAGCTGGCACAATATACAAGCAGATATTTACAGTATATACAGTTATATACAGAAATAGACAAGGTAAAAGGTAATACAGAAACACAACTCCCCTCCCAGAAACCTGAGTCCCCAGGAGGGGCTCAGGGGCTCTCAACCACCCCTTCACGTTACCCCTACCCCTCTCAACCTTACCCCAGTCCCAAGGAAGAATGGAGGTTCGGCCAGGGGGTTAGGAAGCAAAGTGGATTAGTCTAAAACGGAGGGTGAGGTTAGAGAGATGCAGCTCAGCCAGCAGCCCAAGTGAGAGTGGTGCCAAGTGTCTTATCTATGTTTTGACTTCTATTTTTATACATCTCAGCAAGCCTATGAGCGAAGTAGACATCAGCATTGTTTTCTTTCCACAGCCTGTAATCTAGTTCTTCTCACCAAAACATTCTAGCCTGCTTCAAACTAGCACAGTGAGACACTGGCATAGGTTGCTTAGGGGATGATGGAATCCTCATCTCTGGATGTTTTTGCTATCAGGCTGGGCGTGGCTCTGGTCAACCTGATCTAGTGGGAATTGTCCCTGCCCAGTGCAGGGTGTCTGAAACAGATGATCATTGAGGTCCCTTCCAACCCTGACAATTCGGTGATTCCAATATTTAACGAACCAAAGAGAAGCTGGTATGAGGATCTACTAGTGCTTTGCAAAAGAAATATGCAGATAGAGGGGGAGGTGATAGAGATTTCTTTTGTACAAGAAAAAAAAAAGACACTAGACTCATTGAAAGGATCTTTCTGGTAGAAAGTGGCATTTTGACAAAAACATTGCTGATTTTGTTGAACTCCCCAAAATTGACTGTTTCATTGTTAATGACCTTTTTGCCTGTTGTGTAACAGAGTGTGTTTTCTTTTTTGCAAGTGAAAACTTCATTTAGAAAAAGGAACTGTGCATTCTTTTTGTGTATTCTGAAATCTACTCCTGTTGAAGCATCAGTAAGCTGCATAAAACCAAGCAGTACTTTAAAAACACTGTGAAACCTTTTCGTACCTATGTTCCACTGTGAAACAAGGAGCAGGAGGAATCACACTGGGGATTAAAAAAAATTCATAGGGACACCTCATTTGGAAGGCTGCTTTCTGTAGGCTTCCCATGTAGTTAGTGGCCAGGGGAAGTTAAGGTCCCTCTGCAGGGCTCTCCTACCCTCCAACAGATCAACACCTGCTCCTAGCTTGGTGTCATCTGCAAACTCACTGATGCTGGACTCAATCCCCTCATCCAGATCATCAGTAAAGATATTGAACAGGACTGGGCCCAGCACTGATCCCTGGGGCACACCAAAAGTGACAGCTGCCAACTGGATGTGGCACCATTCACCACCACTCTCTGGGCCTGGCCCTCCAGCCAATTCTTGACCCATATCAGAGTGAATCTGTCCAAGCCATGAGCTGCCAGCTTTGCCAGGATATAACAAAGCCTTTGTGATGGCACTCTAGAATATTGCTGGTTATGTCCTGTTACAGGTTGGAGTGGATCCCTTCCCCAGTAACTTACTGTCAATATGCCACAGAGAGCAAATTCACCACAACTCAGGACTTGGAAAGTCAGAAAATGAAATTGTATTTTTACAATTAGACTAAATCACAGAATCACAGAACTTCAGAGGTTGGAAGGGACCTCCAGGGATCACTGAGTCTAACCCCCCTGTCAAGGCAGGATACCCTAGGGTAGTTCACACAGGAATGCATCCAGGTAGGTTTTGAAAGTCTCCAGAGAAGGAGACTCCACAACCCACCCTGGGCAGCCTGTTCTGTCACTTGCTGTAAAGAAGTTTCTCCTCATGTTGAGGTGAAACCTTCTTTGTTCCAGTTTGCAGCCGTTGCTCCTTGTGTAATTGCTGCTGACCACCAAAAAGAGATTGGTCTCCTCCACTTGACACTCACCCCTCAGATATTTGTACACATTGATCAGATCTCCTTGCAGTCTTCTCCAGTCTAAACATCCCCAGAGCTCTCAGCCTCTCTATGAGGGAGATGCTCAACAGAACAGTACAGACAAAAATAAAAAGCACCCCAATAAGCTGTTACAGAATATAGCAACCTTAGAGGAAGTAGAGATGAAGCAAGCTGTGCAGCAAAGCCGAGCAGCAGCCAAAGCAGCAGCTGCGGGAGAGATAGCAGTGAGTGCAGCAGGAGCGAGAGAGAGATGCAAGCTGTGCTTCCAGATAGGAAGTTTTCAATGCTCCAATGAAATCATATTAACTTATCTATTATTGCCATTTTAGGGCCTATCCCTGGAGCATTTACCTTTTCACTCGGAGACTCCACTACTTCTCCATTTTACAATCGAGGTCTAAGTTTCTCTGATCCTAACTTTTTTATGTCTGAGATAGAATTCTAGCTCAAAGGGCCACATGTCCCCTTCTGAAAGTGTCACTAATACCAGACACTACTGATGTGTAGTTTCAGCCACCTTTCTAGCTCATGATTTCTGGGAATTGACTTATTTGGGAAAAGCCAAGCCATATTAGCCAATATGTTTCAGTAGGATGAGCACTGAGTGAAATAAGGAGAACAAGATTTTTTCTATAGGCTGATAAATTGTATTACCACCTTTTATTGTTGTGTATTGCCAACAGTGCACTTCTGAAGTGTCAAAGCCTGACCCCACACCTGGGCCTGATCTCCCTGTGCAAGAAAACCCAGCAAAGGAGGACATTTATATGTCAATGAAATCGCTGTAAGTTACACCTTCTTTAAGGTTTGGCAAATTAAAAGTGACATAATGGTACAGATAGAGCTGTCGTCTGTGGCATGTACATAACAATATCTAGAGGCAGCCTCTCGTTTGAGTCCTCACAAAGTTCAGGGCCTGTGGGAATAGCAGAGTGGAATTGAAAATCATCAATCTGATATTTAAACTCACTTTGCATACTCCTGTATTTAGACCAACTCTGACTATAGGATGAAGCACTGGCTTGTACTTCTGATAGGTTTTCATGACATGACAGCCAGGCACACAGGTACCCAGATACCACAGCTCAGGCAGCCTTTCAGACAGGTGCTCTCCAAAGAAGGCAGCATTATCTAGTGGTTAAAAGAGAAGGGTAGACACAGGGCATCAGCTCTTAGATTTCCCAGTAAATTATAGGATCCTGAGTAGCTCATCTCCTTCCATCTATTTTCCCATCCAAAGAATGAATCTGATGCTGTGTACTTTGAAGGGACAGTGTTTCCCATGTCACAAAGACCTGAACTTTGTATCACAGTTGTAGTGCTAGAAGGAAGCTCTACAATCTCCCCCATGTAGCACAGTATACTGAAGTGTGCCTGTCACAGAAAATCAAACCTTCTGAGCCAGAGAACTGGTTATTAGCTGTTAGCTGTGGACTGCCATCTACATTCAGGTCTTATGCCATATAGTGGGAGGCAACTGGAAATGCAGACCCACAGCCCAGAGTATTTCATTAGATTTATTCAAGCTCATCTATGTCTTTGCGAGTGCCTGGAGGTAATTACTGTGAAAACCTCACAAGTCAGTGCCATCTAAAATGTACCAAGAGCAGCTTTTGCTGCAAACCCCAGTTTGTTTAGGATGTGTAGGAGGGCTGGATTCCAGCATTATAAGGCTCATCAAATAAACCTAAAATTATTTGAATCACATATGAGTTATTTTATCTCCCAGGGGGACAGTGTTACATCCCTGCAGAAGCCAGTACAGCCAAGGCCAACAATCTGTACTCAGTTTCTTTGTTGAGGCATGTTGTTAGCTGGAATGTTTTCAGGCTTAATACTTCATCTTTAAATACTGGAAAGGTTTATTTGGGGCTTTATGGTCCATTTTTAGAAGGACTGTTTATTTTACTTAGCTGTAATTGTGGTCACTGGATACTCTACAAGAACTTGTTATTCTTTGCTTCACTGATAGCTATTTGACCCAGCTTCAAACACAGCAAGTGTGCCTGGAATGGTCAAGCCAGTTCATTTTTTATTCCCATTCCTCTTCAGCAGGTTGATGGATGAGAGCTGCCAGCTCATGTGCAGACACGGTGGGCTCCCATCCCCTCACAAATGCCAGGACAGCAGTTCAAGAGACTTAGAAGCAAATAGAGACCTAAAATTCCCAGAAAGCAGTACCAGCCCACAGCCAACCCTCCAGAGAAAGCAAATTTCAGTGCCACTTTCAGTGGTTCAGTTGTCTGTACTGCTAAGGTAAGTGTCTTCTCCATTTTCTCTACAGAGAAGACAGACATGTTCATGGTTTTCACTTGAGAGGCTGGTGCAGCATGCCAGGGCTGTCAGAGTTTGAGGAGTATCTGGACAATGCTTAGTCACATATTGTAGTTTTAGGGATTCCTGCAAGCATCAGGGATTTAGACTCAATGATTCTTATGAGTCCCTTCCAGTTCGAGCTATTCTATGCTTCTGTGGTGTGGTAGGGTTAAAATTACTCCCCAAACCAAAATCACCAGACTAGCTCAGAAGGTTTGGAAGTAAGATAAAGCTCTATATTTACAGCAAAACTAAAATCTAAAAGCATAGAATACAATGCATGTGTACAAAGCAGAGGTGATTGGTAGTATTCAGCAATGGCTTCACAGAGGGCGAGTCAGGCCTGACAGATTTAGTGGCTTTTTATGATGAAGTCACAGCAACAGTGGACAAGGGAAGGACAAATGACATCATCTACCTGGACCTGAGTAAGGCATTTGACTCTGTCCCACATGACATCTTGGTCACCAAATTGGAAAAACATGGACTTGATGGGTGGAGCACTGCTGGATAAGGAATTGGCTGGATGGTGGCATGCAGAGAGTGGTGATCAACGGCACAATGTCCACCTGGAGACCAGTGACAAGTGGCATCCCTCAGGAGTCAGTGCTGGGACCAGTGCTGTTTAACAGCTTTGTCAGTGATATGGACAGTGATCTAGTGCACCCTCAGGAGGTTTGCAGATGACACCAAGCTGTGTGGCACAGTCACTTGCTAGAGGGCAGGGATGCCATCCAGAGGGCCCTGGACAGGCTGCAGAGGTGGACCCAGGCCAACCTCACGAAACTGAACAAGGCCAAGTGTAAGGTCCTGCATCTGGATCAGCACAATTCCAAGCACAGATACAGGCTGGGTGGTGAATGGCTGAGAGCAGCCCTGAGGAAAAGGACCTGGGGGTCTGGCAGTGTGCACATGCAGCCCAGACAGCAACCGTGTGCTGGGCTGCTTCAAGAGCAGTGTGGCCAGCAGGGCAAGGGAGGGAATTCTTCCCCTTTACTCTGCTCTCGTCAGGCCACACCTGGAGTACTCTGTGCAGTTCTGGAGCCCCCACACAAGGACATTGAGCTGTTAGAGCCAGTCCAGAGGAGGGCCACGAAGATGCTCAGAGGGCTGGAGCATTTCTGCTATGAGGACAGGCTACAAGAGTTGGGATTCTTCAGCCTGGAGAAGAGAAGGCTTCAAGGAGACCTTATAGTGGCTTTCCATTATTTGAAGGGGCCTATAGGAAGGCTGGGGAGGGACTATTTACAAGGTCTTGTAATGACAGGATGAGGAGTAATGAGCTCAAACTGGCAGAGGGGAGATTTAGACTAGATGTTAGGAAGAACTTCTTTACAGTGAGGGTGGTGAGACACTGGAACAGGTTGGAGGCTGTGGATGCTCTCTCTCTGGAGGTGGTGTGTCAAAGCTAGGTTGGATGAGGCCTTGAGCGACCTGTTCTAGTGGGAGGTGTCCCTGCCTATGGCAGGGGGATGGAACTGGATGATCTTTGAGGTCGCTGCCAACCTAAACCATCCTATGAAAAGGGATTTATATATATTTACAATTATTTACAATTTAGAAATAACACAAAGATCTCTGCCCTGGACAAACCCAGAAGGGGCTAACAGCCACCTTCTTCTCCCCAAAAGAGACAGAACTAAGCCCCACAAGATTAGTGTAGCCATGCAAGATCAGCCAGCACAGGGACAAGAGGAGGAGGCAGGAAGTGATGGAGAGAAGCGATTGTGCAACAGCTTACATACCAGTCCAGCAAACAAATGAAATGATACAGACTTACCTATTATTTTTCTTCTATAACCAGTCCTATTTTATTTACTTTCTACCTTTTTTTTTCTATTCAATGTTTATAATGTCAAAATGAAACTAGAGTGTTAACTCTAAAACCACCACATATGGCCTTTGATGTTTTCTGTCACAGTCAAGTTACAGATGAGACCCAGCTGCAGAAGTTGGACATTTTCATCCCTCTGGTTGATATTAACAGTTACCTAAAACTTACTGAAGCAGCAGGGCATATATGGTAAGTTCTGGATGCTCTGTGGTGGTACCTGTCAGATGAGAATGAGTGACAGAGACAGAAATGTCCCACCACAGATATCCATATACACTTTTGCCAGTGCACAACAGGGCAGGGTCAGTGTGAACTGTTGCTTGGGTGATTGCTCTCTGCTCTTTCTGACTCTGTGTACTTGAGTTTCTATTTCAGCTGCTGTTGAAAAGTGCTATAGAGAATGGAGATCCCTCAGCCTGCTAATAATTCTCATCCCATCCCAAAACCTACTCTTCTAACGTTGGTGTAAAATCACCTGATTACTGCTAGTCAGTTTTACCTTTGATTTGGTAAACCACAACACTGTGGTGTCTGGAGAGATACAGTGAGGGGATAGATCTTGTCACAGGGTTAACCTGTGTTGGTTGTGAGCACAACATTGTCTCTAAATTAGTCCCAGTAGTGGTTCAGTGAGTGCTGGGCAGAGATTTTCACAAGTAGGTGTCATGGGCTAGAGCACATCCATCCTCTTAGCAGCCCCACTAGAAATCAATGCTCTTCCTAGATCTTGAGTATCAATGACTGGGATAAAGAGGATGGAGCAGAAAAATGCTCAGTGCATATTCCTTTGCTTCCTATTTCACTGCCACACAGCACTGAGACTGTTTTTTTCTGTTGTGTTTTGACCACTGTCAGCAAGAAGAATAACATGCTACTGCAAAAGGGGCTGGGAATGGGAGCCCACCTCAGTAATTGTATCTACATCAACATTTAAAGAGCTTTCCCAGCAGAAATTCATACTGAAAGAAGTTGAAACACAGCACTAGGTCTGAGTGTCAGGTCAGCTAGTTGTGAGTAACTTAGCAGCAAGTAGAGTCTGCCAGAGACCAACAGGAAGAGATACTGGAATTTTCATAAAGATCCTGTAAGGAAGCAGTGGATCTCTGATCCTCACAGTGTATCATAGGTAAAACACATGACAGTAGATTTTAATTCCATTTAGGGGAGATAATTTTGAAAGTCATCACAGTCAAAGACAGGACTGAAATGCCTGCAGCAGTGTGCATGTACATGCAATGAATCTGGCTGGCTGCTTTTCAACTGATGCCTGTCTGTCACTTGGTGACCTTGCTAGCATCAGTTTCACTCGTTAGCAGTTGCTGTTAACAGTGCCATGCGCAACTTTAGCAGGACCCACTGGCATGGTTTCAGCTAGAACCAGACCAAAAAGCCACAAAGTTACTCAATCTGTGTTATTTCCAAAGGGCAGGACCATAAATGCAGCCCTGTTGAGCCAGTGCCACTCTGTTAGCAGTAAGTGGGTAATCCTGTGCGTGTCCTCCATATCCCCTAGTGTCTCACACTGGGCTGGTCCTTGCCGACTGGGATGTTTGTTTAATCATGGAGACCATATCGTGGCTGTGAATGATCTGCAACCCCAGGATGTGGAGGAGGCTTACTTCTTCATCAGCAGGTCCACAAGAAAGGAGGTAAGGTGGACTAAGCTGAAGCTGAGAGTTAAAAGAATCAAGTTAAATGAGAGAGCAGGATCCTTGGGGAACACCACTAGTGACTGGCTGCCAGCTGGCTGTGGCACCATTCACCACCACTCTCCAAGCCCAGCCCTCCAGCCAGTTCATGTCTTATTGCTGCTGACCAGCATTTGAAGGATGTGGGAAATTTCTTACTGCCTTAGTACCACTTAAAACGTGTTTATAGTGTTTTTCTCTCAGAAGGATTCACATGTCAGTGTCCAGGTTCTCAGACCCATACCTGAAGCTGTTCCTATTTGAACTTTGCTGAGAAGGTTGATGTTGTGAGATGCTGTTGTCATCTCAAGAAATGCAAGCCACTCTCAGCAAGGAAAAAAAGACTCATTTCTATTAATAGAGAGTTTTTAGTAGGTAGTAAAAAACACAAACATTGATCAGATATAACAAAGTCTAAAAGATGCCTCTCTTGTTTTGTTTTCTTTTTTCCAGGTGAAACTTACTATATGTAGGATTCCACATTCAAATACCTTCCATGTTCAAGGCTGCTCATGTTCCTGAAAAAGAAACCCAAACAATCCTCAATGATTAAGTAAGTACCAAAGTTAAAGGAAAATGATCAGGCAGAAAAATGTGATTTATGGTGTATAGAGGTAAAGTTTATCCTCTAGAGCTGCCAGACATCTTTTGTTGCTCAAAGACTAGATAATGTGGATTTCAGTTTCATTTTATGCCCTAAGAACCTGTTTTGTTGACACGAGTGGTGTATGTTTGGCTTGTATTTACTGTTGGCATGTTACATGAAAAAGGGCCTGGGGCTCAAATCAAACCTTTAGCCTGTGCTTACTGTGTACTGCAGCAGAAAGTACTGAGTCACACCTCTTCTTTTTGCACTGAGCTACACAGATTTATACTGAACTCCTGATCAGTTAGAGGTGTGGAAACAACCTGTGTTTGGAACAAAGCCATGTTTTCCCCTGTTTCCCCTTCAGCAAGCTGAGAGCTGTTGTGTTGGAAGGAAGGGTAGTAAATAAATTGTTGTGTACTGATTTGGTCCTCCCTTTTGTGTTATGAGCCTCATATTTCACAGCTACAATATACATTCAAGGCATGACAGGAAAAAGAGATGGCTGAAGTAAAAGAATCTTTCTGAAGCCCCTTTGGGTTCACTGGCAGTCAAAAGAAGTCTTAAGTGAAGGAAGAATGAATCAGAGAGAGAAATGATGCAAGAAAGGCTTGTGTGCTCAGCCCACTGCAAGCAGAGTTCACTGAAAGAGTTTTGACACTACTGAGTACTGCCATAGGGATGTCACTGAAACTGAAGCATTTCCAGAGCAGGTGCTCATTTGTTTCACAAACAAGGACATTTCCTGTAAATATATATTTGTAAATGTGTCTTGCTCCCATTGCTGTCATAAAAACATGACTGATTTTCAGCTAGGATCACATCAAAAGCTGCTGCTGCTGCTTTGTAGGGAGCTGCTTGCAAGGATGACTTCGGTAGGCGCTGAAAGGGAGCTTTGTCCTGTGCTATAGTGACCTCTGTTGCTTACAGACACTCGGTGTCATAAGGTGTCTGTTCTCTACATGGGGATATATGCATTTGTATGTAGGTGTGTCTCTGCACAGACAGCCCTTTCAACACCACTGAGACACAAATACCAAGATGATAAATGTGCTGCCTGATAGATGCATATTGTATATATGTATTGCTGTAGGATGGATTGTATTAATATGCAGTGAAGTGGCAACAAACTGAATCATTGTTTTTTGGGTACAGATCACAGGATGTCAGGGGTTGGAAGGGACCTCTGGAGATCATCAAGTCCAACCTCCCTGCTAGAACAGGACCATAATCTAGTGCAGATTGCACAGGAACACATCCAGACAGGTCTTGAAAGTCTCAGAGAAGGAGACTCCACAACCTCTCTGGAGAGTCTGTTCCAATGCTCTATGACCTTTACAGTAAAGAAGTTCTTCCTCAAGGTGAAACTTCCAGTGCTGTAGTTTACATCCACTGCCCCTTATCCCATCACAGGGCGCAAGTGAGCAGAATCTGTCCTTGTCCCTTCCTTCTTGACCCCCAGCCCTCAGATATTTATAGACATTGATTAGATCTCCTCTTGGTCTTCTCCTTTCCAGACTAACCAGCCCCAGGTCTCTCAGCCTTTCCTCATCAGGAAGTGCTCTAGTCCCTTCATCATCCTCACAATTCTCCACTGGACACTCTCAAGTAGATCCCTGCCCCTCTTGGACTGGGGAGCCCAGAGCTGGATAGAGTATTCCATGTGGGGCCTCACTAGGGCAGAGCAGAGTGGGAGGAGAACCTCCCTCGATCTGCTGGACACACCTCTTCTTAGTGCAGCCCAGGATACCCTTGTATTAATATGCAGTGATGTGGCAACAAACTGAATCACTGGGTTTCGGGTACACATCATTTTATCTTGCCAGATACAGCCAAAAGAACTACTAGTTTAGCAGTCATAGGATTACTGATATTAAGAGATTTATATAAGCTTTGATTAAGGTGGATTTGGCCCAGAAGAGATATCTGGACATCTTCCAATTGAATTAGGCCAAATCACCTACTACAGTAAGAAACTCCACTCAGATAAAGTCAGCATTGGTGCTGCTGCCTCTAGCAGTAATTTTGATGAATGTGCTCAGTATGCTTCCTTTAAAATCCAGTCTGGAATTTACAAATAAAAATGGTTATAACATTTAATTCAGCCAAAGATGAAAACAGCATCAATACAAATACACACAAATATTTACACAGTCTGTTCAGACTCAGCTCCTATTCAAAATGTTAATTTCTAAACCGAATGTTTCCACAGCCCAGCTCTTCTGCTTTTCAGATAAGAGTGTCTGGGACATGCTCATTTGTCAAGGTGGGAAAGGATCACGTCTTGATACTTCTGTTTCAGTGGTGTTCAAATGCCTGGTCGTGCTGAATGAATTCTGCATTAAGACAGAGGGAATCTCCAGTTCTGGAACTACAGAGCCTGAAAGTGGAACTGAAGAAATTCCTTGAGAGCTCTTCAACGCTGCTGTGAGACTCTTCTGCCTCTTTGAGCACAACACATCCACTTCTGCCTGAGGGATCTCTGAGTGGATGGGATGAGCTGTCACCATACAGGACTTCTTCCAGCTCTGCACTGCCTCTTTGACCACAACAAATTAATTTCTGCATAAAGAATCTCTGAGGGATGAGCTGTCACCATACAGGACTTCTTCCAGCTCTGCACTGCCTCTTTGACCACAACAAATCCATTCTGCCTAAGGAATCTCTGAGGGATGGGCTGGGCTGTCACCACACAGGACTTCTTCCAACTCTCTAACTGTGCCAGTCTGCCAGGACAGTTTTCTAGGCCTGAATCCTAAAACCACAGATCATCTGTTGAAGATGATCACAGATCATCTGTTCAAATCACAGTTCAAGAGTATCTACTGATAGTGTTACCCTTGACCTTTCCTACCCAAGGTTTGCCTAAGCTCTTCTTCTGAGCTTCAGAAAAGGGAAGTCCAAACCTTCCTGTGGTGTTCCAAGGGTCATGTACAATTAGGAAGGTGTTTTCCTAGTATTTGTCCTAGATTATTTTGTCAGAAAATGAACCTGATTTTTTCTTTCCCTGTTTCCAGTGGGCATGGATTTGATTGACACTGCCTTCAGAGAAATCTTCATTCCAGAAGATGTTTTTTCTGCCTCTTCTCCCTTCTTTTAGTTTTTTTTTTTCAGGCCAATCATCATGCATTCTTTCAACACTTTGTTTCAAACCTTTCCTGAAAGTAGTCATATGTGATTGAACTGTGAGACAAATGCCTTGTGCTTCCAGTTATGGGTGAGCAAAGAAGATGAGACAGCCAAAAAGCAAGTTCCTGGAACTTTACAGAGCAAAGGAGCTGTGAACCATACATGGTGGGGGAAGAAGAGTCACTGGCGTGGAACCTACAGGCAGAATTGCTGCTAAAGTAGATGCTGAACAGTGCACACTGCAATCTCATGCCTGTTGAATTAAGTTACTCTAGGACAAAAGTAGGATTTGGGCAGATAGAGCATGAAGAGGATCATTCCAGGGTGTTTCAGAAAAAAACCAGGGGCTTCTGTCCTTCACTAAACAGTTACTGATGTGTTTCCCTATAGGTGGTGACTCTATCAGTTTGCACAGTGACACATAGAATCACAGAACCTTAGAGGTTGGAAGGGACCTTCAGAGATCATCAAGCCCAACCTCCCTGCCAAGGCAGGATCCCCTAGGGTAGTTTGCACAGGAATGCATTCAGGTGGGTGTGGAAAGCCTCCAGAGAAGGAGACTCCACAACCTCTCCGGGCAGCCTGCTCCAGGGCTCCATCACCCTCACTGTAAAGAAGTTGCCTCTCATGTTGAGGTGAAACCTTCTATGTTCCAGTTTGTAGCATCTCCCCTATGAAGAGAGACTGAGCAACCTGGGGCTGTTTTAGTCTGGAGAACAGAAGACTGAGAGCAGATCTGATCAATGTCTATAAATACGAAGTGTAGGTGTCAAGTGGAGAGGGCCAATCTCTTTTTGGTAGTCAGCAGCAGTAAGACAAGGAGCAACAACAACAAACTGGAACATAGAAGGTTTCACCTCAACACGAGAAGAAACTTTACAGTGAGGGTGACAGAGCTCTGGAACAGGCTGCCCAGAAAGGTTGTGGAGTCTCCTCTGGAGACTTTCAAAACCCACCTGGATGCATTCCTGTGTGGACTACCCTAGGGTATCCTGCCTTGGCAAGGGAGTTGGACTCGATCTCAGGAGGTCTCTTCCAACCTCCAGCATTCTGTGATTCTGTGAGTTGACACAGTAGCAGATTTATGTAAAACACAGCTGGAAGAATCTGAAATGTTCTTGCACTATTGACCCCCTTGGAAGCAACCTGCTTGGAGCAGGGGCTGTTGCCGGCTGCAGCGTGCTCCACTGTGAACTGCCAAGCTTCTGCAAGCTGGCTGTACAACAGAGACAAAACTCCAGTGCCTGCCACACAGATTATGTGACTAGCTAATGATTAACATGTTCCTTGCTAACTGTTTTATTTCCTGTCATTGGATCCAGCCAGTGCCTTTAGCTTGTTTCCCTGGTAGTTAATTCCCATGCTGCACTCAATTATCAATGGCTGCTAATTTCCCCCTGCCCTGAATGCCCAGATATGAATCATGCTCTTTCTACTACTCTGGTATCCTTCTCCAGCAGGAAGATGGCAATTGTCCAAGAGAAAAGCAAGGTCTTGGTAAGGCAGAAGGTAATGATAAAAGAAGTCTCCAAATTAGTGTGAGGTCATTGAAGTTAAGAAAAAGAAGAAAGCCCACTGTACAGCAGGAACAAACCAGACCACACAACCCTCACTCCTCCTCTCAAGGGCAGCACTAGCAAGAACTTGGGTTAGAGTAAGAGTGATCAAGAGAGCACAGGTCCAGCCAGGGAAGGTTACCTCTGCTGTGAGAGACAAGCTCTGCATAGAATCAGTCAGGGTTGGAAGGGACCACAGGGATCATCTAGTTCAAACCCCCTGCCATGGGTAGGGACACCTCACACGAGATCAGGTTGTCTAGAACATAATCCAGCCTGGCCTCCAGGGAGGGGGCTTTCACCACCTCCCATGGCAACTCATTCCAGGGTCTTAGCACCCTCATGGTGAAGAAGTTTTTCCTAGCATGCAGTCTGAATCTACCCATTTCCAGCTTTGTTCCCCCTAGTCCTATCACTACCTGACAGCCTAAAACGTCTCCCCAGCTTTCTTGTAGACCCCCTCTGGATACTGAAAGGCCACAATTAAGGTCACCTTGGAGCCTTCTCCTCTCCAGACTGAACAGTCCCAACTCCCTCAGTCTCTCCTCAGAGGAGAGGTGCTCCAGCCCTCTGATCATCCTCGTGACCCTTCTCTGGACACATTCAGTAGTGTAGTGTCTGGCTGCAGGGTACTCTGTAGAGTCCCTCCAACCTGGGCTACCCAACCAGGGAGGTTTCAGCGTGGCCTGACTTTGAGCAAGTGGAGTCAACAGAGCAGTGGCTGCAGTGGAGGAAAAGGAGAGTGATGCCACCTCACACACAGGGAGAGAGCACATCACTAGTGAGCTGGGGACACCATGTTTTGCCTCTGATTTTCTGGTGACTTCAGGAGAGCCATTTCTTTGCGCACAGTAAAATTCCAGAAGTGATTTCAGGCACATTTGCATTATGTTGTTTTTTGCCATGAATGTGAAACACCTGCTAGAAACACCTCTATCAGACTCCTATGCTACGGAGAGATGCTGATGTGCCCATTTGGTGCTTAATGTCATGCAGAAAGGTGGCTTGCCCAAAGTTGTCCTTCAGACAGCACTGTCACGAGTAAATGTGACAAGTGATGCTCCCACTTCCCTGCAGTGAATGGGCTCACACTGTCTGAATGCTGCTTACCAGAGCTGTACCAAGCAGAGACTATAGAAATCTGTCAGATAGATTCATCCAGCCCCTCAGGCCCCATTAGGGGACATAATATTTACAAGGCCACTTGCCTGCTGGTGCTCCCTCTGCCAGTTCAGGGTCTAGAAAGACAGTGCACTGATCCTTCGGCAGAAAGCCTTAGCCACAGGCCTGACTACCTTCACCCTTGGGAGCTGACAATGTAACCTGAGATGTGCTGAGGGCTTTTTTGGTTCCCATCCCAGGGACAAAAAGCCATCCCTTGTATGTGCTTCACTGTAGCCAGCTGCTTCCTGGCCAGCAAGTTGGCCAGCAGGTTGCTGTGAGGAACTTGGAGTGTGCTGGACAGTTCCTAGAAATGCCACTGGAATTTCAAATGTTCCCTTTGGCACCTTATCACTTTCTAATTTATTGCATCATTTAAAGAGGAGAGGCCAGCCAAGGTGGATACAAATCTCTCATTCAGTAAAAAACCCTTTAGAGAAACCACCTCTCTGCACTGCAAGGGGGATACTTGGCAGTCAGGAGCTCTTTGCTGTCTGATAACAGCTGTCCCACTTCCATCTTGCAGCAGGAAGAGCTCTTTGGAGGATACCAAGCCACTATGGCAGCAGCAGGACTGAACGTGCAGCAGCAAGTGGTTGGCCACATTCAGTTTTCTATCCTGAGGTGCCTGGGTTGATCTGTGCCTGAGAACTGCTTGCTTTTATAAGCCAGCAGTGGAGTGTGAAGAAGTCGGTGGGTGCACTAGGACTGTGGCTATCAGTAATTCAAACTTGTGGTTTAAAATCACAGAAGGTCGGGGGCTGGAAGGGACCTTGAAAGCTCATCCAGTCCAAGCCCCTTGCAAAGCAGGATCACCTACAGCAGATCACATAGGAACACATCCAGACAGATTTTGAATGTCTCCAGTGAGGGAGACTCCACAACCTTCCTGGGCAGCCTGTTCCAGTGTTCTGGCACCCTCACAGGGGGAAAAATTCTCATGTTTACATGAAACTTCCTATGCCTCAACTACCACCCATTGCCCCTTGCCCTGTCATTGGGCATCATCCAGCAGAGCCTGGCTCCATCCTCCTGGCACTCACCCTTTACTATAAACATTGATGAGGTCAAATGATACTTGCTAATAGAATTACTCAAGAATTGATCCAGCACAAATAGCTCTTCTCTGAAGAATTCAACACTTCTACCACCAAAGCAAACAAAATCATCTGCAGAACTTTGGTCTGTAAGGTCTCCTTAGACTCCCCTTCTTAGTTTCTTTCAGTTCTTCCATCATGTCAAAGAAACAGTTGATAAAACTGATGAAAGGAAGTAAGAACCTTGAGCAAAGTCCAGCAAGCAGTTCTCAGGTGGCCAGACAGCAGACCTGCAAACCTGTGCCACCTTTGGCCCTGACACTTCTAGCAACAGAGGACATCAGTGCTGATTATGCCAGATGAATTGCTGCCACTTAATACCATTCTAAGGACCCATAATCCTGGGTAGTGCTGTAGAGTAGTTAACACCACTGGCAATTGTAGGCTGTAAACCTGAGACAGCTGAGGCCACTGGTACTGTCATCTCTTTCAACAGTGTTAGAGTTGGATCAGCCAATTAGCTAGAGACTATCTTTCTTTGGAGCCCTCTTCTGTTTAAGCTCAGCTCTACATAGCATCTGCCTGGAACCACCACAGTGTGTTGCAGGCCTGTCTCCAGTGGCCCTGGTACTGAGAACTGAAGAACACCACACACACAAAAAAAAAAACAAAGGAAAAAGGATTCTGACCTCTCCACAGGCAGAAGTTCCTTGTAACAGTGAAATCCCCAAGCCCTTGCTCTGGAAGAGAAAAACAAAACAATCTAAGTCTTCATCTCTTGTAGTGCCAGAAGAGAAATGAGGCAATGGGAGGAGAAGCTTGGAAGAGCTTGAGCACACGCCTTGGCAGCCCCTACTTTTGTGTGAAAAGCACTGAATTGTTAGTTGGAAAGGCCCACCACACATTTGTATTTCTCAGACATGTTAGTTTCCATGTGGGAAACCACCTGGAAATGTTGTTCTGGGAGAAAGAAAGGATCTTGTACATTTGCCCAGAATTTCTGGGCACTTAACCATCCTAAATCTGTGCATGGACCAGCTCCAGTGCTCTATGAAGCATCAGTCCTGGTGTGCCTGTGCTGCAGAGAGGATCTGTAGAGAAAAGCAGCAAAGCACAGCAGCCACAAGGTGTGAGCACAAGGACACATCCACTAACCAGCTCCTCTGCAAACAGCCATGCCTGGGGCACCACCATCTGAGGTTTCCAGCTCTTGAGTCACTAGCATGAAGTTGAACATCCTCCTTAAGAGGAGAGACTGAGGGAGCTGGGGCTTTTTAGCCTGGAGAGGAGGAAACTAAGGGATAACCTCATTAGTGTTGATAAATATGTAAGGGGTGGGTGCCAGGAGGATGGAGCCAGGCTCCACTCAGTGATACCCAGTGACAGGACAAAGGGCAATGGGTGGAAGCTGAGGCATAGGAGGTTCCATGTGAACCTGAGGAAGAATCTTTTTTCCCTGTGAGGGTGACAGAGGACTAGAACAGGCTGCCCAGGGCAGGTTGTGGAGTCTCTGGAGATATTCAAGAACCATCTAGATGCATTCCAGTGTGATCTGCTCTAAGTGATCCTGCTCTGGCAGTGGAGCTGGACCAGATGATCTTTGGAGGTCCCTTCCAGCCCCTGATATTCTGTGATTCTATGAGAGGTAAATCTGGTGATGATTTGATGGACTGGACAGAGCTATAGCTGAAGCAGAGGTGCAGGTGGAGTGTACAAGGGATGGAGAGGACACCAGACCTCATGCAGCCAGGCTGGCTGAGTGCAGCTGTGACTCCTCACTGCTCCTCTGCTCACACCAACGCTGCAGGATAGAGGAAGAGAGCTGTGAGTTTGCACAACAGTGACCAAATGCCACAGAACAGCCTTATGAAACCCCTCTGACCACAGTGATCATGGGCATCACTGAGCTGCACCTATTTTTGTTTCTTTCTGTCTCTGTAAGATTTCCCAGGACATTTGTTTCTGTCTGAGCCTATAACACACAGCTTAAAGCCATGACTTGTGCTACTCCAAGGGCCGTTAAAAGGATACTGTCATCACCAGCCATGAAGGTGGCACACTTTTTTTCACCCAGGAGGAGCTCATGTTTTCAAGAACTTGCTCCTCAGTGGCTCTACTGATCAGTCATGCATTCCACACCGGGACTCATTCTGCCAAAACAACCTCATTTGCAGGCTAATTGCCATTGAACTAATTAAATGCCTCCCAGAAATCCTGGCCTTCTGCCCTCCAATTTACTCCTCTTCTATTTGATGTCAAAGCCCCGTGTTGTTCCTCACAATTGTTATTTTACTTCCAAGCAAATGTCCTTGTGCTCCTGTTTCTAAGAATAAAGGTGAATTCTGGCAGCATCATGTTTCTGAGAAATCCCCAGTAGTGAAAAAAGTAGCTGGGGGCAGAGGGAGAACAGAAAGGAAGGAATATTGAGTCAGTAGGAACAGCAAGAGAGTGACTGGGGGCAGGACAAAAACATAAAGTCAAAAGGAAGTGGAATTCTGTGCTGGAGCTGAAGGTTATTCCCTAGCATCTGACCAGGGGCAGTGGCACCTGTGCTCTAAGGCTAACTAAAGCACTGCAGTAACTCAGCATAAGTACGTGTCTGATTCTCTGACACTCTGACTTTGTGGTCCTGCCACCCTGGGAGCTTCCATCCATTTGTCTTTAAGTCCTGCTGCTGCTGAGGCTGGAAGCAGCACAGGGGCATTTTAGCATTGCAGCAAGGCGATGGGAGGAGTGTATCATGCAACACACCCAGCTCGCAACAGGCTGTGGTCACCACTCTTGTTCCCTCAGCAGACCTACAGGCTGCACATCCAGGTGCTGTGGCACTGTGTTGTAACATCCAAGAGGGGTAAGAAAAACTATCAGCTTCAAGGTAAACCTGAAGGCATCACCTGAGACACAGGTCAAACCTACTCTAAAGTACCTTCCTGGGGGTATGGAGGTGGTGCTGATGAGGGCACAGCTACAGAGCCGCTGTGGACCTCCAGCTCCCCCTGACAGTGGCTCCAGAGAGCACTGCCCTGCTTACCTCCCGTCCTGCTGTCCTTGGCCAGGCTTTTCCAGCATTGCAAGTCATCCTTTGCTAGGGAGCAGGATTCCTGCTCCCCTCCACCCCATTAACCCCATAGGGCAGCCAGTAGTTAGTCATTATCTAATGAGCCAACCACTGTCCTGACATGTCCCTCTCCCTTTGTCACTGCTGCAGCTTTGCCAGGGTGGGAATACTTTGTTAGAAGGCAGCAACCCAGGAACCTTCAGATGCTGCTGGCAATGTTTGTCAAGGCCTTGAGCACACCCATGGTCCATAATGGCCCTCCTCAGCCCCACCAGGGTGTCCCCCATGGCCCAGGATCTCATTCTACCCTCCCATGGCAATTCCATGGGATGCTGCTCAACCTTGCCCAGCTGTGGGACCCACTGCCACTCCTCCTGCAGAAGACCTGGGAGGAACGAACTGTGGCTGTGAGTGACCATGAAGGTGTTAAGAGGAAAAAAGCAGTTTCCTGATGTGCTGCAGAGCTCAATTCTTCAAGCTGTCACTGGGTAGCAGCACAAAAAAATGAATTTCAGCTTTACCTTCCTTGTTCAGGCACCAGAGACGACCAAGAGCAAGGCAGAGAGCCAAGCAAGTAACAGAGCTTCAGCATCAAGTGAAACCCAGCCTGTCTTTCTTGGCCTGAAGAAGCCCTGCTGGGATAAATGCCACAATGAACATCTTCTGTAAGACAGAAGCTGAAAAGTGGGTTAGATCCTGCTACCTGCAGTGCTGCATTTGAAGAGGTCTGTGCTAGGAGCTGACAAATGACTGGAGTGATCCAAAATAAAACCCAGTTACTTCTCACAGCAGAGGTCACTGAGATTATTGTCTCTCTGCATGGAGGAAGATGCTGGGCAGCTGGGAGGCAGGAGGAGTTAATAAATGCAGAGCCTCACAGCCAGCCCTGATCTTGCTGAACTCAGCTCCAAAGTCACCCTTGTTCACATCTGTGTCCTTGTGTCACCTTTTCCTTGGGTGCACTGGTGGGACCTTTTTCCCTGAGAGGGAGAATATTTTTACTCTTACACTTTTGGCAACCAATACAATGTATGGGGGGAAAGGTGAATAAAGTTAAATTCAAATGCCAGTGGGAAAGCTTAGAGGTTTCCAAAACTGCTTGTTTTATGTAAGTACTCATTGGAAACTGGCACAAACAAGTCACTATCTGCTCTGAGATAGCAGAACAGATGTGACAGAGTGGAAAAGCCTCTTCCCTGCCAAAGTATTTGCTGGAGATTTGATAACAAGGTGCCATTGTACATCAGTGGGTAAAGGTTCAAAGGTAGAAAGAGGAAACAGGCACACAGGCAGTGCAGGGCCCTGCCTTTACTGGGCTACAGCTTCTCCACTCAAACTTGTGCCTGCTGTGACAGCAGGTAGAGCTGGAGCAGATCCAGTGTGAAGGCAGCCAGTGCTGTGCCCTTCTCACCTGCAAGCAGTGACTGCCTGTCTTGGCCCTTCATTTGGTTGGACTCGAAGATCCTAGAGGTCTTCTCCAACCTAGTTAATTCTGTGTGATTCTGTGATTCATTTCTGCCAGAGGTCTGTAACCTCCTTCTGGCTTTTCTGTGCCCTTCTGGGGAAGAGCATTAAATTCAGCATTCCAAAGGCCTGTCTATCATCAGAGCCAACATGTGAAACTCAAGTCCAAGAGCTCCAAATTCCACTATTTGTACTGACAAACTTCCAGCAACTCCTGGGAATTTCATTCATCCATGTTTCCGCCAAGTTACTACAATGCCATTTGTCACAAACACTGAATGCATTGCAGACAGCTGAGCTGCAGTGGAAGCTGTCAAATACAATTTCAAACTGCATCATTTCACTCTAAATCTTAAAAGACACACAGCAGCCTGTGCCCCACCCTCAAATACAATTTCAAACTGCATCATTTCACTCTAAATCTTAAAAGACAGACAGCAGCCTGTGCCCCACCCTCAAATACAATTTCAAACTGCATCATTTCATTCTAAAGCTTAAAAGACACACAGCAGCCTGTGCCTCACCCTTAAAACAGACACCAGTACTTGTTTTGATTCTGCAATGAGAAGCAACTAGCTTTCTGTAGCTAAGGGGAGATGAGACAGTTGGGGCTGCATTCTGTTGTTCTCAAAACTCACCTGCTTTTTGTCCCTTATCAAAGAAAACTTTCCCAAAAAATCATCCAAAGAGACACAGAAATCACCTGAAGGCAATAACTCCACCTTTAGCCTGACAGGGGAATAAGTCTGCTGGGCAATTCCCACAAGCAATCATTCAATTCAAAATACATCTCAGAAAAATCAATCCCAAATCACTTAAAGGATATGTCTAAGTCACACTGTCTTAAAAAAAAGCAACAAACTTAAGAGGCATTTTATGTTAATAGTTTTTACTAAGCACATATGAGGGGATAAATTAGATCAGATAAGAGAAATGCTTTTATCTGTCCCAATGAATCATAGACTCATAGAATGGGCTGGAAAAGACCTCCAAAAGTCATCCAGTCCAAACCCCTCAGCAGTCAGCAGGGACATCCTCAACTAGATTAGGTTGCCCAGAGCCCTGTCTAGCCTCACCTTGACTATCTCCAGGGATGGGTCCCCAACCACCTCCCTGGGCAACCTGTTCCAGTGTTTTGCCACCCTCCTAGTAACAAACTCGTTCTTAATAGTCAATCTAAATCTCCTCTTCTCTAGTTTGAAGCCACTGCCACTTGTCCTATCACCAAAGACCTTTGTAAAGTTTCTCTCCATCCTTTCTTTACTCCAAGTTACTACCAATCATTTTCACATCATTTAAAAGGATATCCAGCACCTGAAAGTTCCCTTTAATTGTCCATATGCTTTTATTTTGCAGTGACTTCCCTTCCAAAAAGCCTCAGCAACCATATGGATGCAGGCAACTGCTTTCAGGTGTCACAGCTAGCCTGGAACTTTTTGCCTGAGTTGGTTCAGTGAGTGAGCTGCTTTCCTCCTCTCTCCTCACCCTCCCTCTTCCCTTTTCAAACAGTGTTGCTTTTAGCTCATTTATCTGCCTATTGGGGCGATATGTAATCAGAGCAGGAGTCCTGATGGGAAATACAAAGTGATTCTTCAGAGTGGTTGGCTTTGAAAACCATTCTGGGCGCTGATCAAGTGAGTGTTCAGCTGCCCCTTATGTTTGCTTTGCTTTCTGCCTGCAGCCTGCCAGAACTAGCCAAACTGAAGAGCCTCCTGGATGCTCATAGGCCCATCTTGCTTCAGTCAAATCTGCTATGATTTATATCAACAGATGACACTAGTTTGATATGAAGGTTAAGAACACAGACTGACTCATTTACCCCACTGTCCAGGAGACTCTGCACTTGTCTTCCTGAGAGACCAAAAATCCCTTCCTATTAGCTTTGGCATTTCCTGAAGTTAGAGCCACCACTCTAAATGAAAATTACAAATCAGGGGAGAGGGGAGAGGGGAGAGGGGAGAGGGGAGAGGGGAGAGGGGAGAGGGGAGAGGGGAGAGGGGAGAGGGGAGAGGGGAGAGGGGAGAGGGGAGAGGGGAGAGGGGAGAGGGGAGAGGGGAGAGGGGAGAGGGGAGAGGGGAGAGGGGAGAGGGGAGAGGGGAGAGGGGAGAGGGGAGAGGGGAGAGGGGAGAGGGGAGAGGGGAGAGGGGAGAGGGAAAAAGAACACTCACTGCTTGGTTAGAAAAAGTGGAACCACTCCCTGGTTACTTACACCCACACAATGCTGCTGAAACCATGTTTATCACAGGTCTGTGCTCCCAAACTAACTCAACCTGCTGTGATCAGACCACTGTCCCTTAGGAACAGCCTACACAGGATGGGGAGGAAGGCCTTGCTATAAACCTTCCCACAAAAATCTTACTGAATTAGAGAACTGTACTGGCTCCAGTGCTCCAACATCTCCATTAGCAACATGGACAGTGGCATTGAGTGGTGTCTGCTGATGACACCAAGCTGTGTAGTGCAGTGACTCACTTAAGGAAAGGGATCTAGACAGGCCTGAGCAGTGGGCCAGTACAAACTGCATGAGGTTCAAGTCTAAGTGCAAGCTCCTGCAACTGGGTCAGGCTAATTACAGGCTGGATTGAGAGTAGCACTAAAGAAAGAGACTTGAGGGCAGTGATTGATTACAAGCTCACCACAAACTGCCAATGTGCTCATGCATTTGTCTTCTGACAAGAAGACAAATTGTGTCCTGGTCTGCATCAAAGGGAGTGTGGCCAGCAGGGCAAGAGAAGGGATTCTGCCCCTTTACTCTGCTTTGCTGAGACCACACCTCAAATACTGCATCCAGTTCTGGTTTCCCTAGCATAAGAAAGACACAAAGATGTTGGAGCAAGTCCAGAGAAGGACCACAAGGATGGAGCACCTCTGCTATGAGGACAGGCTGAGGGAGCTGGGGTTGTTCAGCCTGCAGAAGAGAAGCCTGGGGGTACCTTAGAGCTGTCTTCCAGTAACTGAAGGAAGTGTACAGGAAGGCTGGAGAGAGACTTTTCATAAGGGTGTCTAGAGATAGGACAAGGGTGAATGGCTTTAAGCTGAGCAAGAGCCAGCTTAGACTGGAGCTCAGCAAGAACTTCTTCAGTACACAGGTGGGGAGACTCTGGAATAGGTTGCCCAGAGCAGTTGTGGGTGCCCACTCTCTGGAGGTGTCTAAGGTCAGATTGGATAAGGCCTTGGGCAACCAAGTCTAGTTGAGAGCTGTCCCTGCCCATGGAGTTAAAAGTTCATGATCTCTGAGCTCCCTTCCAATCTGAGCCACTTTGTGATTCTATGATTCTTGAAAATGCAGCTACAATAATAAGAAGCTATCAGAGCTGCAATTAGGATTTTTGACTTTGGGGTGTTCTTTCAGCCCAGATTTAGTACAAAATTAGTCAGGAAAAAGACTCAGGAGGCTGAAACATGCCAGGCACAATCCATTAACAGTTCAACTGCAGAAGCATTTGCCTGCCAAACAGCATACATTTGCTCTGACTCTCACAAGGCATTAAATTAAAGTTGGTATTTCTAAGGACTGTAAAAGATCCTTTCTCTTACACCTGCTCCAACAGGGAGCGAGATCCTAGGAATGACCATGGCAATCCAAGACAGTTAGCAGTTCCAGTGGTAAAGAAAGCTATCATAAAGCATTATGTAAAATAAAACCAATACCACATTCCAGTGACTGTACTGAAAGAATTGTGAATCCATAGAAAAGCTTTATCCCCCTCCCCATCAGTTTCACAGTTAGTTCTCTCTGAAGACAGAGAAAAACCACAGTGACTTCACACCTCACAGAGCTCAAAGACAAGGATCTGTTTATGCTTACACTGATCATTAAAGAAGTGTTTTCCCAACTAAAAACCTCACCATATGAACTATTCTAGGGAGTTGGGGGTCTTTATCATAAAATGGTCTGGGCCAGAAGGAGCCTCCTAGAGGTCATCTAGTCTGGCCCCCCCTGCAGTCAACCAGGACATCCCCACTAGACCAGGTCACTCATGCATGATGTTCTGAAAGTTTTGAACAGTTTTTAATTTACTGCCTGCAAGCAACATATTTCAGTATCATAAATGACAAGCAGAGACAGGAAAAGCAGCACTGATAATCTGCTAATATTCAGGCAAAAAAACCCAAACCAACAAAATACAAAATTAAACTTAACTTTCTGCTGGCAGTATTAATCTTTGCCTTCCTTGGCTTTAAAGAATTCAAGTCTCAAACCTGAGCACACCACTCTGCAAACCCAAGTGCACTGTGGGGAACTACATGGAGAGGAACCACTTCTGTGCTTTAAGAATTTGCACTGTGAGGATGCAAGAGCAAACTCATCAACACACACACAACATTCACCAACAATATTTGAGAGAATCCACTCCTGAACATGTAAGTCACCTGACAATGTGATGATTGCATTAAGAACTGTCTCAACAAAGATTAGATCATCCTGAATGACCTGCTTGATGTGTCATTTCTGCCCCCCCCAGACAGCAACTGCCTGGGGGTGTGGTGGACAGCATGTGTCAAAAAAGGGGCAGAGTCTACCTGGTGCAGACACATGGAAGACCCTCCCTGGAAATCCACTTATGCATTGTTGATGTGAGCCAGGTGGAGCTATGATGAATGAAACAGGAACATAACGCCCTGGGCTATGCCAGCTTACTGGAGGGAACATCACTAGGGACACCTGAGGCTGGATGCAGCAGCAGCCCAGGAATGTCTCTCCTCCTGTCCCCACAACTAAAGGAGGACTATGGGGTGGTAACTCTCTCTCCTGCTCTCTCTTTCACAGAATCACAGAAACATCCAGCTTGGAAAAGCACCTCAGGATCACCAAGTCCAACCTATAATCCTACTCTACAAGATTCATCTTAAACCAGATCACCAAGCACCACATCCAAACAACCCTTAAACACATCCAGGTGGTGACTCCACCACCTCCCTGGGCAGCTCATTCCAGCACTTGACCACTCTCTCCATGAAAAACTTTTTCCTAATGTCCAATCTAAACCTCCCCAGCCTCAGCTTGAGGCCATTCCCCCTTGTTCTGTCTCCAATTACCTGTGAGAAGAGATCAGCACCAACCTCTCCACAACTTCCCTTCATGTAGTTGTAGACAGCAATAAGGTCTCCCCTCAGCCTCCTCTTTTTCAAACTAACCATTCCCAGCTCTCTCAGTCACTCCTCATAAGATTTATTCCCTAGGCCCTTCACCAGCTTAGTTGGCCTCCTCTGGACCCACTCCAGCACCTCCACATCTCTCTTGTATTGCAGTGCCCAAAACTGAACACAATACTCAAGGTGTGGCCTCACCACTACAAGGGAACAATCGCCTCCCTACTGCTGCTGGCCACAGCATTTTTAATACAAGCCAGGATGCCACTGGCCTTCTTGGCCACCTGGGCACATTGCTGGCTCATATTCAGCTGCCTGTCCATTATAATCCCCAGATCCCTTTCTGCCTTTCTTCATCCTCTCTCTCTTCTCTTCCTCCCTTCCTTCCTCTCTCTCCCTCTCTCTCTCCCTTCCTTCCTTCCCTGTTTTGTTTGCTCCATTCTCTCTCTAATAAATAGCCTCATTGTGATATACGACCTTGTTTGTGTCTTAGTTTCACTCACAGGAATGTTCAGGGAAGAAACACATCTTCTCAGCCTTCAGATTGAGACAATACTATCGACAGCCTTCTCACATCAGCAGCTACAGTACTGGAAAGAAATGCATTTTTCTCAGGAATAACACACAAGTTTCATGCAGGTTCTTTATTTTTTTAAAAAATAGTAATAATAAAAAAGTCAGAAAACGTTGAGTGGAATGCAGGTAGCAACATCTTTTATAAAAACCATTCTCCATGGTGGAAAAGCCTGAGCCCAATCCTCTCTCACAATGCAAAGTTTGTTTACATGATTTAAATCATAGTACCCAGTTCTGCCTCATAAAAGGAGCTTCTCTGAAGCCTGAATTGACAGCATGTGTTGTAGGCTTACTATCATCTTCTTTATTATAACAACTCCTTTTCAGAACAAGATTATCTTAGAGGCAGTTTGTTCCCCACCATTACACATTTAGGCATCTCCAGACTCTGAGAAAAGATTAGGAATGGAGAAAAAGGAGCGAGATAAAAGTATCCAGCACTTTGCCTTTGCAAAAAAAGTTATCGAGTTATGAGAAAAAATAAGTAGTAGGTACATCAGGAAGCAAGGTGCTTTTTCTTTTCTTTTTTCCCCCACACTTTCCCCCCCAGATTCAGCATTCTCAGGAGTATAGCAGCTTAGTCCTGCCTTAAGAAAGCTCTGTGGAAAAAAGGAGTTAAATAAAACTCACAGTAACTTGCGACTCTCACTCCAGCCTACCTCCTTTCAAATATACATTCTTCCTTATCTTTATTTGTGCTGCTACCCTCAGTCATCCAGTCTCTAAAATGCTTCTCCATCAAGCTTCTGGCTTGCCAGCAACCATTGTTTACAGTGGGGATAATTTTCTGTGGCTTCAACCACTGAACAAAACGCTTCATTTCCAGGTAACTGCTGTGTTCGCTGTAAGGAATCCCTGAAATGAAACAAATCACAGCCATCTGTCAGCCTGCTTAGCTTCTGGCCAAAATACTTCTCTGAGCTTTCCAGCTAAGAAATACTTTAGATAATACTTTATTGAATTTGTGTTTGAGATCTAAAGTGTATAGCTGAGGTAAAATGAAAAATTGTGAACTTCCTTATGGAAAACAATTTACCTTGCACTAAGTTACCAAGACACTCATCAGTGCAAACTGAGCAACATCAAGCATTTGCATAAATAAAAGTCAAGAGATTCAACTCCACCCACTGAAAACTCCCTAGTATCAACTGATAGGATGAGAGGAAGTGGCCTCAAGTTGTGCCAGGGGAAGTTTAGATTGGGTATTAGGTAAAATTTCCTTACTGAAAGAGTGGTCAGGTGTTTAAGTAGCTTGCCAAGGGACATGGTGAACACCTGGAGGTGTTAAAAAAACATGCAGACATGGCTTTTGGGACATGGTTTCATGGCCTTGGTGGTGATAGGCAAAGGTTGAACTTCATGGTCTTAGAGGTCTTTCCCAACCAAAAAGATTCTATGAGTGTTTAAGAACTGAGGAAGACCCAAAGTCTCTCACAAATGAGAAAGACATGGAATGAAATCAAAACCCTTGGAACTGCACTGCCCTCAGCATTAGTCAGAGCAAGACTTCACCCCAAAGTGTCCAGCAATATCAGATAAATGCCTTTATCTGCATGAGAACAGGAGCAAAATGTTTGTAGAAATCTGCATTTACAGTGTTCTCAATTACTCAGTTCACAGATCTCTCCTGGAGAGACCATCTGTGCAGTTTCTTAAGGAGTTAGCAGAAAAAAAAGCATTGCTTACAAGGAACAGTAAGAATTTCCAGAATAAAAACACAAAAAGCATCCACAGGAAGTGAAAGGTACTGAATCTTTAACACTCTTATACCATATATGGTGATCTTTCCTCTTGTCTGAGGTTTGATATCTGCCAGAGAAAAGCATGAATCAGAGTAGGTCCAGCCGGTAGGTCTGAAAGCCAGGACTTGATCAAAAGTCTCAGAAAACTTATTCAAGTGATCTTGCAAGCTCTGTGAAAAGAAGACAGCATACACTTATTAAGGGGATTATTAGTCTCAAGGTTGGAGATTTTGTGGTGGAGAGACTTCAGAGTAAACTTTGTTTTCTTGGGTTTGGTTTTAACATTTTATTTTAAATACCACCTGCCTTGAAATTACTGATGATAAATAATTCCATCTGCAGAGCATCTTGTGGTTCAGGATCACAGTATTAACAGCTGTACCCTACAGATCAGAACACCTAAGACATAACCACACCTTCTTACAGATCTTGCTTTCCAAGTAATCTATTTCCTCCTCCCAGGTAGAGGTTAGCACTCATCACAGAATTGTCAGGGCTGGAAAGGACTTCAAGGATAATCCAGTTCCAACTCCCTTGCCATAGGCAGGGACACCTCACACTAGATCAGGTTGCTCAGAGCCACATCCAGCCTGGCCTTAAAGGATTCCAGCAACAGAGCTTCCACCAGCTCCCTGGGCAACCTGTTCCAGTGTCTCACCGCCCTCACGGTGAAGAACATCTTCCTAACATTCAATCTGAGTCTACCCACTTCTAGTTCTACTCCATTCCTCCCAGTCCTATCACTACTTGACATCCTGAAAAGTCCCTCTCCAGCTTTTCTGTAGGCCCTCTTCAGATGCTGAAATACTCTTGCAACTGAGTGGTGATAAAAGATGGTGAAAGCCTCTTCCAGTGCAAAATTGCTTGGTTAAAGCATCACTGAGATCCTGACATCTCCTTAGGTGCAGAAGTGCTCAGAGTTAATTACTCAAAAAACTGCAGCAAGCCAGTGCATGAGCTGAATATTGCTCTGAGCACTAAACTGTGCTTTACAACATCTCCATTCATGATAGGGAGGAAATCATCCCTCATCTCTTCACTCTAAAAAAAAAAAGTAACCTGAAAGAGTTTCCAAGTTGACTAAATTAGCCTTCAGTGTTGTTTATGATAGGATGGGGAAAAGGATGAGAGCAAAGCACAAGGAATGTACAATTCTACTTTTGGATGAAGTGAAGCCAGAATGATTTCAAGCCAAAAACATAAAACCAAGTTCAAGTGTCCTGTATAAAAATCTTAAAGGCGTATTCTCCATTTGAAAGTCCTACTACTATTACAGAACTCAAAATCATAAACTGTATCAGAAGCAGGAAAAGGAATACAAAATAAAGACTGATTTTAAAAAGGCAGGTGAAGGGGGATAGAAAAGCTGTGACAGAACAGTAACAAACCTGTCAGACACTTGAAAATTATTAAGCAGTGGAAGAAGGAAGAATTATTAACCATCTGGCTGTGATGCTGCCATATTTAATAACAACTTCAGTACAATGTCCAGTAGCAACACAGAGTCCATCAACCTAGGCACATAAAAGAAGAAAACCAAAACTCTACTATAACATACAGTTCAATCAGCAACAGGAATTATGGCCAGCTGCTGTGACTCCTAAAACACTACAAACCTTCAGTCCTCACCAAATGAAAGTTGTAGATGTAGCAGTGTAATTCTCCTTCACACTTCATTATGGGAAGATTAACATAAGTTAAAAATTCACATATCTGCTCCCCTTGCTCTAATGAAGCCTAAATATGATACTTCAAATACAATTATTATTATTTATTAACAAATGCTATTCTGCTATCAGATTTTGTCATGAATCAAGTGCACAACATTCACATTAAGAATGCAATTCCAGTGTCATAAAAAAACATTATTCCAATCACAGGCACTTGTGGAAATCGCACCTCAGTGCTAGTACAAGATGTGATTGAGCTAAGCACTATCAAAGAGGTACACAGACCTGAAGACCTCAGTTCACTGGAAATCTTCCACTGCATGTTCAAGTGGCACAAGACTCAGTTCTTGGTTGTCACAAAGAATTGTTTGTAGCAAAAGAACAATGCAGGCATATTTGAAAAGATGGCCTCTTTCCACACACCAAATGACTACAGTGTTTATTCATAACAAGTCCACTTTAAATACACATTGCAATTGCTTCTTTTATTGCTTTAGCCAACACTGTTCTAAGCCTTCATCCTCTGAAATTGGATAATGTGTTTCACTGCTGAATCGACCTACTTCAATTACCATGGCATCCTGTTATCTACAGCGTCACTGAAGTCAGCAGCCCACACAAACAAGATTCCAGAAGATAGAAGACTCCAACATGATTAAGCATTTAATCTACAGTCAGCCCTAACACCAATTAAACTTATTTGGCTTGTTCAAGAATGTCTATTTATCAGCAGATATAACAATCCCTGCATTTTACTGGAATAAATTCAGTATTGTAGTCATGTGCCACACCTCTTGATTTATTTTTCTTTAATCTTTCCTTTTCAGTATCAATACTGCAACTTTCCTTGCAGTATCCATACTGCAACAATTGTTTTATTATTAAACATTTTAATTTAAAAATAAACCATAAAACATAGAAAAAATATATTTTAAAAAAAAATAAATGTTATCCATTAAGAATATCCAGAACATGAATCTACAGCCTGTCACCTCACTCTTGACCCAGGCAGCACCTGAAGAAAATCTGAGATCAAGTCCAAATAAACAAACTCAAGCAAGCCACAGCTATACATACATGTATATACACATATAATACACAAAAAGAGCCCCACACAATCCAACAGCTGTGCCAAACACAAAAACCTTACTCCTCTGCCACTATGTATTCTCTGCTTCTGATCCTCTGTGGCTTGCTCTTTCTAGTTTCACCCTGCAGACTTCACATAATTTAGCCAAATGTTCATTTCAAGTACTAGTTCTTTCGAAGAGCCAGTCGTAAGGCCTGCATAAAATACATTGAGCCTGGAATTCAGTTTCCAGGTTTTATCCTAACTACAGAGAAAGACGTTCTCTGTGAATTTATAAAGTAGGTAACAAGTGAAACATTCAAGGCATGTTACACAGTTTCCCTCAGGGTGGCTGCAGATGTATAGAAACATGCACGTCTTGACACATGACAGCTCCCGCAGGAAAGGGCAATGCACTCTAGGTTATTGTCGTTGAGTCTTTGGCTAAGTGAATGCCTAGGGTAGAGCACATATTCTGAAGATACTGTGGATTTACAAATATCACCTTTCAACCTGTCAAAAAATTACACTTATCCACCTGTTTTTTAAAACAGATTTAACTCTATTATGGTCACTTAATTTTTCTTTGCTTCAATTCTAGTGAGAATGTACCAACATTTGTCTTTAAACTCTGGCAACCAGCAGAAAGACAGAGAGAGGATTCTGCAATTTTCTAAGTACCTGGGGCTTTTAGGTAAACACTTTCTGCTGAATCATTACAGTGTTCATAAGACATACCTGAAGAGCTAAGCTAGCTGTTCACCACTAATAAACCAGCTGACTTCAAAACAAAAAAGTCCACCTTTGATATTACTTCTGAAAATCAACATGGAGAAAAGCACCAAACAGCACCAAGATTGGCATTAAAATGCTGGATAATGCCACCAACAGGAAAAAAAATATGCCATAGAGTATAAAAATACTTCTCAAATTCCTGAATATGCATTCCAAAAATATCAACTTTATTAAAATAAAAACAGAAACATTTTCCAGCCATCTGGAAACTCAACAATCAAGAAAACAAAAAGCTCGCAGTAGAAAGCCTACAAACAAAGATACAGGAACATCTCAAAACAATAAGCACATTTCCTTTCCATGTGGGGTAAAAAGGAAAGCTGTGGACACCCAGATTTAGCCTTGGGAGCAGTCAGCTAGGGAAATAAGGTAGTTTTCCTTGGGCAGGTATGATTTCATCAACAGTTACTGCAAAGCAGGCTTCAGCTATGGTGAGGACATATAGCTTAAGCAGTCATTTTTTTTGGTTCCTTATCTAAAAACAGACCAGAGACCCATAAGGAGCTCATGAGTTTGTGGGTTTATAGCTGAAGCTATATGAGCAGGAAATGAGCCCAAACCAAGAAGCAGGATTGTGTTTTTGAGTAGGGCCAACGGGCAAATAAAACAGAAGAAGGAGAGACCCAGAAGATAATGAAGGCATTGGCATTCAGGAATGAGGATCACTAAAAAATTCCATCTTTCCCAGTAATAAGACAATAATTCAGCACAAGACAAAAACAAGCAACAGATGATATCAACATTAAGATGGTTTGCAAAGCCAGGATGAAAACATTCATCATTCTTTTACTAGAATGAGATTACAAGTGACCAGGTAATTTATTCTTAAATATACTGTCTTTTCTGAGATTTCTGTTTGCTAATGCTGCTGGAGTAGAAATAAATGGTCTTATGAATTAATCTTTAAGCATTTAACATTCCACCTGGGCATTCAGCTAGCTATTGGCATCACCAGATGTTTAGCAGTCAGCTCTACCCAGCAAAGCTAGCTTGCGTGGACATAAAATTACTAATGACAGTGTGAGACTATATTCCAACACTTTCACACATCCAGTCAAAGCCTCAGGATGGATGGCCTTGGTTGTCACTCCAAGACTCTTGTCCACTGGGTCACTGTGGCTTTAACCTTTCCAGGCCCTTTGCAAGGTCCAGGCATCAGTTTCAGCATGATGTAGGTTCATTTAGAACCTCCTGTTCTCAGAGATGAGATTCTGCACAGGATACAAGCCTGTTTCCATGAAGTTAAGGCTGTCTAGACATCCTGTGCCATAACCTCTGCCGGAAAAGTCCAGCTATGTAAGTACACCATACGTATTGGGACACAACGGCACAACCACATAACAACTCAAAAATCTGCAGAAGAAAAACTCAAATATATTACTGTTTAAGACAACACTTTAAAAATAAATCCATGCCTCACCATGGAAAAGATTACAGGACAGCACTAAAACATTAAGATATTAAGTTCCATCTCCTGCAGCTCCCACCCAAATCGTATAGCCTCTTTCTCTCCTTTTTAGGTCAACTCTGACCTGGGCTGCTCCTGCAACTAAATACCATCTTGTTCCAAAGGATTTGCTTGAGATGGCACAGCAGGGCTGAAGCAAAGCAGGAAAATTAATCCAAGCCCATAAGGCGTAAGCAACCACTGTTTTTCTTGTAGTCTACCTTTAACCTAGAGCCTGCTGCTTTACCTTAATGCCATATTCTGTATTTTGCAGTCTCTTGAGAAAAACTTTCTTTCTCCCTAGGTATTAGTCCCCTTTCCCAAACAAGAAATTCCCACAAAAATTCCTGACAACAAAAACTCACTGTCTCAAATCTCAACTAAAATGTGAAGTCAACTTATATGAAATAATGTCTTAAAATAAACTGTTCTGCTGCAAATGCTAGAGAAGCTAGTATGTGGAAAAAAAATAACTAGGTGTACATGTGAGGTGTCCTTCAATTCACTCACTGGTTCTACCTGTTTCTATGTTATGTATGTATACATGAATTTTCACTGACTTTTAAGTATTCATATCCTCACATAAATCTACAACACAGAAGGAATATTCTCTTAAAGGATGAAAATATAATTAGAAATATATGGAAACTGAACTGAATGGAATATGGAAAATTCTATTTCTTTTTAATCAAATATCAGACTTGAAGTTGGCTGCATTCACAGGCTACCTCAAATCAGAGAGGCTCACAAGCAGAAAATCCTTTTAGCCTTTTCCTGCATCATAGCAGGTAAAAGGCTAAAAACCAGGACCTCCATGTCACAATATATTAATCGCTAATAGGACAGATCCTGCACTCACTACAAAAACCTACTTCAAAAAGGCCTGCAAAAAGCAAACCTTTGAATAAACCTCATCTTGGTAGAACTGCAGCACTGAAGTGAAATTACACTTCCTGTCCATCATGTTTCGAGACTGATATTACTGTTTAATTGCATTTCATTTTCAATGTATTGCTATGTGTCAAAACTTTACTAAGTAAATATGACCTGACAAGAGGTTAAGAAGCACCAAACACAACACTGGCTGGAAGGAGCCAGCAGTAAGATTAGCCAACAGGCTGATCAAGAGAGAATAGCTTCTGAACTTACCTTAAAATTAATTTGCATCATGGGAAGAACGTGTAGCAAAGTACCAGCCCACTCCACACTGATGAGGGAATTAACAGCTGCTGACTCCAAGCACTGCAGTGTTTTGTACTTGTCACGGGACATACTTGCTTTTGTGCCTAAAACTTCAGCAATTGCTTTAATATAAATTGGGAGGGGAAAAAAAATCAGATAAAGAACATTCTAAGAGTCTTTTTTTTTTTTTTGGTGCTTGTTTTGGAGATATTCTTAATTATTGCACTGAGTCAACAGGACACAAGATGTCAAATGCAAAAATTAAGAGGAGAAATCTGTAATGGCTGTTAAAAAACTGTCTCCTGCATTTTAGCAGTAGAATTGTGTGGGACAATTTGAAAAAGCAGGAGAAGAACTTTGATAAGTTTTAAGTCATATTTCTTTGGTAGCATGTTACTGAGATGAACTGGTATTTATCCCAAAGATGCATAGTCCAAAAACTGCTTATTTCTGCCAACAAGCAGCCCACATTAAAGACAGACTAATTATCAGTGAAAGTAAGTCTTGTATTGACAACTTTAAACATCTTCAAAAGGACAAATGGTACCGAGCTGCCTGTTCCAGAGTAGATATTTGGGCAATCGTATTGGCTTCTAATGTAACTGAGTGAACCACAGCATGCCAGATTTTCATTAAGCCAGAAAAGATGCTTTCTTAAGACTGATTTCATGACAATGGATTACCATAAAGTAAAATACATAATCTAAACTGCAAAAAGAAAAATCATAGCAAAATTCAAATTTAACAGCTGCTATATCCCTCTGCTGTTTCTTGACAACACAAAATTATTAACACCAAAAGCATCATAAAGACCTCATTTGTTTGGTTGGTTTTTTTTAACTGGTTGGGTTTTTTTCAACTGCGATTAGTGATTTTCTCACCATAATCAATTAAATAAGTTCACTCATTTACTATGCAAATTGGCCTTCTGCATATCCTGGGGGGCTGTAACTATGACAGGAAAAGACTTCTTTCAGAAAGCTAACATTTACTGAATAGAAAACCAAAATCAAAGAGTAGGAGTGTTAAATATATTTATTTATATAGTGTCTGACCATCAAGACTAAATTTTGTATCTTAAAAGACCTTTCAACACCAATTTCAATATTTAGTTGATTCAGTAGACCTGGTTTACATACCTAAAAAAACTTTCTCTTTGCCAATGGAATAGGTGCCACAGACAATCAGAGTGCGTGGATTTAAAGTCACCGTCTCAAAGGCAGTATTGACAGCAAACTGGATAACTTCTTGTTGAGAAGGAAAAGTGTATTCAGGGCTACAGTATCTGGGACATGGAAATAAGACATACCACTTTGTTACACAAGATAGAAGACATCCAAATTTACCATGGCAGCACTCCAAACCTGCATGCATACAATAACATAATCAAAACCACATCCTTCTATATAATTTCAGCCTGTTTGCAACCTCTTGTATTAGAAACACTGAGATGCCCAGATAAAATTGTTGCACTAACATTGACATTGAAGGTATCAGCCTATTTCCTACAGCTATTCATTTGCCTGACACTCAATTTCGTGGTTTTGGTCTCTCTAAATACCAAGAGCTCATTCAAGACAGATATTTGTATCATGTACTAATAACATCTTTATTTCTATTTTTTTGTCAAGCACACAAACAATAACACTTGCTAAAACATATGGAACAGAAAAGACTGCAGCTGGGCATTAGTCATCATACACAGCAAAACATTTTTATATATGAGTCAGAGAAAGATCTGAGGAACATCTCGCCAATGGATTAAACCATTTGGCATTCCTTCACTTTTTTAATTCCTTTGCAATTCTTTTCATAATAGAGTTGAATCCACATAAACCCAGTGTTCCATGAACCTCATTTCAGAGTTGATCACCCATTGGATGAATTCTGACACCAGAATTTGAATACCACTTTCTTTTTTCTGCTACCCACTTTTATTCTCACATGTAACAGTGTCAACAAATGAACAAGGTAGACACACATGGACCTTCAATTAGTATCCGATTTTATTCAACATTAAATACAAGCTAAAGTGTTAAAATAGTGATGTCACATATTTATCTGGTTCATATGAAGCCTTACTAAACTGAAAAGAGAGTTACATTGAGAAAAAAAAATGTCATCAAGCGTGACTTACGTGGTATCAAGGTAAAGAGTGTGGACTTGCTGACCTATCAAAGCAGGGTAGCGCTCCATAGAAGGATCTGCCCTGAAGTCTCCTGTGTGCAGAATAACAGTTCCACTTGGTAGATAGAAAAGGATCATTGTTGCACCTGGACAACTGAAACAAGAAAGGAAAAAACCCATACAAATTATGTTAGTTCTCTATACTAATAAACTGTCTTATGAGATATGGCACCTTTCAGCAGCAGGAAGGCATGCAGAACAGCATTTCAAAATCACAGCCCAATTCAGCTAGAAATTACTGATTTCTAAAGGAATTCTTAAGCCAATCTTATGACCACAGGCAAAATACACTTGAATTCTCAGCTGAGATGGAGAGAAGAAAAAACCCACACCAACAGTGAAGTAAACAAGCAGTAAGTGTCTCTGTCTTCTAGGCACAACAAAGATGCTGCTGCAGTTGCAATCCAAGTTTCTGTTACTTGATTGAAAAGGCAAAGAGCACACCAAACAGAAGCAGCACTCTTATTCAGAAGAAGGAGAATCGAATTACTGCAGATGCACCTTCATTCCTGCAGGTCTTACTGAAGCATTTCCTTTAAAATTCTCTTTGCAGCATTTAAAAATTATCCTCCAGTGAGAATTTCCTGGTTATAAGTAACAATTCTTTTACTGGCCACAGAAAATTCATTGCACTTTCTGCAGTTCTTCACCAAAGCTGTCTGAAGGGTGAGAGCTCAAATTGGACCACAGTGGGACTATTTTGGGTATGAATCATCTGCAAAGAGCAAATGAAAGCTCAAAAAAATGAAAAACTGGCATGAATCAGAGCTCAAACAACAGAATTGGTGACCTCTCCAGAAGCTGAACTTTGTACCTAAAGTTTGTATGTGTCTTAAATTGAAGCAGAGGATCAGAGATACAAACAGGAAAAATAAGAAGTACTTTTTTTCTAGCCCATGGTCAAAGAAGATGCTAAGAGGCAGAATAGAAAGAGCACAGGGCAGGAAGTCGGGTATTACTAAACTTTGAATTCAGCATTAGCACACAGCACCAGTGTAGCCTTGGACAAAAATCTCACCCTTTATCATTGAGTTCAAGAGAAGTCTCATTGCAGATTTCAACAGGCTTTTATTTAAAGTTCAGTTTTCAAAATGTTGAGTAGGGTTTTCCCTTCCAGGATCAAAGGTGCTACATTTTTCTTCAGTTGAAGCTACAGAAACCTAACATCTGATTATCAAATCTAGGAGTTTCTAACTAGACACCAAAAACTAAAGTGTCCAGACCACTAGAAAAATCAAACTCTTAGCCACCTTAAAAACATGAAATTCTAGACACACAGTAAAAGCAAACCAACTAAAATTTAAACTAAAATTATGGAAAAGCCTAAGTTTCATTTAAAAAAATAACATATTTGAAAAGCTAACTACTTGCAACTACATGCCCAATTCAAATTCAGAAGTAAAAATACTAAGCCAACTCAGGAATGTGAAGTATTTTTATCCTTCTTTAGTTAGATTCAATGTAACCGGAAAATTGTGAGCATATGAACTGTATCTGTACAACTACTGATCTTTAATGTTCCACAGAAACAAACACTGCAGAACAAATGCAATGATACCTACTGATTGGCATCGAGCAACATCACTTTGATCCCATTCACTGTACATTCAGTGTCCATTGGCAGCACGTGGATGTACTGCTCTTGGACTCGAAGTTTGCTCTTCACCAGATTGCCAGTTATCTGTAACAGGAAAAAGGATTTAATAGGGAACAGGAACAGAATCTTAAAAAAGACTTTGTTTATTTTAGAAACTAAGGCTCTCAAAGCCAGTCTGTCTGGCTTAGAGAGAAATTGTGAGTTTCTGGGTATAATCAAGGCTTTCAGTAGCATTTTACCTCTCAGAACACAAATTGCAAAAAAAGCTGTCTTAAAAAAGTAAACTTTTAAAAGTCTGTTAACAGGCTATGGGTTGAAATCAGGGAGGAGGCAATCATGGGAGAATGACATCTGCTACAGGCTGCCAAATCAAGAAGAGGAAGCAAGTAAAGCCTTCTTTAAACAAGTGAAGAAGTTTCCAGGTCACAGGCCCTGGATCTTATCAGGCAGACTGCAGTAATCCCAACACCTACTGAAAGGACAACACTGGACTTCCAGAGTAACTCAGAAATAGTTGTTTTGATGCAGGTTCTGGATAGGTTGATTGGGTAGGTGCTCTTTATAAGTAAAAAAGAGCAGGTTTGGAGGTATGATAGCAATCACAGTCTTAGCCATTAGGCAGCCTAAAGCACAGAACACACAGGACCATGCTAAACCAACTTTATTTCCTTAATGCACAGAATAGACAGCTTAGGATCACAGGATGTTAGGGTTTGGAAGGGACCCAAAGAGATCATCGAGTCCAACCTCCCTGCCAGAGCAGGACCATACAATCTAGTGCAGGTCACACAGGAACAAATCTAGATGGGCCTTGAAAGTCTCCAGAGAAGGAGATTCCACAACCTCTTTATTCTAGCCCATTCCAACACTCTGTGACACTTAAACAAGCTCCCCCTTGTCCTATCACCAGGATCAAGTGAGAAGAGCCCTCAGATATTTATAAACATTTATTAAATCCTCTCTGTCTTGTCTTCTCCAGACTAAAACACCCTAGGTCCCTCAGCTTCTCCTCATAAGGTATGTGTTCCAGTCCCCTAATCATCTTTGGGGCACCTCATTTCAGACTTCCATCTATATGATCTCTATAGATCCTTTTAAACATTAATATCTTACAAGGAAAATCCAGATTACCCTAGAATCTGGATTTGGTAACATCTAAGCATTTTGGAAAATCTTACCTTATTACAGTAGATTGGAAACATGAAGTTTTTTGTTAGCCCACAATAGTGATCAGAGTGAAAATGAGTAAGGAAATATGCTGTGCAGCCTTCAATTTCTCCATAACAGAAGGCATCAACTGTAAAACCAGTTCCTACAACATAAAAGTGAAGAGGAGCCAGTCAGTAAACATGCATAGCTCAGAACTAGTTTCTAACTGAATTTTCCTTTTTGTCTTTCTTCCAAATTAAAGGGCAGTACAGTTAAAATGTGTTTAAGTGAAGGAACCCTTTAAAGATAAGCATGGTTTGCACATGAGTCAAGAGTCACAAAAAAGAGTTTCCCTTATTCAACATGAAAATTTAACAAAGTACCCATGCACAAATACTTTCAGAGGCCTCCCAAGTATCTGTTGTTTGGCTGCCATACCACATAGATGGCAACTAGTTAATCAAGCCACATTTATCTGCATTCAGCTGGTATTTTTTAAAGCTCACATAGATAAAAATCCGATGTCAGTGTCTTCATGCAAACTAAAGCAGATAACCCCAGCTTAACAAAACACATTTTTTCATCAAACTGCAACTTCTCAATTATTCCACACTTAATATTCCTTTTAAAACATACCAAGCAAGCAATCTAAGGTCAAACTTGTTGAAATGAAAAAGTATCCATTTGCCATTGTGTGCTTTCAGTGAGGTGCTGTTTGTATAAAAATGCTGGATGAAGTAGAGAAAACAGCTCTTTTCTCTGATAATTTTTATTTTTTAAATACAAACATTGCACATTCATTTTCAGCTGCTTAAAATCACCATATAGCCCACAGAATTAACTCACCTGGTGGTACTCAATTATTTTTCAATTTACACCATGCAAATTTCCCAGATGCTCTACAGGCACTTCCTTGAGGACAGAGCTGCAAGTATTTGTAGCTCCAAACAGACCACAGCAGCCTGCTAACTAAAAATTTACAAACCAAACAATCCCCAAGTGTTTGAGAGGTACCAGACTTAAAACTTCAGAGAGGCTGAATTATATCAGGCCATGAGGATAAATACATATCATTATCAACACAGAAAATACAGTCAGTTGTATTTCAAATGTAGTAACAAAATTCAGAACAAAGATAATACAGTATCACAGTATCACAGTATCACCAAGGTTGGAAGAGACCTCACAGATCATCAAGTCCAACCCTTTACCACAGTGCCCAAGGCTAGACCATGGCACCAAGTGCCACATCCAACCTTGCCCTGAACTGCCCCAGGGACGACGACTCCACCACCTCCCCAGGCAGCCCATTCCAGTGCCCAATGACTCTCTCAGTGAAGAACTTTCTCCTCACCTCGAGCCGAAATTTCCCCTGGCGCAGCCTGAGGCTGTGTCCTCTTGTTCTGGAGCTGGCCACCTGAGAGAAGAGAGCAACCTCCTCCTGGCCACAACCACCCTTCAGGTAGTTGTAGACAGCAATAAGGTCACCCCTGAGCCTCCTCTTCTCCAGGCTAAACAACCCCAGCTCCCTAAGCCTCTCCTCGTAGGGCTTGTGCTCGAGGCCTCTCACCAGCCTCGTCGCCCTTCTCTGGACACGCTCAAGCATCTCAATGTCCTTCCTAAACTGGGGGGCCCAGAACTGAACGCAGTACTCGAGGTGTGGTCTGACCAGTGCAGAGTACAGGGGCAGAATGACCTCCCTGCTCCTGCTGACCACACCATTCCTGATGCAGGCCAGGATGCCACTGGCTCTCTTGGCCACCTGGGCACACTGCTGGCTCATGTTCAGGCGGGTATCAATCAGTACCCCCAGATCCCTCTCTGTCTGGCTGCTCTCCAGCCACTCCGACCCCAGCCTGTATCTCTGCATGGGGTTGTTGTGGCCAAAGTGCAGCACCCTGCACTTGGAGCTATTGAACCCCATCCCATTGGCCTCTGCCCATCTGTACAGGCGGTCAAGGTCCCGCTGCAGAGCCCTTCTGCCCTCCAGCTCAGTCACATCTGCCCCCAGCTTAGTGTCATCTGCAAACTTGCTGATGACTGACTCGATGCCCTCATCCAGATCATCTATGAAGATGTTAAAGAGGATGGGGCCCAGCACTGATCCCTGAGGGACACCACTAGTGACTGGCCGCCAGCTGGATGTGGCACCATTCACCACCACTCTCTGGGTCCGGCCCTCCAGCCAGTTCCTAACCCAGCACAGAGTGTTACCATCCAAGCCGCGGGCTGACAGCTTAGCCAGCAGTTTGCTGTGGGGGACAGTGTCAAAGGCCTTGCTGAAGTCCAGATAGACCACATCCACAGGCCTCCCCACATCCACCAAGCGGGTCACCTGATCATAGAAGGAGATCAGGTTAGAAAGGCAGGATCTGCCCTTCCTAAACCCATGCTGGCTGGACCTGAGATCCTTGCCATCCCTCAGGTGCGCAGTTATTGGCCCCAAGAGAACCTGCTCCATCAGTTTCCCTGGCACTGAGGTCAGGCTGACGGGTCTGTAGTTCCCAGGTTCCTCCATCCGACCCTTCTTGTGGATGGGGACCACGTTGGCCATTTTCCAGTCTCCTGGGACCTCTCCGGTGAGCCAGGACTGCTGGAAAATGATGGAGAGTGGCTTGGCCAGCTCAGCTGCCAGCTCTCTCAGCACCCTGGGATGGATCCCATCTGGTCCCATGGACTTGTGGGTGTCCAGGTGGCTCAGCAGGTCCTGAACTAATTCCTCATGAATTTCCAGGGGAGCACACTGCTCCCCGATCCCATCTCCCAGTTTAAGAGGCCATTTGCCTCCTCCTCCTCTCTCCTTACTGTTGAAAACTGAGGCGAAGAAGGCATTCAGGACCTCTGCCTTTGCTTCATCATCAGTTATAGTGTTCCCCTCCTGGTCCAGTAAGGAGTGGAGGCTCTTCTTGCCCTTCCTTTTAGCGTTGATAAATTTATAAAAGTGTTTTTTGTTAGCTTTCACGGAAGTGGCCAGCCTAAGTTCTAGCTGAGCCTTAGCCTCTCTAATTTTTCTCCTACATAGTCTGGCTACCTCCTTAAACACATCAGGAGAAGCCTTCCCCTCCTTCCAGAGGCGATACACCCTCTTTTTCTCCCCCACTTCCTTCAGGAGCTCTTTGCTCATCCAGGCTGGTCGCCTCCCCCTGCGGCTCATCTTTCGGCACGTGGGAACTGCCAGTTCCTGTGCCTTCAAGAGCTCCTGTTTAAAGTAAGTCCAACCATCCTGGACCCCTTTGTTCTCAAGAACTGCTGCCCAGGGGACATTGGAAATAAGTTCCTTGAGCAAACTGAAGTTTGCCCTCCTAAAGTCCAAGGTGTAGGTTTTGTTGAAGTGCCTCCCTACCTCCCTGTATATTGAAAACTCCACTAACTCGTGGTCGCTACACCCCAGGCAGCCTCCCACTATCACATCTCCTACCAGCCCTTCTCTGTTGGAGAGCAGCAGGTCAAGCTGAGCTTGACCCCTGGTAGGCTCGTTTAACAGTTGGGTCATGAAGCTGTCCTCCATGCACTCCAGAAATCTCCTGGACTGCCTCCTCTCTGCCGAATTAAGTTCCCAGCAGATATCTGGCAGGTTAAAGTCACCCACAAGGACAAGATCTGAAGATCTTGAGACAGCCTCCAACTGTTTGTAAAATATCTCATCTGTTCCCTCATCCTGGTTGGGTGGTCTGTAACAGACTCCAACCAGGATGTCAGATTTATTAGTCCTACCTCTGATTTTAATCCACAGGGTCTCTACCCCTTCATCCCTCACTTCTAGCTCAATGGCATGGAGTGACTCTCTAATATACAGGGCCACCCCTCCTCCTCTTCTCCCTTGCCTATCTCTCCTGAAAAGGTTATATCCCTCCAGTATAACAGCCCAGTCCTGTCTGTCGTCCCACCAAGTTTCTGAAATGGCAACTACATCGTAGTCCCCCTGGTGGACCAGGACTTCCAGTTCCTCCTGTTTGTTACCCAAGCTGCGTGCATTGGTGTAGATACACTTCAGCTGGGCTCTCGATTCAATTGTCCTTAGTTTCCTTCCATCTCTCTCCTTCTCAGAGAGAGTAATTTCCTCACCCACCCCCTTCAGACCTAGTTTAAAGCCCGCCTAATGAGCCCTGCCAACTCCAGTGCCAGGACTCTCCTGCCCTTCCTAGATAACTGCACCCCATCACAAGCCAGCAGGTCCGGCGCAGTAAAAGTTCCCCCATGGTCAAAAAACCCAAAACGCCGCCGCTCGCACCATCCCTTCAGCCATTTGTTGATATCGTAGGTTCTGCTATTCCTCTCTGTGAACTCCCTTGCCACAGAGGGAACTGAGCAGAACACCACCTGCGCTCCCGCCCCATCTATCAATTTCCCCAGGGCTTTAAATTCCTTTTTAATTGCCCTGGTCCCCTTCTTTTCCATTTCGTCGCTGCCAGCCTGTATTACCAACAAGGGGTAATAATCAGAGGGCTGGATTAGGTTTGGGAGTCTCCTGGTGATGTCCCTAACCCGGGCACCAGGAAGGGAGCAGACCTCCCTGTGAGACGGGTCAGGACGACAAATGGGTCCCTCTGTCCCCCTCAAGATGGAGTCCCCGACAACTACAACTCTTCTCTTTTTCTTGTTTTTTGTGGAGCTAGTTACCACAGTTGGTGGTGACTGCTCTACCCTAGGCAATGTCTCAGTGGGGTGATCCTCATTGCTCTCACCCTCTGTACCCTCTGCATGCAGCGCCTCATACTTGTTGCGCAAGGGCAGAGGAGGAGAAGGAGAGGGCCGGGGATGATTTCCCTTACTACCCCTGACAGGTATCTGCACCCATCCCTCACTGTTTCCAGGGGCAGATTCCTTAGCAGGGGGGATCTGCAGAGCCTGCACCCACAGATCCAGCTCCCTTTCATTCTCCCTTATTGACCTGAGCCTGGACACTTCGTCCTTCAGCTCGGCCACTTCATCTTTCAATTCCGCTACCAAGGTGAGAAGGAAGTTCACCTGCTCACACCTGGTGCAGTTGTTCTCCCCCTCCCCTTCAGCAGCAAGCGAGAGGCTGTAGCACTCCCTGCATCCAGTGGCCTGGACTCCTGTGCTTTCCCAGGTCACATCAGTCTGTGTGCACACGCTCCTCCTGCCCTTTGTAGCACGAGTGACAGGCATAGTGCACAGAGATACTGACAGTCAGAAAGAGGGAAAAAAAAAAAAAAAAAAAAAAAAAAAAATCCCCCAGCCGCAGGTAGGCTGGCTTTTCACTCTCTCGGCTCGGCAGCCAAAAGGGCGGCCGGCGCGGCACGCGGCGGGATTTTAAATCTCCCGCGGCTGACGTCACCAGCCCCGTCACAGTCTCACGCTGTATCGCGAGACCACAGCCCAGCCGTCCCCTCTGCTTACCTTACCGTGTCTCAGAACCACGGAGAGCAGCAGAACGGAGCAGCAAAACCGAACCCGGCAGCAACCCCCGCGGAGCTTTTCACTCTCTCGGCTCGGCAGCCAAAAGGGCAGATAATAACAAAGCAACTTGAAATCTGCATTGTAGGCACAGAAGTCTGCCCTTTTATTATATATGGAAAATGCTTTAAAACCACAAAAACTTACAGGTCAGCCTGCAAGCAGCAGTTTGGCACTTAGGATCACTGATACAGTTCTATTTGCTTCTTCAAATATCTACTTAAGACAGTCCCTTAGTGGTGAATAGGACTGCAAGGATATGAAGCTTTTTAAGCTACTATTTGCTCATTCTGTGATGTATGTCTTGCTTGGTTAAAATTCTGATAAATTCATGGCTCTTTCCTTAACTCTACTTTCCTGCTTGCTTTTCATTTCTTTGTATTCACAGTTGTAACAAATCATATTTCTAATGCTATTGAATTTCAAATGCAAAATTAAGATCAATTCTTTTAACTTAGCCTAAGGAAATAATTGCTGTTGACAGCCTTATTTTCAGGCACAAGTGATATAAAAGATTACATTCAGGAATTAGAGTGATGTACTTAAAAGTATTTAAGAAAGATGATCCATCTTTCAATAGTGCTTATGTTTTTAGCTCTGCCAAACCTAAAAGTCAGTCCTTCAAATAATTTTCCCAAGATAACTATTTCACTAACTTCCTTTTTCAGCCACTGCTGACTTTGGCTCTGCATTCACTTTCTTTTGGAGATCTGCACCTACTCAAGATTTTATCAACAAAGATGAAGGAAAGAAAATTCATTATGAGCTGCAGTCTAAATGATCAAGAAAAAAAAATAGGAAAAAAAAAACCAACACTCAAGGCAAAATTAGTTAACTTCTACAAAAGGCAACAGCTATCTCTCACCTGGTATTTTCTTGTAGAAAGGGCAGTATTTTTTTCTTGTTCCTTCATCTGTAGTAGGTAAGTTTTTAATTTTTTTTCTCCACCTTCGCTGCCCACCAAAGTTCACATCTGCAGAGCCTTCAATTTTATTTGAACTTTCTGCAACTACTTCAATGTCTTCCACAGACCCTTCAGCTTTCCTTTTTTGCTGTCTAGGCCTCTTTCCATTGGGAGTTACTAAATCTGTTATCTGCTTTCCCTCACTCAAACATGTCTCTCCTTTGCTTTCCTCTTTTAATTTGGGTTTTAACCCAAAGAAAACACCAATGTCCATTTGTTTGAGTTCTCCAGTAGAACTGGATTTGGCAACCATACTTGCTGAAGAACAAGGTAGTGCTGTTTTAGAGATAGGGCTTGGAAAGCACACAGCAGCTCTGTTAAGATTTTCCTCTTTTTCCACTACCGACTGCAAATTCTTCTGGCAAGCTGTTTTTCCAATCACATTGGCAGTCATTTTATCTGTGTTCATTAAAATATTACTTGGATCTCTAAAAACATGACTTTTCTGTGTCAGAAGAGAGCCAGAATCTTCTCTGTCTAGTAGTGATGACGTGTCAGTAAAACTCACATATGCAGAATCCAAAGGACAAGCACCAGTATCTTCTGACTCTCTGTTACCTGCTGTAGCAGCAGAGGAAATCAACTCTAGGTATTCAACCTCCTTGCAGTTAAAAGAGGACCCAGGGGCTAGCACTTCTTGATGATGCTGATTATCTACACATGTTGAATTACAGTACAAACTGTTCATATGACCCTGAGAAACTGTTTTTATGTCATGATCCAGATGGTTCAATGTTTTTACTTGCTCACAGTGTGTTTTTTTAATTAAGACATGTCTCATTTTGGTATGTTCACACTGAGGCTTCTGCTGTAAGAGATGTCCATGAAATGTCTGAAACATCACAGAATTAGATTCATCATTCTCAGAGTTACAAACCTTGATATTCTGTGATATTTTTAATTTCTTCCCCTCTTCCTCTGTTTCCTCTTCACTTTCCTCAAAAGTACTCAGTGGAGAATAAGAAATTTCACAGTCACTGAAGTCCACTTTTGACTGTAGTAGACTTGGGTGACTTGCATCTTTCTGAGTGGATGGATCTTCTCCCATTCCAATTTCTTGAGAGGATGGATCTTCTCCCATTCCACTTTCTTGAGAGGATGCAAAGTCATAAAATTCAAATGTACAACTGTTATCTGTGGCCTGTGTGTGCTGAAATGTCTGTTGAGACTTCTGAATATCTGCGACAGAGGAAGTACTTCCACTAATCATGCTGAGAGACTTCGCTTGCAGTGAGCTCTGTGCCATCAACATACAGTCATCATTTGGAACACTTTTTGTGTTATCTGATAGTTCCTCACTCTGTGATATTTTCTCTACATGACTTGGGGAACAGCTGGGCTTTATAACAGTAGAATATGTCATTGTTCTCTCCAAAGTGTCTGCTGAAGAGCTTACAAGATAATCTCCTGCCCTGCTTGCTGCAAGTAGAAAATGGCTGTAACGCTTGTAGTGGGATGGAATGGTGGAAGTGCACTGTAAACCATTAGGACACTCTAGGAAAAGAATTAAGCAGAAAAGTAATATGAACACCATTGCCAATGTAGTTGACAATTGATAAAATAATGCATAACACCATTTTAAAGCTTTTTCTTACAAATGCAGCTATTGGAGGACAGAATACATAAGTAAAAGTAATTTTTAAGCCACCAAGGCCTCCTGCCCTGAGCTAGCTAGCAATGTGAGTGCTTCTAAAACCAAACAGCTGCTACTAATACAGCACTATGCCTAAATTACCACAGCCCTCTAACACTACCACTACTTAGTCCTGCTTCAATGCCATCATATGGCTTCTAGGTTTATAACAGTCTCACATACAAGCAACAGCCTCTGAGAAAAGGAAGGCAGGTAACTTTTCAAATAAACTGAATCTTAGTTCTGAATCAACTTAAAATTCCATTTCAAACTGTCTGCTGGGTTGTACACGAAGTTAAAAATAAATAACCAAAAACCCCATGTATTTACTTATGTGAAACAAAGTATTCAGGATTCAGGTGCCAGTAAAAAAAGCTGTGGTTGTTGTCTAAGATTTATTTTTGTGTCGAGAAGGTGAAGTCTAGCTTTTAAGGATTCTAAGGTGAACGTATAAACACTTCATGAGGGTTTTTTGTTTGTTAGTTAGGGGAGTTAAGAGATGGGAATTAGGTGTTAACACACCTGTCTGAAGTTAAAACAACTGTAAAATCAGGATTAAAGGGCTCACATTTCACTGTTCTGAAGAAGAAGCTCCAGAGGAAATTACAAAGATATAAAAAGAAACCTAAACAGCCTTTCCTCAACTTTCCCAATTTTGTGTTTTCTGTTTTCCAGAACTTAAGAGGTGTATTAAGAACATAAGTTGGTTACCTGTATCTGCTCAGACACACTATTTCCCCATATGAAACTAGTAACTTGGAATGAGTCAATAGTACAGAATGCAGAACAAAACTGTATTATGATACAGGAATGTTAATGTATAATTCTATACAAAATTTCTAAAGTGTGCTGGGCCAGTGACTACCATTTCAAGTAAATCAGCACAACAGACTGACTTCAGATTCCAACTGTCCATAGACAACTGGACAAATCACACAGCAACAGGAGAAAAGTAACAGCCTCTTAACTAAAGAAGCCTTTCTTGCTGACACAGACTTAGTAATTGAAACAGGATCCATTATTTTAAATGGTAAATATTACTTACAACTACTAAAACTGCAGCTTGACAAAAACAACTGCATCTTTATTGCTATTTTACAAAGTTATTAGATTCTGAGATTCCCATGAAGAACTTCAGATGAATGCTGATAAATGATCAGCAATAACATTCTAAAAGCCATACATGAAAACCAAGGTTTACAGCAATATTTTATGAGAAGCCCTTTTCTCCAAAGGCTGCCTTCTTACTCTATTCTTACCATTTTCAGTGGCTCCTGGAGTATCCAAACATTCAGCAACGTGCCAGCGAGGCGTCTGGACCAAAAGCAAAGAGAAAGGCATCTGGCAACTGGGGCAGTATCCATCGTGCACGGGCTTCCCATTTTGTGAGCTCTGTCCTGTCAGACTACTTACGCTCTCCTGGGAGTGCACGCTACTGTCAGCTTTGCACTGATCTGCATCCTGATCTGGCCTTGGTTTCTGCTCAGTTTTCTGAAGCCCATCAGTTTTTTCTACAGATTTTCTTTTCTTTCTGTTTCTCTGTTTTTTTGCCCTGCTCTTGCCGTCACTTACTTTCTGCACAGGTGTAGGGATGCTCTCGGAACTATTCTGATGCTTCTGCTTCCTGATGGATTTGTACTCCCAAATGTCCTCCTCCAGTAAAACATCTTCAGACATGGTAACACGCGAAATAGTCTTTGTTTTAAGCAACAGTTCACAAATGTAACTTTTCTTCCACTAAAAGGTTTTCTCTTCCCTGCTCCCTTCACTATCTGAAGAGAAGTGCTTGAATTCCATTTTAAAGGAGTAACACCGGGCTGCACACCAAACAGCAGTCCGTGATGGGACAGAAGCATGGTGGATCCTACCCTAAGAAAGTGATTTAATAAGCCTCTCTTTCGACATTGGGAGTTACTCCTGTCAGAGGAAGCCCGAGCCTGGAAGATGCAGAATGACTTGCCGTTCCCTCTCATAAGCACCCGACCCGGCCTCGAAGGGTGAAGCTGAGCTTGCCCCGCTCCCCCAGCTGCCACCTTACTGCCCCGAAGCAGGGAGTCATTAAGAAAGAAAATGACAGAACGTCAGCTACGGGATCGCAGACGGGAGTCATAGCACGGAGAAGGCCGAAAACCAGCCCGGCTCTGTCAGGAGAGGGCCCGCGCTTACGTCCCACCGTGGGCGGCTGCCTCTCCGCAGCCTCCCGCCGCGGGCTCCGAGGCCGGCTGCCTCCCTGCCGCGGGCACCGTGGGCAAGCCGCCTCTCACCGCCGGCTCGGTAGAGTCCCCTCGCCGCTACCGAGGGGCGGGATGGCGAACGGGCCCGCGCCTCTCCTCAGCCGTTCGCCGCTGTGGCACTGCATTCGCTTCCGCAGCTTCGCCACCAACTGTCACTGGGCTTTCCGCTTCTCTCATAACAACCCCCAGGAAAAAAAACAAACAACCAAACATCATAAATCTATTTGTCTAAATTATTGTCTCCTTGTTTGGATCTTGCGCCGGTACTGCTCGACTTTCACATGTGTTCCATTTACAAACAAAACGTAACTGGGCAAGACAAGCAGACTGTGTAGAATCTGCCGAGCTGGAATCACCGCTAGGGATTGCTTTCACGAATATGCTTCTGTGAATATCAAAGCTGTGTAAAATCACCGAATTAATCAGAAGCTTTTCTTTTCATACAGAACAGTTATTGCCTATTTGTACTTAGGTCTTGCTTCAAAAGTTTTTTTGTGTGTTTTTTTTTGTTTGAGTTTTTTTAATTAGAGGTTTCCTCCCAGCGCGTTGCCGCCATGCCGAAAGTGCGGTGGTGAAGCGGCAGGCCGGTAAACATCGGCCCGTACCGGCGGCGGGCTCGCCCAGAAAGCGTCATGGCGGCAGGGGGCTTGGCGGGGCTGTTGCCCGCTCAAACCCAGCTGGAGTACGCCCTGCTCGATGCCGAGACTCCTCAGGAGAAGGAGAACTTGGTCTACCAGTACCTGAAGAAGATGGACAGCCGGGAGCGGGACCTAACGGTGCCCGAGCTCGGCGGAGGTGGGTGGTGGGGCCCGAGCGGCTCCGGCCCCGCGGCAAAGCGCGGTTCGGCGTCCCGGGCCCGCCAGACGGGCGGCTGCAGGGTCTTCCTCGGTGGAGATGGCTGAGCTTTGGTTGTCAGTGTGGCTTTTGCCTTACAATCCTGCTGCCTGACAGGGCCGTGTAATTACGGCCCCGCTAACTGCTTCTTTAAAAGACGCTTCTAGTTACCGGAAACGTCACTCCTGAAAGCGCTAGAAGAGAAGGACAAGGAAAAAAACAAACCCTTTATGAATGTTAACGGTAGAAGCTTCTACTTTGAAGCGTCTAACTGTCTTCTAGCTTCATTAATTTACTTAAAAAAATAAGCCTTTCCTTTTTGTACAGCGTGTTGATGTCTCTCTCCTCTGGCCATAGCGAGCACATTACCAACTCGCAGCTTTCTCATGAACTCCCTTGGTTTCACTTGGTTTAGTATGTTTCTCAGTTCTCTCTCCTCATGTCTTACCTGTCCTTGTCAATTTTCTTAGAAAAACTGAAAAAGCCTTTCTTTTCTGCGCAGTTTATTGATGTCTGGTTTTTTTGGAGCATAGCTGAGAGCCTTCCGAACTCTCAGAGCTTTCTCCTGAGCTCCCTTGGTTACACGGCAGCCGTTTAGTGTGTTTCTCAGCTCTCTCTCCTCGTGTCTTACCCGTGCCTGTCAGTTTTCATGTCCCTGATATTACAAACTGCTAGAGATGTCATCCTCCTTCAGTGGAGTGCCTATTTCTTGTTAATGGTTTCATAGATCTTCTGGGGCTAAGTGTAAAAATTAAAGTTAACTTATAAGCCTTTAAGCCTGTATCAGGGTACTTTTAACCTTAGTGAGTGCAGGAGCTAGCATTTGACTACAGGATAGAGACCTCAAGAGGTAAACTTAAGGGTTAAGATCACATGTGTATCATAGTAATGAATTCTGACTTTTAGCCAGTGGAACTGAATGAGTGCTCTTTCTGTCTAGATTTGGACCCCTGAGTTGAATTTTCACACCTTTCTTTCTGTGCTTTGTCAGAGCTTTCCTTCTCCTTTGAAAAGAGCTCTAATAGCCAATATTTTCCATTTTTTTTCCTGAAAAGTATTTTATTTCTGGTGAACAGGGGAGCAGTGCTAAAAAATAAACTACTCATTTCTTTTAAAAGGGAATAGCCTTACACTGTGGAAATAGTGGATATGCTTGATAAGTTATTCTCGTTATTAAATCTGAATGTGTGTGCATCCATTTATGTTTATAAATACATGGATGTAGAGCCCAGGAGTACTGCTGTGTATATCTGAGAGGGTTGTATTTCTTCCCACATAACACCACTAATTTATACCTGTCATTTCAAACATTGAAAATCAAGATCAGATCCGTAACCACAAAAATATTTCAGTCATCTTTGAAATAAGTGATTTACAAAACTGTTGGAAAAATCATTAAGAGCTTAATGGTTTTTAGTCTAGTAGCATTTATATGAATTTTAAATAATTAATTGTTACTTATGTGACAGTGTTAGAGTTTAATAATACGGATCATGTTTTAAAATGTGTGAAAGCTGGTTTGGGGTTTGTGTACTCTTTTGATTAAAAGATGCCTATTTAAATAAAAAACTACACTTTGAATATATCTTTAAAACTTGTTAACAATATTCTCACACATTATGAAGGGTTGTGGAACGTAATGGAAGAGTTGGATAAGTGCAAGACTTTTGGTTTGCTTTTCTATCTGCACAAAAGGGGATGTTGAACTTTTCTTAAGTGAAACGTACCAGGAGCATTGTGTAGTCTGCAAATTAGATTAAGTATCTACTTTTCCCTACCCTTCCCCTAACTGAGTGTCACTGTTGCCTGAATTCCAGATCTACAATGGTTAAACACTGAAGGTCCTATTTCTCTTCACAAAGACCTTTGTGGAAAAGTTGTGGTGTTGGATTTCTTTACTTACTGCTGCATCAATTGCTTGCACCTGCTGCCTGATCTCCACGCCTTAGAGCACCAGTACTCTGATAAAGGTAAAAGGACTTTGGCTTGCTTGAAATAAAATTTCCTGGCACTGTTGCAGTCGGAGTAGCTGAGTCACTCTGTTGCTGGTTACTAAACAGTTGGCAAAATTTCAGAGATGCCTAAAAATGTCTTCTAATCTCTTAAGCAGCCTAAAAGAGGTGACTGTGTATACTCCCATCACATTTTTAAATGGGGTTAAATAAGGTACCTGTTGTGTCTGTGTAATTAAAGAGATACAATGTGGGCTTTAAGTCCAAATCTGATACCCTCATAAGTAAAGCTGTTTGCGAAAAGCGATGCAGGGATGTAAGGTACAGGCTTGAAATTGTTAGAATTGCATAACCCTCTGCACTTGACTTAGGAACCAGCTTGGAGAAGAATATAGTGAAGGCAATAGAATAGGTATAGATAAGATGGGTGTTTGGTTTGGGGTTTTTTTTGTGTGTGTTCTGACGGAAACAATAAAATCCATAAGCTTTAGTTTAGCATATTTTGCTATTAGTCTCACATTATATAACATTAGTAGTCCTGTGTTCTGGAGAAGGAAAGTAAGCTTTTTAAAGTCACATAAGAGATGAACTATCTCTGTGAATAAAAAAACAGGGTAATTACTATTTAGAATGCTGCCTCTCGTTGTTGTGATGACTTGTCAGAGATAAGCTGTGGTCTTACAGAATGTATCAGCTACTTGCTTATCTTGGATATTTTAACAGACTGAACAGTGAGATGAAGAGCAATGTTACTTTCAGCCCTAAAAGTACTGTATTAAATATACTGTATATGTAGTAAGTAACATCTTGCATTAAGTCTCTGGTTCTCCATTGACCTTTCTGATTGGTTTTCATTTTGGCAGCACTTATTTTCAACTGTTACCTTCTTTAACTAGAAAAAGAGATTAAAATGTCTTTGAAAGTTCAAGTTCTTAAGTAGTTCACTTATGTTGTAGATTTACATAGCACTTTACAGAAGACTCAGGCTGAATTTTCTACCTTGGAAATCTTAGCTGTTTGCTTTGGGGAAATTTGAGATCTGGTATAATGTTTCAGATACAAGAAACTTTAGCTAATAAGGAAAAATGTCCTGGAGTGAACACAAGTCAGCAGTGTGCCCAAGCTTGCCTAGAAAGCCAATGGCATCCTGACTTATATTAAAAGAAACCCAGTGTCCAGCAGGACAGGGAGGTGATCATCCCTTTGTACTTAGCAAAGGTGAGGTCACACGTCAAGAATTGTGGTCAGGTCTAGGCCCCTCACTACACAAAGGATATTGAGCTGCTGAAGTGTGTCCAGAGCAGGGCAACAGGACTCATAAAGGGCCTAGACCGCCTGGCCTACGAGGAGCATCTGAGGGAGCTGGCCTTGTTCTGTCTAGAGAAGAGGAGGCTGAAAGAAGACTTCATTGCTCTCTGCAGTTACCTTAAGGGAGGTCAAAGTGGGGAGTGAGCCAGCCTGTTCTCCTTGGTGACAAGCAACAGACCAGAGGGAATAGTTATGAGCTACACTAAGGGAGGTTTAGGCTGGCTTTAGGAAACATTCATTCACAGAAAGGGTTCTTGAACATTGGAATGATCTGCCCAGGGCAGTGGTGGAGTCACCATCCCTGGGGGTGTTGAGGCGGCATGTGGGCCTGGCACTCTGGGATCTGGTTTAGTGTTGATCCTTCATTGCTAGGTCGAGAACTGGACTGGGTGATCTTTGAGGTGTGAGAATTCTGTGGATTTCTTCTGGGAGGGAGGCAGTTTTAAGTGGAAGATGATTAGCAAATGATTAAATGGATTGTTGTGAATACCATGCTGGGAACAAGGTCTGGTTTGAAATTTTAGAGGGTTACATTGATCATGCAGTGAATAGTATCTTTAATAAGTATTTTGTAGACTATTTTCTGGAATATTTTGTAGAATATTAATATAGCTTCATCTGTGGCTTTTTTAAGACCAAGATGTTAAATCAGTTGATAACAAAATAATTTACCCCACAAGCTTTCTCTTTAAAACATTTGATCATCTCTGTCCTGCTGTGGAACAAGCTTCATGCTTTTCTGCATAACTAGGAACAAACCTCGGTATTGATAGAATGTTTTATTTTGATTGTCCATTTTGCACCTACATTTTCGATACTTTGATTACTTTTTAAAGTGTGGCTGAAATGCCTTCTTACAAGGAGTATTTTCAGAATTCAGCAACGTGATCATCAGATCTGAACACAAGAAGCCGTAGTTCTAGGATGATCTTAAACCATTATATGTAGTTCTATTGTCTGGAACTTCAGATCTGTTTCAAAATGAATACTGCTTTCCATAGGATTAAATGTCACCTAGCATCTTTATCTGATAGGTTCTCACTGCTATCTTCAGTGGTGCTATTTTTGTGTTTCAAGTGGCATTCAGAAAGTTATTTTAAACCCCAGTGCATATTCAGTTCATGCTATCAGCAGTCCAGAAATTACTTCTATAAGAGGGAGTACTTTTTAATATTCAGAAATAGCTTGGCATAAGTCCAGCATTGTGCTCTGTTATAATTCTTCAAATAAAATGTTTTAAATGGTGTGCATATTCTTATAGCACAGCATCCATCAGCTTCCACAGGACCTGTCTTCATGAGAGACTGTTAGAACTTATTTGTACTATTCATGTGTTTAGATATAGAATTGTCTTTCTACCTTTAATGAAATTTTTGAAGGACAAACATAAGCACTTCTGCTGCTCCCTATTACAGTTAAAATATTTAACCTGATCTTTGGAATTCAGCAGTTTAATGATAATACAACTTCATCTGTCTTACATTGCAGCATGCTGCATTTTTAGGATTGAGAGTTACAGTGATTTTTAAATTACTTACTCTAACCTGTCATCACACTGAAGATGCTCTTCTCCATTAGCATTGTTTCATGGTTGACAAGGGCTAAAATAGTTTTCTGTTGCTCTGTAACTGTATAAAAAAACAATTTGAAATTAGCTGTTTTAGAAGAAAACAAGCTCATCTGAGCTCAGATAATACAACTGAAATAATTGCTTTCTTACATTTCTATCACAAAACCAGAAGTGAGCATAGAACAAATATCTCCAGCTATCCAGGTTGCACCTCTACTGTAAAAGCAGAAGAAAGGCGTAGCAGTGAATACTACATCCAGTACATCCCAAAAAAACCCATGTCCTTATTTTCACAGTTGATTTTGAGTTCTGGTTTAGTCCCTTGCTGTTCAGAGGGCTCATTGCACCATTCTTGAAATGGCAAGCTCTACTGACTGTAACAGCAGAGCTTTTGGGAGACTGCTTTACAAATGCATTTTATTTTTTACATATTTGCCTGAAATTTCATGAATAGTGAAGTCCTTTAATGGATTAGGTATTAATGATCTGATAACATAAATTTCTAGTTTAGAATGACTGGTTGTGTGACACATAACAGATGGTGCTAAACGAAATAAAATGCCAAAGATAGGTGAGTTATTGCAGGAAAAAGTATTCTTCTGTAGATTAAAAATGCTAAATAGATAAGATTACCTTCCTTGAGAAGGAGAAAGGTGCATTATGCAAGCTGCAAAAAGTTATTCTGTGTGTAGCTTACCTTCTCAGAGAGCCAGCTTGTCTTTTGATAATTGGAGTTGCAGCTGGAAGGCTGAAGAAAGAAAAACATAGGCAAAGAAAGGTAATGTTCTAACAACAATGAGAAGCTGGAAGTTGAGAAATAAATTTGTTTGCAAGGTGACTGCAAATATTTAGGTTATGTTCTAATTAGGTTTGTGATAAACTGATGGAGTGTTGGTAACAAATGGTTATTATTTGAATGAGAAAAGAATTACCTTCTTGAAATTAAATATCTGCTACTACCACTAACTGAAGCAGTTCATACTTCCAAGTCTTCTTAAAAATGTGGTGAGAAAACATATATTTTAAAAATGCCTTTTTAGAGGAATTAGATAGTAATTATCCATCTCTTTCAGAAAGGCTATTTTCATGTTTTAGGATAAAGCATAACAATATTAGGGTAAGCACCAAATAACAAGACTTGCATACCTAGAGATATGTAATCTTAGTAAAATGTTATTTCTGAGTTTCAGTATTTTCTACAGATAGGTATTTGTATCCCTGTTGAGACAGAATTGCTTTTGTTTGTTCAAATAAGATATTGAAGATATCAGCCTAGAGAAGAGGAGGCTCAGGGGTGACCTCATTGCTGTCTACAACTACCTGAAGGGAGGTTGTAGCCAGGTGAGAGTTGGTCTCTTCTCCCAGGCAACCAGCAATAGAACAAGGGGACACAGTCTCAAGTTGTGCCGGAGGGAAGTATAGGCTGCATGTTAGGAGGAAGTTCTTCACAGAGAAAATGATTTGCCATTGGAATGGGCTGCCCAGGGAGGTGGTGGAGTCACTGTCCCTGGAGGTGTTCAAGAAAAGACTGGATGAGGCACTTAGTGCCATGGTCTAGATGACTGGATAGGGCTGGGTGCTATGTTGGACTGGATGATCTTGGAGATCTCTTCCAACCTGGTTGATTCTACGAAATCCTCCTTCATTCTGAAACTGATCAGTCACATTTTGTGATAAGTGCACTTCACTTTTTTTTATTCAAACACAAGTATGTTTCAATGCACAACTCTGCTTTTCTTTCAGATGGTCTTATTATTGTTGGTGTCCATTCAGCAAAATTCCCAAATGAAAAAGTTCTGGATAACATTAAAAGTGCCGTCCTGAGGTATAATATTGTCCACCCAGTGGTGAACGATGCAGATGCTACGCTGTGGCATGAACTAGAGGTGTCCTGCTGGCCAACCCTGGTCATTCTCGGGCCTCGTGGAAATATGCTGTTCTCACTCATTGGAGAGGGACACAGAGAGAAGTTATTTTTATTTACTTCTGTAACGTTGAAATTCTACAAGGAAAGAGGACAAATCAAAGATAACAAAATCGGCATAAAGTTATACAAAGACTCCCTCCCACCTTCTCCCCTGCTGTTCCCTGGCAAAGTGACTGTAGATAATTCTGGAGAAAGGCTGGTAATAGCAGATACTGGACATCACAGGATTTTGGTTACTCGAAAAAATGGACAGATTCTACATATTATTGGAGGTAAGGCTGTATAACCTATAATTACAGTAATTTTAGTTGAGGAGTAGAGTATGCTCACTGGGCTTATTAGACTCATTTGTTGTTTTTAGAGGACCTAGCAGTTTATATTTGGCAACATTTTTTTCCCAAAGTAATTCTTACTGTATACAAGGGAATATAGTGTAGTACCATCAATTAATACAGCTGATTGAAATGTTTGCTTTTTTTTTGTTTCCCTTACTCCACTGACTGAAGTTTGTCTTTCCATGTGATGCCCAGTGCAAATTACAAAAACCTGCATTTTCTGTTCTCCTGAAAGGAGTTGTAAATGGTTTAAGATTTAAGATCTGCATCCAGAAGCAAGGTAGGGAAAAGAAAAGAGATAGTAATGCCTCCATTTCCAAAGGAAGAAATGAGTATTAATTGTGGCAGTGGTGTTGTGCAAGGAGGTTTTGGGGTTGTGTTTTCGTTTTAGAGGAGAGGAGAATTATTAAGAACAGCAACACTGCACTAATACATAGACATTTGAAAATGAAATTACCTTAGTATGCATGAAGAGGCTTGTGTTCTCACCAAAGATGGTGTAATATACAAAGCAGTTATGAAAATAGTGAAAGTTAAGTGTTTGAAATTATTTGTCTCCAAGGTCAAATTAGTAATATTTCAGCTTTAAAAAAACTACTTTCTTTGACTTTTTATAAAATTACTGTCTGCTATAAAGAATGCAGATCAAGAAAATTTGCATACTCTATATGCTTTACTCTTCCAGAAGTCAAAGGTACATCTTAATGCACCAAGTACATGGCTGTTGGGATGGACTACCTATAATCTGCCATGACAAGCAGTGGTTGAATCCCTACATTGAAAACAATGGTTCATTTCTCTCAGTTTCAGGACCCACAGGCTAATGCATCCTGTATTACTTAGCCTTGTACTGACTAAAGCCTGTCCCTTGGTAGGGTACTACAAACATCATGGAAATACCAGTGGCTCTGATGTTTCAAGAAAGGAAGAACATCTTTTGCTGTTTGAAGTGTCAGTGCATTGAATAGACAGCTATACATGTTAACCTGATAAAGGCATCAATCTTAATACCCTTCTTTGGGAAGTACAAACAGGATTTCTTGTGACTAAAGCAAAAGAATATGATTTCTGTGTGATGCACGAGATGAAATCTCTGCCAACAAGCTACCCATTAGTGTTCTGGAATAGTCATTAAACAGCAATTCAGAGGGCAGTGTCCTAACCTCTGAACTAGTATCCTTCCTATCCTGTGACACTGTGTTACTCCCTTCCCTGGGGATGTGCACTTTGATTCTTACAAGGGGAACTGCTGGAATGTGGCACACGTCACCTCAGTCCTTCCTATCAGTTAAAGTCTAAATTGTCTTCTGACAGTAGATTGTAAAAGTTTGTGTATTTCAGTGACTCAGTTAAGTGATTCTGTGGGCAGAAAATAATGCAATCAAGATGATAAAAACGTGGGCATGCACAAAGGTTGAAATTACTATATTTGCATCATCAATCATGATGACACACAAGTCATATCTAAATGTCTTCAGCTGACACATACCACTAATGCACTTCAAATGTTAATCCCTCTGAAATAGGATGCTCACCTTCATACTGTTACATGCAGGTCATGTTCCTTTCTTGATTGTTCTGTGCAGAAGACTGTCAACAGCTCCATCATTCTCGCTGTTCTTTTGTGTAATTAGTTCCATGTAATCTTTTTCCCAATTATTATTAATGAGAAAATGCTGCTAATATTGGTTTAATTTCTGATTACATCAAAATCTAAACCATGGAAACAGAGTTGAAATAACTTTTGGAAATGGAAAGTTTTTTCCTGCTGGCTTTCTTTGGTGTTGTCAGGAATAAGAAAAGATGTGGATTTTTAATTTCTGTCTTCCATTGTTACTGTCCTTTATTACAAGGGAACAAGAGCAATTTAGCCCCCTACTAAGACTTTCCTTTGGATGATAAGCTTAAATAAGCAGAGAACTTGTGGAGAATGTGTTCAAAACTTAATAGCACCAGGCTATTCTAATTACATGGTACAATGGCTAAGATGAGACTATACAAAATAAAAGTCATGTAAATTGTACAAGGTGCTGTGAAAGCATCTCTTAGAATATGTAACTCTCTTAAAGGTTTAAATATAAGCACTTTAGGGTGTTGTTTTTTCTTTAAAATGTTGATTTTGTTATGTTTTATTTATAGGTCCAAACAGTGGAAACAGAGATGGAAGATTTTTGGAGGCAGCTTTCAACTCGCCACAAGGGATTGCTATAAAAAATAATGTAATTTATGTAGCTGATACAGAAAACCACCTAATTAGAAAGGTAAATTTTCCATAAAGAAAATGTTTAATCTCTCTACCTTTTTTTACTTATACAGATGAATTTTTACACTAGATGAATTACCTTCTGATTCAAGAATCAACATCAAGAAAGATATTTGATCCAGTGTCTTATTTGAAAAATGCTGCTCTGCAGTTTGTTTTTTAAAGGGCTGTGTATACTTTTGTGCTTCCTTTTAAGTGAGGATGATACACTACTCGTTCTAATATTTTTTTTCTCTCTAATGAATCTTACTTTCCTGTTATGTAGAAGTTCTATTCTTAGTATTCTGTGTCCTGGAAAGAAAAATTGAGTTTGTTTCACTTCCAGGAGTATCAGATTCTTATCTGAAGTTATCGTACTGCCACAGTTGAGTGAATATGTAAACTTTTGCTAGCTGTTTGGATCTCTGAAGTACAGGTAGCTGGAACAGGCTGCCCAGGGTTGCTGAGTCTCCCTCTCTGGAGATATTCAAGACCCACCTGGATATGTTCTTGTGTGATCTGGTATAGACTATCCTGCTCTGGCAAGGGGGAGTTGGATTGGATGATCTTTCGAGGTCCCTTCCAGCCCCTAACCTGTGATTCTGCGAACTGCTTTAGTATCAGAATTGTCTGCATGTGGTTTTTTTTTTCTTTTTTAATCAACAGTTGCAGCACTGTAATGTTGCTCATAATAGATGTTTTCATTGGATCTTACATTTGGTTAGGTCAAATTTAGAATAATAATAACAATAAAATTATTATTATTAAAAGTATTTTATGCATCTCAGAAGATCTCATACTCAGATACTCACCAATATGTCTGACTCAAGGAGAGGCTGAGGGAGCTGGGGTTGTTTAGCCTGGGGAAGAGGAGGCTCAGGGGGGACATCATTGCTGTCTACAACTACCTGAAGAGAGGTTGTAGCCAGGTGGGGGGTTGGTCTCTTCTCCCAGGCAACCAGCAACAGAATGAGGGGACACAGTCTCAAGTTGTGCTGGGGAAAGTATAGGCTGGATGTTAGGAGGAAGTTCTTCACAGAGAGAGTGATTTGCCATTGGAATGGGCTTCCCAGGAGGTAGTAGAGTCACCATACCTGGAGGTGTTCAAAAAAAGACTGGATGAGGCATTTAGTACCATGGCCTGGTTGATTGAACAGGGCTGGATGATAGATTGGACTGGATGATCTTGAAGATCTCTTCCAACCTGGTATGCATTTGTACCATTAAAAGTGCCTTTGCACCATTATATAGTTTCATTCTGCATTTCACTTCAGAGCACCAGTCCACAAACTTCCTTCACTGCATTTTATTGCAGCTGGCTAACAGGTTTTATTACTCTCTTGATAAATTATCAAGTTATCCATGAATTCAAACAAGTTAGTGTTGTACATTCACTGTGTATTATTTTTCTTGTAGATTGACCTGGAATTAGAGCTGGTGACCACTGTAGCAGGCATTGGGATACCAGGTTTTGATAAGGAAGGTGGAGCAAAAGGAGAAGAACAGCCTATCAGCTCACCATGGGATGTGGTCTTTGGAAATTCAGGTATTGTGTCAGTTGATCTTTTAACATATTTACACATGCATACTGTTTGCTAGGTGTTTTCTTTTTTTTGGTAATTATCTGAGATATGAAAGTATAAAGATCTGCCTTAGAACTGAGTCTGAAAAGCAGTGGTTTCATTTACAAGTGATAAATGCAGGTCTGCTTTGGATCCTGAGAAAAAGTGAACTGTTGCTCAATGGAATCCTTTTGTAGGACGTCATGGAGTTACTGCATCCAGATGCTTTTGTTAAGCCAGTGCTTTATGCCAGGATCATTTAAGAAGCAGCTACATTTTACAGGAAGTAAGCATTGTCTAGAAGTTCCTTTACTTTACAGGCATGTCCAACCATTTGTAAATATTTGAATTTAGGAATTAAAAATAGTTTTAATTGGGGACCTCTGTTTATTCCTGTTTAGGTGACATAATCATTAGATCCAAGGCTGTGATAGCATCATTCAGATAGAAGGAGAATACCTCTGAAAAAAATTCATGTCAGGGAGTGAAAAATAAATCTTTGGAAGAATCTGTTTCTGAGGATTAATGTAGCTTTATTTCCTATTACATTTTATACACACCTGATCTTAAATCACATAACTGCCATGTTTTTAGCTTTCACTAACTGTGAGTTGAAACTCTTTATTTTCTTATGTTTCCATTCCAATACAACTTAGAAGTTGCAGATGCCAGTTTCTTAATAATGACAGAATAATGCTTTAATGTGGTGTAAAACTCTTAGATCAGTTTTTCAGGCATAAAAATTGACTTCCAATATTGGGCTTCCTTTAATCTGCAGATGAATGATGTAGGGAGGTAGCATGATATAAGTCTAATATCTTTAAATTAGAGGTGTTTTGAAGGTTTAGAATATTTTACTCTCCTGGAAGCATTTGATATAATTTTGGATCAGGTATGAGGGATGAAAACACAGTCAAATTAAGTTTAAGGGAAAATGGAGCTAGTTAATGAAGGCTGATTGTACAGAAGTATTCTAGTACAAAACCATTCTAGATATAGACAGTGCACTACCACCAGCAGCCTTGGCTACTTAAACACCAGCATAAGTTTTAGATTTAACACTTTTAATAGTGTATCTTCTACTAATAATTTTTTTAAAAGGGTCTTTTTTCAAAGACTTTGTCAATGACCCCTAAAATCTGTGCTAAGCATAATGAATCCTACTTGCAAGAGGACAGAGGAGTGCTTGAAAGAGAATCTCACTGGATGAAGTGAGTTTATGAAGGCATGAGTTTTTCTGAAGGCTACTAATGAAGGAATGAGTTTTTCTGAACTTTATACAATCTGATTTTCCTTTTGTGAGCAAGTAGACTCTGTGTGACTAGATAGTATAGTTTTCAAGGTGTCTTGAATCAGCAAGCTGATCTCCGTGGGATGTTACTGCAGAGCTGTTTCGCAGATCAAAAAGGAGACTAATAACTCATCAGTGCTCCAGAAATCTAAGCTGATTAACAGAAATATTTGAAATATCCTATAATTTTACTTTTAATTTTTCATTATTCTTTCTTCTGCTTCTGCCAGTAGTTGAATATGTGTTCATACTTTTAATTTGGGAGAGCTCTGCTTGTTAAATGTTAATTGATATGATTGTTATCAGCATGAACGTAGTAATCACTGAATTAGTCACCTGTAGAGGATTAGTCATCTGCAGAGCTCAATACTTATGAATTTTTATGAGCATTTACATAAAAATCAGATCTGCTGAATGCACTCTGTTTGGAGCAGCACAGATTTTTTCAGATTCAATTAGAATCTACCAGTCAGTTGTCTATTTAGGTCTCTATAAACTATAATATAACCTGCCAGATAAGAAGAGATTAAATCAATTGAAATTCCTTCTTTGAGAAGGTAATAGGCCAAATAGATAAAATAGAGGGGCAGAGGGTGTGCTTTTTGTTTCTTCTGAAGTTTTTTTTTTAATATGCTTTTGTGTGAGTAAGCTAGGAAAAATGTAAATTACTGTATTAGCTATATAAAACTCTTCAGAAAACTATAACCAGAGGGAGTTGTCAAAACAGAGGATTATACTGAGTAGAATGCTAACAGGAGTCTGTCTCAAAGCACGAGAAAACAGGACTGCATCTCATAGTCTGTGTTACATTTGTCTTAAAGCATAGATACTGTCATGAGCTGTAGTGACTTCTCTAGGTTTGTGGCCAACACTGCAGCAGAGTTTGTCAAAGTTTTATTAACTGCAAATTGCTGGAGCCTAGCAGGATCTTCTGTCACTATCCAGTGTGTCACAGGATGCATTTGTTACTCAGTAAATGCACGCGAAGCACAGTTTCGTGGGAAATATTTACAGTCCTGAGCAGAGACCCAGCCTGCTGGTGGTGATTCTCACTGTTCTGTCTTAACTAGTAGATACTCTGTTGTCAGTATGTCAAAACTGGCCTGCCAGTGTCTGTTTCAGCATTTGGATGGGTGGAAAAATTGAAGAGTTTTCAAAATTAATTTTGTTTACATCCACACAGTAGTACCTTTTTTTTTGTGCTTACTTTTATCTCTGTGCAAGTTGCAGGAGGTAGTGTATGCTTCAACAATTGAATTTGGATTCTGCTGCCTGGGATGGCATATGGGAAATAACATACTTCTCCCATTTTCCTTACATCTGTGTAGCTTAAACTATGTACAAGAGGCATTTTTTTTTCTTTTCAGAAGAAAGATTGGTGGATTTTATAGTTTTTAAACAAGTGAAGCCTCCCTGGGTTTCCTGTCAATGTCCAAAGCTATGCTATCCAGGACACAAAAGGGAGACAGAAGAAGTGTTTAAGCTATATATGTAGTCATTAGGTAGTATTGAACAACCCGTACTGACCTTTTTCAAAGTGAATGATGAAGAAAAAAAAATATTTCTGGATGGTTTATATTTCTTGACATTAGTCCAATATACTTCAAACTATATATTGATCAATTAAAAGACTTTATTCATTGTGCTTTAAAAAATTAATGTGTACTTTTTGTTGTGAAATTAAACATATTGAGGAAAAAAGTTTGTGAGGGTACAGAGAAATTAATATTCAGAACAGATGCTATTAGGTAGCTTGCTTTTAAGCATCCTCATCATATTTTTATGAGATAATAGGCTTTCATTTCCCTGTTTGATACAGATGCTGAAGTCTTGGGCAAAGAGATTGACTGTGAAATACCATTTTAAAAAGAGTTGGCACAAATGTTTCTCTTTAAGGTAGGGGAGATAATAGAGACAAAAACATATGCTGGAATTCAGGCAGACAGTATTCTTGTCATCTTCTTTATTTCTTTAGTTGTGGTGACTGTGCTTGTGTTTTACCCTCCTCCTTTGAAGTTCTCAAGTAGACTCCGTGGATTAAGTTCTGGCTTCCTGGAAGATGGTGCTGAAATTTACATTGACATAGATTGTGCAGGAAATACATGGGGAAGGGCAGCAGCTTAAAAATACTTATTAAAATATTCTGTTTCTCTGTTGTGCTTTTCTATTTTTATTCAGTGGGTGTTGAAAGCAAGTGCTACTTAAACGCACAGTTGATCTGAGCGTGAAATGTGCTTGATAGTTGCATTCTTGCTGGAAGGAACAGGACAACGACCTGTGCTTGGTGACATAACTCTGTGTTTCACATTCCAAAATCTGGTCTTAAATTGCATGATTGTTATCTATTTATAGAACTCCCCAAGCACAGCATTAACCATGCTTTTAGTAAAACAGTTGGAATTTTTTGCGTCAATTTAGGTGTTACACAGATATTATTTAAATGGAAGTACAGTACCTCATCATACTGGTACAATTTTTAAAGCCCTTAAAAGGCAAAAGTATGTAAGTTTTTTCTCTCCATGTTTCTGGTAGAGGGTTATTTAGTATCACTGCATTCCAGAAAAAACATTGTGGTTTTTTTTCTGAACTACTCATGGTGATTCCTTCCTAATTAAAAAAAAAAGGGGGCAAAAGGCAATAATCTCTTCAGCAATAAACACTTAGCACTTCTGAGTTCAGACCATGTAGTAACTGCTTATGTCTAAACTTTATCTCTTGAAAGCATGATTTCTGCACATCGCTCTTTCCTTCTAGTTGGGTCTCATTCTAGCATTGAGGCTCTAGCCTTCACTGCTATGTAACAGGAATTTTCCTTGGTATTGGCTGAAAATAAAGGAGCTACTTTTGTGATCATCAGGGATTAATTAGGAGTCGTTTTTCTGACAAAATTTGAATGACTCCGAGCATATGTTGCATATGTAAAATGACTGCATGGTGTAGCAACATAGATTTACTTGGGATGCAAAAACCCATCTCATCTCTAGCAGTTTCATATGCAGAGTACAGCTCTGGGCTTCGTCTGCCCTGGTACAAGCTTAGTTTCACAGAAAATCATGCTGGAGACATCATTGACATGAAACAGCATTTCTTGTCTTCTTGAACTGGACCATTACTTGCTTGTAAATTGTAATTATTTTTTATTTAAGATATTTGCAAGAAAAAGTGACTTCTTTGGTAAAAATAGAAGCAAAATGAAAGACATTATAGTTTTTATTGCCATGTAAGAACTGTTTAAGGAGAAAAAGGATGATGTGTACTTGTCACAGTCCAGATTTTCTGTACTAAAGAATTCCCTTAGGACTTGGCCATCTCTATGTTCCTAAACGATGATTCTCTAGATTTGTCCCTCAGATTTGGCTTTAATTTGCTAAACTGTCACTGATTTAAGTGAAGGCAAAACTTGCATTCACATGTGCACATAGGCAGTGCACCTGTCCGTGTTGTATAGCCCGTTTTGTCTTGTGCTTTTGCAGAGGATGAGTGTTCCAGCAGATTTTTGCCTTGTTATTTTTTATTACAGATAAAATTAGTAGAAAATAATATTTTTTTAACTTCAGTCTGTTTAGAAAATGTCAGCAGTGCCAGCCACGAAATGTAACTTTGATTCCCAGGCGTTTAATTCCCAGACTGGAAATAAGCATTCAGTCCTCAGACAGGGAAGCTGTAAGTGTGGCTGGTCCTGGGAATGGAAACTCTTCAAACAGATATGGCTGTTGACTGGTACAAAGTAAAGTCTTTTCTGTGCATTCAGACTGTCTCACAGTTAATGGTCAGCAGCATTCCTGAGCTGTTTAAAGTTGTCTGTGTGTACAGATGGGACTGTGAGTTCTTAAAACACAGAGACATAGCAGAGGCAGATTCAAGAACTTAATCGATGTATATGTAACAACTGAAGCATCATATAATATGGAACACCAGTAAATTCAGAACTGTAGTTCTTTATTAGTAAATCTTTTTAACATATCACATTTGCAAGGCATACTTTGCTTGATAGAGGCAGCACTAAAGATAAGAAAGCACATACCCTAATAAGGAGAAACTGCACTAGATTTTTAAAACGGCTCAAGATAGGTTGGAATGTGGTGCTTAATTGAACAAATGTAGAAGAGTAGCTTTATTCTTTTATGTTGTTGTATAATAAGTTCTTTTAAAAATAAATTCTTTCCATTCAAGGATGATAAAGAGTTATGATAATGATGGCATTACCATAATTTTAACATACTAGTTCTCCCTGGCCCCTTTCTTAGAGAACAGTGCAAGGATGATAGTAGTGACATGTCTTCAAGCTCTTCTGTCCTAAATGAAGAGGATTTTCTCTTTTGTTTCAGAACATAGAGTCATAGAATGGTCTGGGCTGGAAGGAACCTCCAAAGGTCATCTATTCCAACCCCCCTGCAATTCAACAGGGACATCCTCAGCTAGACCAGGTTGCCCAGAGCCCTGTTGAGCCTCACATAAAGCATTAAACTGTAGTGTTAGGACCTTGGAGTGATGAAATTCCATAGCTGTGCAACTTCAGACACTGTTGTTGCTTTTCTGGTTTTGTATACATTTATTTATTGAAGTTAACATATTTTCCATAACTTAGTATGCTTGTGCTGTTTTCATGCTTGCATCCATTCTCTTTGCTCTAATTGCCATCTTGTAGAAAATATGTGAGTTTTATTAAAATGTATGACGGTTATGGAGCTCTTATTTTTCCTGTCTTGTTCTCTAGTTGAAGAAAAGATATTCTGCTATTGATCTTACATGTTCAGTAACATTTGAAATTATTGATGTGACTGTTTTGTCTCTCATATTTGATAAGCCTTTTGGTGTGCAGTGTTAGACTTAAGAAACCTTTTCAATTTTTCATCTGTCACAAGGGAGTTTTCAGTGGGTGGAATTGAAGGACTGGATGGATGAATGGAATAGATTTTTCTGAAGTGCTCAGTTTAAATCTCACTCCTTAATTGCATTGGTGGATGAATTAAAAATTAACAGAGCACTTTTGGAGATCCCTCAGAATGAACTGCACAACACAGAAAGATAAAAAGCTCACTTTCCTAACACTGACTTTTAGCATTATTCATCCAGGGGTACCCAGAATAGTAGCATCTGAAAAGTGCAAGATACATATCATGGGAACACAAAATCCTGAAGCTGAACTTTTGCTAAATAGGAAATAGTGAAATGATTTCATAGAACATTTTCTCAATTTAAATGTCTTGGCAACAAGCTTTAATCAAAGGTGACTCCACAGGGGGGTGGGGGGTGTTGTTATATTGGGTTTTTTTGGGGGATGTGTTTTTGGCATTGCCAGTACTTTGGTGACTCATAAAATGTGTGTTTTGCAACTCATTTTGCAAACCTTCCTGCTCAACAAAAAAACTTTTAGGTGCTTTGGAAGTTTGACTTTTTTTTCTTGGAGCTGTAGGTTGCTTAAAAACATGGAGCCAACATGAAGGTGCAGGAGAGAGGCAGCAAATTTCCCTTGATCACAGTTTTGGAAACCTGCGTCTTGACCCAATAAATGTAAAAAGCTGAAGATAAACTCAGTTAAAATCATACCAGTACTACTCTGAAATGGGCTCACAATATTAGGAAATTGATTCTGCAGTCAGAAGGACCTTTTTTCTTCCCTTTTTGTAGTTTGTAATATAGGAAATGTTTAAGATCAGAAGAAAACGAGCAAGATCTCAGCTGGGAGAATGGTGGTCATTTAAGTAGAATTGTTTTGGGCTAACTTCTCTAGGTTTAAAATGCTTTCAGAGATTTTACATATAATTGCTTTTGAAACCACAAAACAGGAAGGGAAGTATCCATTAGATTGTTTGTAGTAACTGCTGTGAGATACTTAAGGTTTTTTTGAAGTGCACGTGAATAAAAAGCATCTGTGAAAATTTTGAAGGTATTTTTTCTGTTGAGTGGCTAACAGTTACTCCAATACCTGATACATTCATTTAGAAAAACATTTTAGTGTTGTCTCTAACCAGTTGTATGCAGTTCTATACAGTGTGCACAGACTAGTATGGTGTTAGAAAGACAGCAGCAACTCCATTTAAATGCAGTTTTTAAATACCACCTTTCTATTCTTCAAGGTTTTCAGAAAACTGAGTAAATTTCTTTTAGTTTTTTATGTTTGGGGTTTTTTATAGTGGTCTTTCACAACTTGTCTTCATGCATTCTTTGTCACACTGTGATATGATACATTTAAAGCTACAAAACACTTAAAATTCTTCACTTTGCATTTGCATCATTTTATTTCTGAAGTGTCATCTGAACGAGCTTTGCATAACTTACAATTTTGATTGGCGAATTGGAATTTATGCTTGGAGTTGAAAAAATGAAATATTTGACATGTCCTTGAATGTTTTTTGATCAGGTCATTGTTCCACAGATCTGAGTCTTGCATTTGTGATAGCACATTTACATTTGCAGAGGGAGAACAACTTGGAAACTGTATGATTAGTGCTTGAGGAAGTTAGTAATTGCCTACATCACCTCTTAACGTTTGGATAAACAGCAGTTGTTCTCCAGCATGCAAGCGTCAGTTACTCTTATCTTAAAAACATTATGTACTCTGTGTATAATGTACAGTGCTACTGCCAGGGGTTTCAAAACCTATAAACAACTGCCAACAGTTTTTTACATACCTAATTTCATCATTAGCATAGTAAAAGAACCCAACAAACCACACATTCCTCCTCCCTACCCCCAAAACCATGCTTACAAAGATACATGCACACTGGCATTGGCCATTACAGATCCAATAATAACAGGTGAAACGTGGACCAAGTAGCAGAATGTTTCAAAAAGCAAATCCCATTTAAGGAATTGCTTTTATCAGGCAAGGATGTTAAACCCACAGCTTTTATATATCTGCAGGAAGAGAATAGAAGAAAAATAGCAGAGTTTTTGGTATGTGAAAGACAGACATTTTCTTCCCTTCTCTTCCTCCACTTTTTGGTTTTCTTTTTAATTCCCCATGGACAAAGATAAGCTGGAGTAGGGGGGACAGTAAAGCTGGTGTGTTGATTTCTTTGTTTTAGGAAACATTCCCAAAGTGGGATTTTTTTTTCATCTTTTTTGATAACATTTATTTTTAATAGTTTCAGGGATCCAGGAAGATGATATTCTATGGATAGCAATGGCAGGCACTCATCAGATATGGGCACTGATGTTGGAAGGTGGAAAACTACCAAAGGGAAGGTAAGCAACTGTAATAAGAAACCTGTGAAGTTGCTGTTTATCTTGATAAACAGCTTTCAAATCCCAAAGAGAGAGGGAATCAAATTAAACTAAAAATAATTTGTCTCAACTCTACTTAGCTTGAAGCTTGGTGCTTCTGTTCAGACTTAAGGTGTGTGTCCTTTAAAGTCTGCTTGCTTTTTCCCACATCTGCTAAAGGAAATGCAAGATGCTGCTTTTGCTATAAAACTGTGACTTGGTAAGGTACATTTGTATCATTGAATGCTACTTTTCGTTGCTGAAATTGACTAGTGATGAACAGTCCTCTAAGCAGAAATGAAAGTTATCGTGAAGCTATTGAGTAATTCCTTGTGCAGCAATACAGTTGGGTTTGTAACTTAGAAGTGCTTGCTCTGTAGCTTAAGCTTATGCCTCACGTCTGAAGTATTTCAAACTCATTCTTAAACTTGAGTATTGTTCTTCTTTAGTGATTTAAAGAAAGGAGTCTGCCTTCGATTTGCTGGGAGTGGAAATGAAGAGAACAGAAACAATGCATACCCACATAAGGCAGGTTTTGCACAGCCCTCGGGTCTCTCTCTGGCTTCTGAAGAGCCATGGAACTGCCTTTTTGTGGCGGACAGTGAGAGCAGCACCGTGCGAACCATCTCTCTGAAAGACGGAGCAGTGAAACACCTTGTAGGAGGAGAGAGAGATCCATTGGTAATCACTTCAAACTTCCCCACACTGCCCTACTAATATTCCTCAAGCCTGACCTGGAGGAACCACTTTTGGGGTGAGAGGGTAAATCAGTTTCCGTGGCCATCAATTTCTTAACTTCACTACTTGGAATGCAAGCGTGTGGCGGTTGTGATGTTCAGGATGTAGTGCAGATTGTTGCTTTTCAGATAACAAATGAATTCACTTGTTTTTAAAATAGCCAACTTGATTCAGCAATATGTAGTAATTAAAGGCAGCTGGATTCATACTGATAGCTTAAATGCAAGAGTTTCCATTTCCATGGATAGCATTTGTACTTCCTACTTTTCAGTATCCTTGTTTTGAAGTTGTCTTGATTTCTTATTTTTTTTATGCTAGGGTTTTTCTTAAGTTAGTGAATTTCCATTTAACTAAAATCACTTACATTCATGTCAACACTGAATAATCAGATGCACTAATTTAATGAAATACTTCTTCAGAATTTGTTTGCCTTTGGTGATGTGGATGGAGCAGGCATAAATGCAAAGCTGCAGCATCCTTTAGGGGTGACATGGGACAAGAAAAGAAAACTGTTGTATGTGGCAGACTCCTATAATCATAAGGTAAGCTAATAGTAGTTTGTTATGTACAGGCTTTGCAATTTTACTAATACAGAGGATTATTTTAGGCAGATACAGATATTGTGCTTGTTCAGTTAAGCTGAGGAAACTAATGATACTAGTTCCTTTGTGGATTCTTTGTCTTTCCCTCCTTCCCTTGTGGGTCCTTCTCATTACCATTGTTTGGCTGTCACATGCTGCTGCGTTGATGTGATTGTTCCTTGGGGAAGGTAAATTTAAAGTGCCAAGTTCAGACTAAAGACAGTTGCCATATATCTTCCAGAGATGCTGAACTAGAGCAAAAGATCTAGGAATGCTTAGGAGTAGTGCAGGTTTCATAAAACTGGGAAAAGAAGAGGACTTGCTTTTGCCTTTGAAAAGCCCCCAAGATTTGAAAAGCATTGTGGGTTGCCTCCCTGAAACTCTGAGATAAGACAGATTGTTTTGTTGTAAGGCTGTTAATTGTGCATTTATTACAGACATTAAAAGAAGAGTGTTTTATTTTAATGTGAAGAATAAGAAATTTCAAGTATTTAATGTTACATATATGTTGTAAACTAAATTTTGTTTCAGGTACTGTATAAACCAAACTTTTTTTTACTATTACTTTAAGAAAGAAAGCCCTCCACCAATTCTCAGGGGAAAAATTATAGAATCATAGCATTGTTTCAGTTGGAAAAGACCTTTAAGACCATCGAGCTCAGTTGCTGCTTACTTCTGCCAAGTCTGGTGCCTAAACCATGTCCCTTAGCACCACATCTCTGTGTCTCTTAAACAGCTGCAGGGATGGGGATTCAGCCACCTTCCTGGGCAACCAATTCCAGTGTTTGATAACTCTTTCAGTTAAAAGGTTACTTCCCATATCTAATCTAAATGTCCCCTGGTGCAAGAGGGAGGGACAGGCTCTTCTCACTTGTGCCCTGTGATAGGACAAGGGGATATAAAGTGGATATAAACTTCAGCACATGAAGTTCCACGTCAATATGAGGAAGAACTTTACTGTCAGAGTGCTGGAGTGCTGGAACAGGCTGCTCAAAGAGATTGTGGAGTCTCCTTCTCTGGAGACTTTCAAGCCCTGTCTGGATGCATTCCTGTGTGACCTGAGCTGGATTATGGTCCTGCTGTGGCAGGGGTTTGCACTCAGTGATCTGTAGAGGTTCCTTCCAACCCTTAACATCCTGTGATCAAGTGAACTTGAGGCCATTTTCCTCTTGTCCTATCACTTACTATGAGGAAGATGAGAAGAAACCTATATCCATGGTATAGAACCATGATATAAAAGACTGCCAGCTTTGTTGTGCTTTTAGTGTTTTGCAGATATTTCCAGAAAAACAACAAACATTAGGTAAACAAGGTTTCATTGGTGTCTTTGAACTTACTAAAGGGAACGCTGAATGAAGCCACAAGGAAGAAATAAAGTCCATAGGGTGTGGGAGGAGAAGATGGGACATGTCATTTGGTAGGGTATGATAACTTAGCTTCTAGGATGTGCACTTGATAGCTTAAGTACTGAAAATCAGTGCTGACTGGATGATCTTGGAGGTCTCTTCCAACCTGGTTGATTCTATGATTCTATAAGATAATGCAGAACTTCTAAATCCTAGTGGGTTCTTCTTTTGGAGGCTTTTTGTGGTTTTGTTTATTTTAGATTAAAGTTGTGGATCCTAAGATGAAGAACTGTGCTACCCTGGCAGGCACAGGAGAAGCAAGCAACATTATTGGTTCCAGCTTTACACAGTCAACTTTCAATGAACCAGGAGGTTTGTGTGTTGAAGAAAACGGCCGCTTGATGTATGTTGCAGACACAAATAATCACCAGATTAAAGTGCTGGATTTAGAAACAAGAATTCTTTCCACGGCAAGTAATATTATTAAACAGCTGACAGTGATGTTTCTTAATAGAAACTACTATTACAGACTTTGGCAGGTGGTATAAAAATCATACAGGTAGTAAACTTTTTGGGTACAGTAGCTACATTCACAGAAATGTTTTATGATGATCTGAGAAACAAACACTGCATGTTAGCACAGTTGTTGAAAGCCTTGTCTTTGGAAAGGCAACTTTTGCATGAAAACAGAAAGTGATGATCCTCTAGAAAAGAGTAATACAAAACCATGAATTACTGAACAAACACAGCTCGATTTTTCAGTATGAAAAGCATTTCATGCATTCTGTGTAACGAGTGGAAGCTGAAACTGATTACCAGGTTCTGTAATTAAGCTGTAAGTGATGGTTGTGGGAAGTCAGTGACTTAAAGCAGGATACATAGCAGGCTTTCAAGTTGTCAAATCAAAACTGCTGTCATAATTGAGCACTGCTGTGTCTACTTAGAAATATACATGAAATACTGAGTCTCCCTCTTTGGAGATATTCAAAACCTGTCTGGATGTGTTCCAGTGTGGTCTAGAATAGGTGATCCTGCTCTGGCAGGGGGGGTTGGACTGGATGATCTTTTAGGGTCCCTTCCAGCCCCTAACATTGTGTAATTCCCTGAAAGCAACCCAAATTCATGCTTCTGTCCATCTTATAATGGCATTGGCTTAAATGTTTCCATATGTGTATGTACATATATATGATTTAAAGATCCGACTGTCTTGTATGCTTCTTGCAATTCATAGCACACGATCTTAATGTGTGTTTGAATTTTCATATCATATAACATATTGGTGGCCTTTCTGGGAAATGATCCTTTTCTTTACTATGCAATCCTTATGGTTAAAATCTTGGATTTTATTACTGAAGCATGCAGTTTGCCACCATATTAGAAGAAAATGCCTATAAGTGTAATTAAAAATATAGTACAGTGGTTAAATTTTTAAATTAAAGGACACTTTAGTTGTAGGTTTTATCTTTTTAGCAGTAAATAATATTTTTCTTTGGATTTTCTTTTTCATTTAAAAAAATAATTTTGTCCTTTCTCTTTTTGTTTCTGTAGAATGGTTACACTCTGTCAGGAAGTTTTCATTCAGTCACATGTTAGTTTTCCTAGTCTGTGTCAGCCTTGGAACTTTGGCTGTGTTGTGAAAGCCTATTTGCTTTCAGTACAAATGAAAAGTTGGATTGTTTGTTTGCTTTTTTTTTTTCTAATGATAGTTGCCTATCTTGAATCCAGAAGCATGTGATGTTCCAGACAACCTTCCTGTGCAAAAAGATAAAAGAAGAAACCTTCCAAAACTGCCTAAATCTGCACCAAATGTTCAACTTCCCTCAGTAACTGTAGCTCCTGGTCAGACAGTTCAGTTTTTGTTGAAGCTGACTCTCCCTCCAGATTCCAAACTGAATGAAGAAGCACCCAGTGCCTGGTTTATCACAGCAGAAGGTAAAGTGCCTGTGTTGTTTAATCAGTTGAACAGGACTAAGCAAGATACAAAGTGAGTTACATCATGACATGCCTGCAATGTGAGGGATCTATCTCAGTCTGATGAATCAAAATGTCCTTCCCACTTTTGTGTTCCCATTTGACCTTGTGATGCAATACATCTTATTTAGAGTTGATACACTTAACAGCTGGAGTGCAAAGACAAATACCAAACCACCTGACAGGCTGTTTTTTTTTTTGCTTGAATTAACTACATGCTGCATTTTATTGTTGTGTTTTGGGTTTTTTTTTTCCAACCTCCTTGGAACAAGCTGCCATTGAGGGTTTGCAGAGGTACTAATCACCCTTAGATCCTTGCCTTCTCCACTCTGTCAGAGAACAGCTTATCCCAACCCTATCCCCATTTGTTTCTGGGAGAATGCTCACCAAGCTGAAGCATATTTCTGGAAGAGATTATATATTTTTTTCTCTTGTCTATCCAAAAAACCATTGAGATACATTTATACTTAACAACCTACTTTGTTATAATTCACATTTGCATATTTCTGCTCTTAAAAGCTGTTAAGAATTACTCTACTGGCACCGCAATTTGTTTATACAGCTCACAATTTCAAGTCATTTCTCATGTCAGTTTGTGTTTTTGGAGTATATTCCCAGGAGTCAGCACACATTTTAACCTGAATAATCCCCAAATATTGTAAAGATAAGATATATTTGACAGCTTCAGGGATTAGTGAATTTGGAGAATGTAAGCAATCTAAATGTAACAGCTCATTTCAAATACATAAATTCTACAGCAAACTTCTAGGTACTCTCTGAAAAATTGCAAAAAGAGGACTTCATCCATTTCACAGTAAATTACTGAGTGCAGTAAAATGAGCTGGATACATTTACCATCATGGAATCACAGAATTGCTTAGGTTGGAAGAGACCTTAGAGATCTCCTATTCCAACTTCCTCACCACAGGAGGGAACTAGACTCTGCTGCTCAAGGCCTCATCCAACGTGGCTTTGAGGACACCCTGGGGAGGAGGCATCCACAGCCTTCCTGGGTAGTCTGTTCCAGAGTCTCACCACCCTTGTACTAAAGAACTTCTTCTTAAGATCAAGTCTAAACCTACTCTCCCTTAGCTTAAAACCATTCCCTCTTTTCATATTGCTAGACACCCTTATGAAAAGTCCCTCTCCAGCCTTACTGTAGGATCCCTTTAGGTATTTTAAGACAGCTATAAGATTTCTGCCCCCACCCCCCTCCCCAGAGTCTTGTCTTCTGTAGGCTGAACAACCCTCCTTCAGCCTATCCTCATAGCAGAGGTGTTCTAGCCCTTGGAACATCTTTATGACCCTCCTCTGGACTCGGTATTCAAGGCAGAGTCTCACAAAAGCAGAATAAAGAGGAAGAATCACCTCTGTTGACCTGCTGGCCACACTCCACTTGGTGCAATTTACTGTGCAGTTCATTTTCCAGTTTTACATGCTCTTAAACATTGAAATGTGAAACTCAGTTTCCCTCGTAATAGTTAGCCTGAGCATTGCTAAATTGCAGCAACCCACTTCTAAAACTAACACTTCTGTTTGGAAGTACATAAAACTGCAGGTAAATGATGGCATTTATGGCACCTACCTTACCTGGAGTATTGGACCTCTGATACAACTGTATAGCAGCCCATTAATTTAAGGAGTTTTGCTTGCAAATCTCAGAATAAATTTCAGTATCCTTTTAAAAGCATAAAGGGCAAATTGCAGATCCTTTGTATTTAAATAAAATGTACTGTATCTATACTGGTAGTTTTGAAACAAAGCTATGGATTTCTTCATCTTTAAATGACTGCTAAAGACAGATCTGTAAACCACTTTCCCTGGGATTTTTTGTTTGTGACTGGCAAGATCAGGAAGGAAATCTCCCTTTATGTTGTGTATGGAAAGAAAATCCATGCTGTCCTATAGGTAAAAGTGTCTTCTGTAGGTTTCAGGTATGGTGTTAAATATCCTAATGATAAAACTTGGTCTTCTTTTACAGATAATACCTGGTTGCTTCAAGGGCAGCAGTGTCTGTATGGAGAAATAAATGATGTTTCCCATCAAAATATCATTCCTTTTGAGTTACCTAAGAGCTGCCTGTCAGCTGAAGCAATCCTGGCAATCAAGGTGTGCCTCTACTATTGCAGCAAAGGTAGCAGTGCCTGTATGATGAAAGGAATCTCATTCAATCAGCCTTTACAGATTGCTAGTACAAACCAAGGCAACTTGACTCAAGTTGAACTGATACACACATTTTTAACCAACTAACCCAAAGCCAGTTGATTTCCTATTGTGTTTTACTATCCACCATTTCTGTAGGAGAAAATAACAAATAGATAACTTTACTCTGTTTTTCACTTTCATGGAACTTACGACAAAGTCAAGAAATAATATACTTGGTAAAATGAAGTAGAGTTCCCTGCAGATTAAAGTGAAAATCTATCATCACAACCTCCTTTCTTTTTTATTACAGTAGCAGCAATAATATTGTAATACTCTGGACTCTGTTGCCAGTTGTGAATGTATTGGATGTATGCCATTCTGAGCAACGAGCAACAGCTCTTGGAGTCCTTTTGAAAGAGCTGATGTTACTTTGTCATGTTACTGTAAGAAGTTCTTTGCACTGTTAGAAGAGATAGATCATTTGGACTAACAGGTACAAATTCCTTTTGTGCTCTTATTAAACTTTAATAGAACATCCAAATGAATAGTTTCTCCAGGCTGTAGAAGAGATACCTTGCTTATTTTTCTGTAATGGCATTTATGCCACATGTATTTTCAAAATACATCTTAAGCTAGGCGCACCTCTAATTTTATGCAAACTTGAGCTTAGCTACATATAACTGCCTTATATGAGGGGCATAGTTTGATGGAAAATCTGTTGTGAAAAGAAGTATTCAAGTTCCTACAGAAAAATTTCCTGCTGATTTCTAACAAAGAACGTGCCTCTAATATGTGTGTGTATATATATATAAAGAAAACAACCCACAAAACCATGCTGGAGTTTTTCTGATACATACCAACTTACATTTTATAGTGAATGATAGATTATGGTTGAATATCTAAACTGCAAAAATTTAAATGTCAACCATTTCAAGTAACATGAATCACTTCCCTGCTTTTATGTTTTCTCTGTAAAGATTTGTCTGCAGACTTCTGTCTTGCAAGTACATAATATTAAGAAGAATGTTATACTCTTGCAGTCTGATTCAGCCTTTTGAAGTCACTGTTAGTCTCCTGATTTGTAATAGTGGCCACTGAAACAGAGCTGTGTATTTAATAATGGATTCTTTGCATTAATGTTCAGAAACACTGAGCTTTTGCTGAGAAACTGCTAACCTAATCTGTAAGTTGCTTTAAAGCTATAGTACAAAACTTTGCCTTTGGTGGTGAAGTGTTTTGCAAGTTCCTTGAATTTGCTGTAGTAAGTAGCAGGAATACAAGAGGGGGCGTGAGGATTTTACTTGAAGTGGAAGAGTTTCCACAGCACTTAAGTGGTAATTGAGTTAGGCTCTGTGCTCTGGTCATGAGGATCAGTTCTGAGATTTTGGTTGAAGTTTGAAGATTATATTTTCAGATACATTACAAAGTACAGGAGTGAAAGAATTTTCATATAATCTTTTCTGAACCACCATTGTTCCTGACACCTGTCAGTAAATTGCCAGAATGATTTGTGGCTGCCCTTTCTGATTTAAAGGCTGACTGAAATCTTGGTCATGAACCTGAGAGGCTTTTGTTTTAAGGGAACCATCTGGGCTGGTGTGGTGTTTCCGTCCATTGAAATGCCAGTCTATCTGCAACTTTTCTGGAGTACCAGAAATGGTTTTTATCTCACCTGTCAGCAAGACAAGGGCTGAACTATTATTTTCCTTGTGTTTGTTTTTTAAGCAACCTTTCTAATAGAGTGCTTCAGCAGCTTTGCTGCTTTGTTCACACATTGCAAATTCTATTGGAAGGATGAAGTTAAAGAAACTGATTTGGGCATTTATCATCGTTTACACATTGGCAAAACTCCTTTACAATTTTCTGTTTGTTAGTTTAAGTTTGAATAGTAGGCAGGAAACCTTAGATCAGCTTCAAGCTTGCCCCCAAAGTTTTTTGGCATACTGTAACAAACACTAGGTTCAGAAGTTCAGAATAACCTAACATTTATGGTTATTTTGAAGATAAAATTCAGCAGATGGAATTATTTTCTCTCCTTTTTAGCTAGAATGCCACTATATTTGTCTATTTCAGTTGGGTGGGATTATCAAATTCTGCCTGTATTCCAATATTCTCCCAAAAAGTCAACAAATCTATTTTCTTATTGATACTTTTTAATTAATGTATTGCTGTAGGGGAACAACTGCTTGTCCCAAAGTTGATATAACTATAGTGTGCAATGTTTAAATATTATATTATAGATATATTTTCTATCTAAATATGCATACATAAATGTCTATTTAAGTGTCACATCCTTTTGGTTTTCAAGTTTTGTCTGTAGTCACTCTATGTAGACATGCTCAGAACCGCTGTAAGCTTATTGGGAAAGGGTGATAGTAAGCAAGCAGGAAAACCATGGCATAAACATCAAGCTCAAGTGCTGATCAAACTGTAAAGGATCATTAAATATTTAGTTGTAAAGAAATTTTAAACAATCATGTTTCAAGGAAACAGTTTCAGCTTTACTAATGGAGAACAGAAGTACAAAGGCCTGTATCAATAGGATGAGGAGCAATGGCTACCAACTAGAAAAGAGCAGACTTAGATCACATGTTAGGAACAGGTTCTTTACCATGAGGGTGGTGGAGCTCTGAAATGGGTTGCCCCATCCCTGGAGATATCTCTGGGTCATTTTTGTCTTCAGCTTTTCTTTTAAGTCCATGCCTTGTGGCAGGTAGCTGAATTCTGTGTAAACTAGAGAGTGGTATATTTGCACTGCTGTTACTCTTTCCACAAAGCCTGAGCATTCCTTGCAGCTGCACTGCAATGGCTTTATAGTAAAGGAGAGGCAGAAGTTGTGATACCATCTCAAAGACGCCCAACCCACTCTTGACACAGAAAAGTTGTACATCCCAAAAGGGCTTTTCCCTCACATCCAGTAACTCCCAAACTATTTTAGGCAGTAACCCCTTCAGTTTGCAAGGGCAAGTTTGCAAGGATTTCCTGACTCATCTTGTTAAGTTTCACATGGGGACACTGCTCTAATCGTTCTTCTTCATCATTTTAAAAGCAGATGATTTTCAGTGTGCTCCAGTTCTCTCTGATGATGTTACTGGAGTTCTGCTCCTCACTCAGGCTGTGTGTTCATTGTGCTCAGCCTTTCATCATGCAGCATAATGCCATGGAGTTTTTGGGCAAGGAATAGCACACGCATTCTCAGAGTCCTTCATTTTTGGTGTACACTTGAATGTTCTGTAAGTAGCAAAACACAGGGGATTTTAAATCTTATGATGTTTGGGAATATTATTTCCTTTGCTTCCTCTAGGCTTTACAAGATGCTCTTACAGTAAAGCAACAAGTGCCATAAATGTAACCAGACATGCACACAGAATAGTTTGTAGAAGGTATAGGAAACTTAAGTACCAGAAAGCAACTTCAAATTATAATTCAGAAAAATAGATAATGTTTTTTAAATGCATCTTCAAAATCTAATTTAGAAAAGCAGAAAAGGGTTTTTAAATGCACCTTCAAAATATAATTCAGAAAAGTAGAAGATGTTACTAGTCCCTCTAAGTACTGAAAAATCAGATATATTGATGACTGTTATCTCTGTAGTTTTTAGTGTTCCCTGATAGAAAAGTTATAAGCAGGTCGATATAGCCCAGCACTCCCAGATTTGTATCTTACAGTAAAAGTAGTAATTCAAGGCCTTTTCAAATATCTTTCTACTGACTTTAATGTGTTTTACATCAGACCTTACTAAAGTAGTAAATTACTACAGCAAATCTCTAAATAAAAGTGGTTATGATCATGTTGTATAATGGAAGCAAGTACAGTGGCATTTGCAGTTTTTAGTTGCAGTGTTTGCTTTTCTGGAGCAGCTTTAAGTTTTGAATGAATATATTCATATTTTTAAAGAGATGTTTTTAGAACTTTTATTGAATTACAGTGCAATATTCTTCATTAGACTAGAAAAAAAAATGATGTGGTTTCAAAGAGGGAGCATAATGTGGTTTAATAGTTTTTTCATGATGGAATTCTATAGTGTCTTTCTTCTGTTAAGAATGGGAAGGGGAGCTGACTGTCTAAACCTGTCAATGGGCACATATGTTATGCAGATGTTTGCAGTCAAATCCTTTTTGTGTTTTGAGTCTCACATGATCATTTTGGGCTTTTCTTCTGGATGTACTTCTTCACAGTTGATAGTTTGCTTCTCATGTCTTCCACTCATAAAGCACTATGTTTGTGTAGTGCTATGGTGATGTGATACAAAGCAAAAGCAGAGCAGATGAGTAATATATGAGAAATTAGTTTTATAGCATGGTGGGAATGCCTTAGCTGCTTAGCCTGAGAAAAGATGCATATAGCTTCCAGTACATGGTATATATTCTTAATGCACTTTTTTTACTTCCAGTGGGCAATTCTGGTAGTTCAGATCAGGAGTAAAACTTTGGGTTTGTTTTTGTTTTTTGTGAGAGTGTCAAGAAAAGCATATTCCTTATCTCTTCTTGCTCAGAAGAGGGAGGCGATCGGATTGAAGTGGCTTTCTTTCTCATGCAGGGACATGGCCTTCTGTTCCTTTAGTTATTGATTATTTATTTTAGTAAAGAGAGTTGTAGTATTGTATTAACCACAAATGCACTTGATTTTTATTTTCTGATTCTTAACAAGGTTTTCTGCATACACAGGAACCATAAATGTCTGACTCTGTAGAGTTATGAATGATAGGTCTAGCTAAAAATGGTTTGTAGTTTAGCAGACAAGAGCAAGGATTTAGGTGCATTCTAAAGATCTGTGATTTCTCCAAATTAATGTTATTCGTTAAGACTTACCTCAAAGACACATTGCAGCTAAACTCCTGTGGAAGTGTGTTCATAAACTTTGTATTGCAACTCAAAAGCAAGCTTTCTTCCTTCTATAATGTGTGAGAGATGCTATGACATCCGTACATGTGTCCTCCAAGCTGCAGTTGTGCTACCAGAGGAGAATTTACCATGCACAGCAGCTTATCAACCACCTCCAGTAACTCTCTGATCAGATTGCCCAGCTCAGTTGTTCATAGAATGAATAAAAATTACTGACTTATGTTAGCAAATATTTAATATTTAGAATTAGTCATAATTATAATTTTAATTGAAATCAGTTTGTCATGGATTAGGCAAACTTCTCTGTCTCGAGCAGGGAAAGTGTAGGAAAGGTGGCAGTTAGTTGGAAACAGCTGCTGAAAATGTGAGACCTGATTATTTTTAATTAAACCACCACATCTTTTTTCTGTAGTCTACAACAGATCATGAATTTAGAATAGATATTTTGAGTATTTTACATTCCATTATGTTCACATAACCAAATTTAAATTCTGTCTTCCATCAGAAGCAGCTGGTCTGTAGTTTTTAGCTTTTGTACTATCGTATGTAAAATCTCTACTCTCATTAAGAATTGAGTTTCATTCCTGTTCAGGATCCAGCACACCTATGATTGAGTTTCCAAGTTCATCTTTGCTTTTTTGTCATTCTAGGGGAGGCTTGGGTCCATTTTTTTAACTCCTGTAGCTTCCCCAACAAAGAAATACAACCAATTTCCTAATACAAAGTAAGATAATTCTACCAGCCTCTTGCCTGTCCCCTGCTTTAGGAATGGGGACGTAAAGAGCAAGTGCAGTAGGGTGTCCCGTGTCAAAATAACATTACCTGGCAGCTCACTCTGAAAGGCTGCAGTTGAGATAAGGGATTCAGGGTGAGTTAGACCATGAAACTGATAGAGCTGGTGCATACTGGCTTTCTGCCTCCTGCTTCTATTTACAGCCTGTAAAATCTTGCTTCATAAGAACAGAAGTTTGCCCTTACTACTGCAAAAATCTTCAATCAGTTGGTTCATTACTACTCTTAAGACAACCTGGTAATAGTTACTGGATCCTAGGACCTATCTGGGCCATCTCTCCTGCTTCTAAGTAGCATTAGAGTGAGATTATGTCCTTAAGTCAACTTTACATCAAGCTTTACACTGATGCAGCTACCATTAAAATTTTTACCTCTGGTCCTGTCGAGTGAGGTCCTTACATTGTTTCCAGATCTCCCAGAGTATCCTATCAAACTTGAGCAGCCCATGCAAGGGTTTGAATTGCTCTTTGTTTCAGGACACTTTGACACTATAAATTAAATACTTTGGCTATTAAGTTCTTTGAAAGGTACCCCAGTTTGCTGTCTTGTTGCAGATTGTACATGATGGTTTTCAGAGAGTAACACATTTTTATTGCAGCAGCAAAACTAGAAACCTTAGGTATAAGTTGAGTAGTGTTTGTAGAGCTGTAATTACTACTTTTTGTACCTCTTTGTTGGTCCATTGCTTTCAAGTATACCAGGGAAAATTTTTTTCCCATGAGAATCCTTAGGCTAAGCAAAATAGTTGCAAGCATTTTGCCTACTTCTTTTGAAACATCAACAATTTTGAGCTAAAGAAATCCTACTTGTAAAAATCTGTTCATAAGTCTACCTTCACTTAATGCTCTGTACTCAACATGCCTCAGAAGAACAATATTCTAGACTCTATTTTTCCTCATTGGACTAAGTATTAGAAACTCATCTGTCCATTGTCAGACTTCACAAAAAGCAAGATAATGATTTCGGATTTGATTTTACATTCACAAGTAATTGTTTTTAAAATAAGAGCTTGTTCTTCAAACTTTTGATTAGACTTAAATACTTGATTTTTTTTGAACCATGCATTCAAGGAGTCATAAGAGTTGCCTCTGTCAGACAATGGCTGAAAAAAATCAGATTTTATAAAGGAACAGTACCACAAAATGTTTTATATTGTAGATATTTAACTTTTAAATTGATTTAATTTTTAAAGAAGGATTAGTAGAATTAGAACTTTCCCTTCTGTAAACCTTTGCCACTAAAGTGCCATTAATCATCACTAAAACCCAGTGATGAATCTATGTGACGTTACAAAGAAATGAATATAGGTGGCAAATATCTTTAAGGCCAGTAGATCAGCCTAGTGTGACAGAAATGCTGCATTTTCATTACATTCTTGTGGCTGAAGAGAAAAATGAGTGCCTTGCATAAAAATACTTGAAAGTGTATCTACAGAAGTGGTGGAGTACTGACTGAAATAAGGTATCTGACCTTCATGCTTTGGAAGTGTCAGAGGTTTCTAATTCTACTAATTCTGGAACTGTGAAGTCTTCCATCTCCTTCATCTTTTTAAATTAAATTCAAGTTAAGGTGCTTTTTCAAGCTACTCTTTGTATGAAATACTTCAACATATTTTTCTCAAGCCTGTTAACTTCTGAAACTATTGTTACCTCCTTGTGCTCTTTAGAACAAACTTGGCAGGGAAGAGTTCGAAGAGCTTGCCGAAATTGTGGTATGAGTGTGATGGAAGGCAAAACATTCATTGATCTAAAAGGCTGAAGTTAATCCTTCTTGTTATTTGAGAGGTGGAGGGTTGAGGGTTGGTATTTCCTTCTGTTTTTTTTTTCCCCTGTTCTTCAAATGGCAGAAGTTGTCATGTGGCAGCATCTAGGATGGGTCAGGTTCTCTCACTGTGAAATTGTGTAGCTTCAAGGGAGGTTATTCTTCCCCTGTACTCAGCACTGGTCAGACCACACCTTGAGTACTGTGTCCTGTTCTGGGCCCCTCAATTCAAGAAGGATGTTGAGGTGCTGGAACATGTCCAGAGAAGGGCAACAAAGCTGGTGAGGGGCCTGGAGCACAAATCCTATGAGGAGCGGTTGAGGGAGCTGGGCCTGTTTAGCCTGGAGAAGAGGAGGCTCAGGGGTGATCTTATTACTGTCTACAACTACCTGAAGGGGCATTGTAGCCAGGTGGGGGGTGGCCTCTTCTCCCAGGTAACCAGCAATAGAACAAGGGGACACAGTCTCAAGTTGTGCCAGGGTAGGTATAGGCTGGATATTGGGAAGAAGTTCTTCACAGAGAGTGTGATTTCCCATTGGAATGGGCTGCCCAGGGAGGTGGTGGAGGCACCGTCCCTGGGGGTCCTCAAGAAAAGACTGGATGAGGCACTTAGTGCCATGGTCTAGTTGATTGGATAGGGCTGGGTGCTAGGTTGGACTGGATGATTTTGGAGGTCTCTTCCAACCTGGTTGATTCTATGATTCACTTAGATTCTAGTGCTGGGATGTCTGAAAATTACAGTCATGTAATACTAGTGAAGAAGTCACATCAGAACACCTTAATAAATGTTTCTGTATGATTTAATGGTAAAGACAGGAAATTCTTTCCTTCCTTGAGAGCTTCGGTCTTGTTTGTGGATACTGGGATACTTTTGTCTGCTCTCTGAGATACTAAACCTCTATCTTTCTGCTAGACACAGTGCAAAGCCTTTCAAACATCTGAACATTCAAAAGATGTGTTTTATATTTGTTGCCACAAAATAGGTGAAGAATTGAAACTCTAGGCACTTAATCTACAGCTGATGCAGATAGTGTAAATTCATCACATATAGCATTGCCTAATAATGTTCTTAACGGTATTAGTGGATTATGATCCTTTTTTAATTAAAAAGGTAAATGTCCTGTAATATTATAAGAACAAATAAATCCACTATAGAAGAAATGTCAGCCTTGGGGTACCAATCTAATAAATAAAGAATGATTCAAGAATGTACTCTCTTTCCTATGAAACCTCCTTCACCTTGTAAAGCTTTTTTCATGGAAAAAAAGAAAATAAATTAAAAGTTTCTCGTTTCTTTCGACACTGAGTTTGCCTTTCAATCTTTATATCAACATTTCATTAAATGCATCTGACATAAGGAGTTACAGCTTGATTAAAATCATGTAATTAACTATTCATTTTTCAGTCTCTTTCCCTCCAGGCTGTGCAGTCGTGGGTGTCAGCTGGCTACACAGTGACCTGAGGGTGGGTGAAACATTGTGCAGTCATGAGGACTCCCCAGTTTCATTGTCACGTCAGTGGTTTGGAAACAAGATCTGCTTTTACTCCATTTCTGCATGTTAGAGAGATGAGCCGTGGTATTCTCTGAGTCATAGGCAGTTTTGTAGCCTTCAATTTATTGCAAAGATCCCAGAGCAAGCTTAGATCAAGGATCTCACTGCTTTGTGCTCCTCTTTGAAGCGCTGTTTGTTAGCCATGTGTCTGTGGCTAAGCCGTGCCACAGATTGCAGTATGTAGGTGTCTCTTTAATGATGATGGTTGAATCATTTTTTTTTTTGCAGCAGCAGCTTCTTAGAAGTACAATTGGTTTGTTACAGTTGTTCTACTTAGATAACAGTTGAGCAGCTTGGAGTAAGAACATAGGGATACAGAGTGCTAATAGAGGCTTCTTGTGCAGCAGTACATCCGAGGACTGATGCCAACAGATTTACAAAGGTAATCCCTTATTTATGCTGCTCATCAGTTTTTTATTGAGACAATCATTTATTGTTAATGAAGGCATTGTATACCAAAAGTTCCAACATACCTACTATAGGTGAGCCTCAGCAGCGGTGGTGCAGCTATGCTGATTTCACCTCCACCCTTGATAATTTGCTATTCATGTTTATTCATCTATTCAAATATTTAGAGCATTCCTACATTCCCCATGTAAAACTCAGCTAACTTTCTCTGACTGCCATCCAGATTAAATGTATTCAGTTTAGCCTGATGCAGTAAGTCTTAATTTGACAAACATTCAATGAAATTTATTTGCAATGTTAATGTGCAGTCATAAAGTGTAGCTAAAGGTTCTGCCAAGCCTCACTCAGCTAGCTCAGGCAGTATTACATCCTTTTTCTGCACCTTAGTGAGCATTTGCCTCAGACCATAAAACTAAAAGTCTGCTTGGCTTTAGTCATCACCTCTGAAGTGAAACCTTCACCCCCTACTGTTATCTAAGTGTTCTTAAAGCAGAAGCCTGCACTTACACAGGCTCCTGCATTCTGTGTATAAGCAAATCTACAATGCCCACATATATATAATGATATTTGTGTGCCTGAGCTGGACCAAGGGAGGCACTGCCTGGTAGAGATTTCTGTGGTCCCAAGGTCACTGCTCTAGGAAGCAATTAGGTTGTTTCTAAAACCAAGGGAAAGGAGCCTTTCATGTGGGGTTCAATAACAAGACTAAGTTACTTTCTTGTTATTGCAGGGGATTCTGCAGTCTCTTGCCAAGGGGAACTTAGCTGGACATGGCAGTAGATGGAGCTTTAAAGGGCTTCTCTCTCTGCCCTGTCCTTCCCATCTGAAGTAATTTTCTGTGGCTGTTCAAATTCATGACTCTGATGCTTCATGTGAATTATATCTTTTCTGCCTCTCACCATGGTATTTTGTGCACACAATCCCCCCAGAAACTGACAACTGATATTTGATGGCCATTTTAAGTGCTGCTTGTGCTTGTAAGCAAGCTCTACACTTGCTGTAACTGGGCTTTCTACAGCCAGTTTGTGCTCCTCTGACCTCTTCCTTAAGCACAGAAATAAAAACAGAGGTGAGGATTTCAGCCTCCAGGAGTAAAAGAATAGCTCTTTATTGCTACAGCAGCACAGGTTGTGTCGTCCTTTATTTTGAAAAGTATTAGCAAGTTGTAACCCTTAGTTAGGAAAACTGGTGTGATTTGTCTCGGGCATTCCTTCAAGCAGGGTCTGTAGGCTTAGCAGTGCTCAGAGCTTGTAACAACAGGCTGTGAATATGGGTATTCCAAACACTCAAAGATGCAATAGTAAGGAGTGGGTATATACTGATGAAGAGGTTGCTTCAGTAGATCCAAGTTTACCCTTGTGGTGGTGTGTCGCATTTGCTGGCACAGACTGCACAGGTTTTTCCAAGTGAAGGCATTTACTTGCACAACTTATTTTTCTTATGTACACTTCCAGTTCTGTTCACATGGCAATCTACAGATAGTCTTCAGATCACACCCTTTACTACCCATGCATGCTAATTACATTGGTCAATTACATCAGACCTACACCTGCATTCCTTCCATTCGCACTTCCATTTATCTTATCTATCATCTACACCTCGATGGCAGACCATTGTTTCATACTAAACTGAGCTGAAATATGTCATTTCTTCACTTGAGAATTCCATCCTTCATGAAATTTCAGTGCTGGTTTTGGTCTTTGAAGCCATTGTTGTCTTTTTCAATCTTGAGAACTGTAAAATTCCTCTGACACCATTTTTATTTACTGAAAAGCACACGAGCGTGAATATCTTCCTTATGCAGCAGGGCTTGGAATAGCACATAACTTCCCTAGCAAAATCTGAACTCTCTGTCAGATGACAGCAGGTAAGTGTGATGTGCTTTAAGCAGAGCAAAGCAGTCAGCATTTAAGTTGTCATCAGGCATAAGCAGTCTGCATCGAGGCCTCTGCACCTTCCCTTCCTTTCTTGATGCACAGCAGCATCCTTGTGGCTTGAATAAAGCTGTGCAGCGTTTCAAGTTGTTATTGGGGCTGATACTGAAATACAGAGATCACTAGGATTGGGAGCTGTAACTGTTTTCCATGCTCTTAAGGCATTCAGCAAGTGGATTGCAGTAGAGAATATAAAATTGAAAAGCACCAAGCAGTGTGTAGGAGCATTGATGCTTAAGTGGCAGTTAAATGCAAAGGAAATCTGCTGAGGGCTACTGAGAAACCCATCATTTAAATTTTCCTCTCCTTTATGCAGCTGAGTGAAGAAGATGGATTTCGTTAGCATTTCTGCCATGGTCTTAGCATTGGAAGTACTATAAAGTGCTGTTGTGATCACAAACTTGAATCAAAGTTGGTGCATGCAGCAGGACTTCTTAGACTGTATGGGGAAGGTGCAAAGGATGTGCTGGGACACTCAAAGTCTCTAGTAAAGAGTGGCAAAATTTGCCTCACAAATTCACTGGTAAGTGTAAAATGAAACATTTACTGAATCTCAACAGGATTAGTTATGAATTTAAACTAGCAGGGGATTAAAATGTATTGACTTGAGGTTGCTGAACAGAACGATGCTCTTTACAGTGGATTAAATCACATGGAAGTACATGAAATGCAGAACTTTATCCAGGGAAGTGAAGGAGGATGTGTGGCATATTCTACATAGAAATGAAAGCATCTTTTTTTCTAGCCCTACAGTAAGCTTGTTCATTTTAGGAAATAAGTGGTTTTGAATGTCACTAGATGGAGAGTCTCAGCAACTTTGTGACCTGCTTCTGGTCTATGAGTGCATCCCCTACAGTCATCGTTTTTCTTACATACATGGTACAGGCATTCTTCTGCTTGTGCCTGCTGTGATAGCCTGAGCTGTAATGCCCTCTGGGACTCTGTGTATCACAGTTTTGGTCTTGACAGCAGGAGAGCCTGCCTTACTATGAGGTTCAACAAGAGCAAGTGGAGAGTTCTGCACCTGAGCCAGAATAATCCTTGCTATCAATACAGACTGTGGGAAGAGGTGATAGAAAGCAGCCCTGTGGAGAAGAACTTGGGGGTGCCAGTAGATGAGAAGCTGGATGTGAGCAGACAGTTTGAGTTTGCATCCCATCGAAAGATGTGTTGCCAGCAGATCCAGAGGGGTGATTCTGCTTATTTTGTTCTGGTGAGAGCTCCCCTGGAGTGCTGTGTCCAGCTCTGGAGCCCTCAATACAGCAAGGACATTGACCTGATGGAGCAGGTCCAGAGGAGGGCTGGGAGAATGATCAGGAGTTGGAGCACCTCTGCTACAAGGTAAGGCTGAGGGAGCTGGGGTGGTTCAGCCTGGAGACGAGAAGGCTCTGGGGACACCTTATAGCAGCTTTCCAGTACCTGAAGGGAGCCTACAAGAAAGCTGGAGAGAAGACTGTTTACAAAGGCCTGTGGTGATAGGAGGAGGGGCAATAGCTTCAAACTAGAGAACATTTAGATTGAGTGTTATAAACAAGTTCCTTACTATGAGGGTGGTGGAGCACTGGAACAAGTTGCCCAGGAAGATGGTTGAGGCCCCAACCCTGAAGATATTCAAGGTGAGGCTCGACAGGGCTCTGGGCAGCCTGATCTAGTTGAGGATGTCCCTGCTGACTGCAGAGGGGTTGGACTAGATGACCTTTGGAGGTCCCTTCCAACCTAGACCATTCTATGATTCTAGGCACCTGACAGCAGACATGCATCTGCTTTCCAGGAACAGTCTAGCTCAAATGAACCTCACCTGGCAATTGTTTGCCACCTTCTCCTCAAATGCAGAAAGCTTACGGAGTGCTTTGTACAGCAGCAAGTACAAACTGAGTAGGATTATTTTGGGTTTAATTTATGTTAGAGCTTCTCACAGTCTTGAAAGATTTTTTTTTTTTTTTTTAAATTAAAATGCCCCCAGGAAAGAGCTAATTTGCTGCATGCAAAAAAATCCTAACAAGTTTGTGTAGTTAGCCTAGAAAAAATGTATATTTTAAACTCAGAAATGTTTGCAGTCAAGAAAAGTTCAGGAAAAGAACGATCAGGTTATTCTGAACCAATTCTGACCTGCCAGCTTTAACTGTATGAGGACTGTTGCAAGCAGTGATATGTCCTATCCATTGATTATTTTTTGTCAGCCAAGCATATCTGGGGGGGGAAATCCACAAGGATTATGTTCCAGCGTGGCTCTTCAGTAATACATCTTGGCATTAAAGGCTACTGAATTCTCCTCAGCTGGGGAAGAGACTCAGGTTCAGTAGTAAATTTGACTGTGCAATATAAACTATGAAGCCTCAGGTGGATTAAGTTTTGTTGCCCCTAACTGGGCAGTGCTTATACATTTCTCTCAGGCAGCAAATAGATGTATTCATCCCTATATTGCTGCAGTCCTTAACTCTTGCTGTGTTTCTTCTCCATGACTATCACATGATCCTTTTTGCCGTGCTCTCATCTCTCTAGTTCTCAAAGCCTGCTGACTATCTGCTTCTAGCTGTTTTTCACTCATGAAAAAAAGTAGTTTCTCTCATACTGGGGGAAAAAAAACATCCTTAATCTCTATACTCCTTTTGCTTTTCTTTCTATGTTCATGAAATAAGCTGTTAGCAAGAGCTTTTGCTTCCTCTGTTTCACTTCAACATTGCATCTCACTAATTGGGCTGTCCCCATACTGGCTACTGACATTGCTCTTGGCAAGGTTTCTAATGAGCTAGTTCTAGTCAGATATCTGTAACCTTGGTCTGCCACTTGCCTTCAACCTATACACCTATGGATCTCTAAGCTTTTAAATTTCCACTTTCTATGCTTCTGTACTTTTCTGTGTCCCTACTCTGCTTTGGAAACATCTCCTTCACCACCCCCTTGGCTGAATAGTCTTTGTCTTCCCCATCTCCAGCTTTTGGTGGGAATTCCCCTGGATTACTACTCTTCCTTCTGTCTTCCCATTGCACACTTTGTTTCCAGATGGTACAAAATTCAGCAGCCACCTATGCTGAGAATTTGGAGTCCTTCCCCTCTCCTCCAGGGCGGTCTCTTTCTATCAAACTTAAATAAATCTCATCCATTAACTTCCTTCGACTTTGTAGAATTGAATATAGCTGAAAATGCCTAATCATCTCTTCCCCATTCCTTCACTTTGAGCACTGCATCCAGTTCTGGGCCCCTCAATTTAAGAAAGATGTTGAGATGCTTGAACGTGTCCAGAGAAGGGCACCAAGGCTGGTGAGGGGCCTGGAGCACAGCCCTGTGAGGAGAGGTTGAGGGAGCTGGGGGTGTGCAGCCTGGAGAAGAGGAAACTCGGGAGAGACCTTATTGCTTTCTACAACTACCTGAAGGGGAGGCTGTAGCCAGGTGGGGGTTGGTCTCTTCTCCCAGGCAACCAGCAACAGAACAAGAGGACACAGTCTCAAGCTGTGCCAGGATGAGATGTTAGGAAGTTCTTCACAGCAAGAGTGATTGGCATTGGAATGGGCTGCCCAGGGAGGTGGTGCGTTCACCATCCATGGAGGTGTTAAAAGTGAGACCGAACGAGGCACTCAGTGCCATGGTTTAGTTAATTAGAAGGTGTTAGGTGGGACTTGATGATCTCAAAGGTCTTTTCCAACCCGGTTAATTTTGTGATTCTGTGATTCACATTTCTCCCTTCCTTTGTCAAGCAATCCTGCTGACTACAGAGAAGCCTTAGAACTTCAGCATTCATTCAGCTTTCAGCATCTCATTAGGTCCTGGCATGTGGACAGGGTATGAATTTTCACAGTTTTTTTCCATCTTCTCCCTCTCTGAGCATTTGTTTAAGATTTTCTCCCTCCTGTCTCAAGTGGTACAGCACCACATGTTAGATGACAGAGTCTTCCTCTGCTCTTAACCTATCCAACATGCAACTTTGTCAAGTGTTGACTTTGTAGCCAGGAGGGTGATAACTGTAACATTAGTTTCTCGCATCCAACTGCCAGCTCTGCCTGCCTGCTAGCATCAAGCATATGCTGCACCTCCGCATGTTTAAACATGCAGTTCACACATAGTCATATCCTATCTGAGAGGTTTCATTAATTTTCAAGGTACCAGCTCCTGCCTCCGATTGTTTTGTGTGTGTGCTGTTGCCCACTATCAATTTTAAAAGCATTGCAAAAAATACCCCTGAGACTTCTCTTTTTTTGTTTGCTTTTAAAGGATTTCCTCATCAACACTGGCAAAGCCCTGAAATAATGCCAGCATTTAGGCACTCCTGGACTAAGATGACGTCCTCTTAAAGCAAAAACAACTCATTATTCACTGTCAGACCCTGTCTGTTGGCTGCACTATGGAATTCTTGCCTGGTGTTGTCTATTGGTTGCAACCTCGCAGTGCCTATGAGGCTTCTGCCTGTGTGTTTACACAACACCTAATGCCACAGAGCTTTTCCTGAGAACAACCCCGAGACGCTGTGGTAATATAAATGACAATAACAGTTGGTATGACAGGTTTATTTCCTTAGCAGTGCCTAATCTTAGCAAAGCAGTTTTTAAACTATATTCCAGAGCTGGAAATAAAATAAATTACTTCTACAAAAAATTGCATTTCTGATCCCATCGTTCCAATGTCTTGCTCCTGCCTGGTTATAGACTAAGCTGCTGTTGCTTGTCCTGATGAAGCTCCAGCAATGTGCAGGCAGATAAATTACAAACCCTTCCTGAGCTAGGGGTGGGGGATTATGTCCTTAGTCCAGGAATTTCAGAAGGGTGTGAGGAGTTCAGCTGAATGGGATGTCTCTCCAGGTTCAAGTTCTAAAGAATCCAAAGATTTTATCATGGGTGGGTGGGGGTTTTTTGGGTGTTTTGGGTTTTTTAATAGGGATGTTTGATCACATCCTGAAAATTCGTTGAAGCTGGCTAGAGATGCATCTGTCTTCAGAGTATTTGTTGGCTTTTTTAGTTTGTTGAGGGGATAAAGAGGTGATTAATTGGAATTGATAAAAAGCATGAGAGCACCCTGCACTGTGGTACATCCATCTTCCACCAAAATACAACAGATCACACACACACGTGATCCTGGCTTGTATTAAAAATGCTGTGGCCAGCAGGAGTAGGGAGGTGGTTATCTCCTACTTGGCTTTGGTGAGGCCATACCTCGAGTATTGTGTTCAGTTTTGGGCACAGCAGTACTAGAGAGAGATGTGGAGGTGCTGGGGTGAGTGCAGAGGGCAATGAAGCTGGTGAAAGGCCTGGAGAATAAATCTTATGAGGAGTGGTTGAGGGAGCTGGGGATGGGTAGAGTGAAAAAGAGGAGCCTGAGGCGAGACCTTGTTGCTGTCAACAACTACATGAAGGGACATTGTGGAGAGGCTGCTGCTGGGCTCTTCTCACAGGTAATTGGAGACAGAACAAGGGGGAATGGCCTCAAGCTGAGACTGGGGAGGTTTAGCTTGGATGTTAGGAAGTAGTTTTTCATGGAGAGAGTGGTCAGGCACTGGAACGAGCTGTCCAGGGAGATGGTTGAGACACCAATCCTGGATGTGTTTAAGGGTTGTTTGGATGTGGTGCCTGGGGATATGGTTTAAGGTGAATCTTGTAGAGCAGGGTTCTAGGTTGGACTTGGTGATCCTGAGGGGCTTTTCCAAGCTGGATGTTTCTGCGATTCTGTGAGTGAAGGGATGAGCTTTCTCATCACATGCTGTTGCAAAGGATGTGTTTGGAGTGTCTGTAAGAGGTGAGGTTTGTGTCTTGATTTAACTCCCACAGAAATTCACTTCATGGCTTTGGACAAGCCACAAGGATGCCTTCTGAACTGCTGGTTATTACCAGATGAAGAAGCCAGTGATTAGTCACAGTTATTTCTTCACATCTACCTGACTTTTGTGTGTTAGGCACTGAACATCTGGAAGATCATGAGCAATTTAATGGATTGTACTTAGAACCACAGAATTGTCAGGGCTGGAAGAGACCCCAAGGATCATCTATCTCCAACCCCCCCTTGCCATGGACAGAGGGACACCTCACACTAGATCAGATTGCTCAGAGCCACATCCAGCCTGGCTTTAAAGACTTCCACCACCTCCCTGAGCAACCTGTGCCAGTGTTTCACCACCCTCACAGACAAGAATGTCTTCCTAACACCCAATCTGAATCTACCCACTTCTAGTTCTCCTCCATTCTCACCAGGCCTATCACTATGCAACGCCCTAAAAAGTCCCTCAGCAGCTTTCTTGCAGGCCTTCTTGAGATCCTGGAAGGCCACAATAAGGCCTCCTCAAGCCTTCTCCTCTCCAGACTGAACAGCCCCGACTCTCTCTGCCTGGCTCTGCAGGAGAGGTGCTCCAGCTCTCTGATCATCCTCATGGCCCTTTACTGGACATGTTCCAGCATGTCCATTTTCTTCCTGGAATGAGGGCTCCAGAACTGGATGCAATACTCCAGGTTAGGTCTCACCCAGGATGGAGTAGAGGGGGGAATCATCTCCCTTGCCCTGCATGCTTCTCTTGATGCAGCCCAGGATCTGATTGGCTCTCTGGGCTCCAAGTGCACAGTTCATATTTTGAGTAGGATTCAATCTCCTGAGCCACAGGTTTACTCTTCTGTGTAAGCTGTTCTTTTCATAGTTCTCCATGCTCAGCACCAGAAGCTGCTTCCCATCACTGCTGGATCCTCTGGGGACACCTGCTACTGCTGCTCTTACAGAGTGGCACAGGATGGAGTGGATCCTCCCAAGAAGCTATCAATTTTCTCTACTGGGGCAGGCTTCTGGCTGTTTGGACTGTGTCATTTCTGCTGAGGTAAGGCAGTGGTCTAAGCCCTTTTAATGCTACTGGGATGGCAGTCTTCTACTGGAAACTTGTCTAAATAGAGAAGAGAGACATGTAATGACCTCTCATTTGCTGTTGGGACATGCTACTGTGCTGTGACTTTGCTGCGGTTCATAAAACAGTGATGAGTTCATCTTCAGTACAGCACGGCTACAGTCCAGGCAACAGGGAATAAAAGGCACTTACATCTGAGGCAAGCAGTGTGACAGGATCCATGAGCCTTGGTCAGTGACAGAAGGTGGAAGGTCTTGCCCTGAGATGAGTTGTGTGGACTTCAGTGTCAGTGAGGAATCCCTGAGTAGTCTGGGTGCAGTGTGAATAACCAGACCAATAGATGGCCAGGAAGCCTTTTCTTGGGGAACTTCTGCAATCCTGCCTAAATATTCTATCCTGGCCTGGTTTATTTTTCCCTTTAATCCTGAAGAATTCCTGTCTGATATTCTAACCTTGTTTACTCATGTTTTATTAGAACTAACTTACAAAGCCTCATTCCAGTCCACAAGGGATCCTGAGCTTCGCTCTGTACTAAAGGCTGCCTTTTTAACTCTTTCACACCACCTACTAGCTGTTTTCACAGAGTTACAGAATGTTATATGCTTGGAAGGACCTCAGAAGATCATCCAGTCCAGCTCCCCTGCCAGAGCAGGATCACCTAGAACAGATCACACAGGAGCACATCCAGGCAGGTTTTGAATACCTCCAGAGAGGGAGACTCCACCACCCCTCTGGGCAGCCTGTTCCAGTGTTCTGGCACCCTCACAGGTTAAAAATTCCTCCTCATGTTTACATGGAACTTCCTATGTCTCAACTTCCACCCACTGTCCCTTGTCCTGTCATTGGGCATCACCTAGCAGAGCCTGGCTCCAGCCTCCTGGCACTCACCCTTTACATGTTCATAAACACTGATGAGGTCAAAATGATGAATGTTTGCTAACAGCATTTTTCAAGAGTTGATTCAGAGAGTTGACCCAGCCCAGGAGTCTCTTCTCTGAAGAATTCAACTCTTCTGCCACCAGAGCAACCAAATCATCTGCATGAGACCAGAACTTTGGTCTTTAAGGTCTCTTTAGACTCTCCTTCTCAGTTTCTTTCAGTTCTTCCTTCATGTCAAGGAAACAGTTTTGTCAACTCTGATGTTTACATGGAAATTCCCATGCCTCAACTCCCACCCATTGCCCCTTGACCTGTCTTTGGGCATCACTGAGCAGAGCTTGGCTCCATCCTCCTGGCAGTCGCCCTATTTTAGAAGACCATGACCTCTGTAGAGTCTATTTGTCAGCCTCCAGTTTTTCAGAACTATGTCCACGCCTCATTATTCAGGCACGTTGCTGCTGATGGCAAAGAGCTTATTCACTGTAGTAGAAGCCTGCCCATAAATAAACACAGGGCTGCATAAGCACACTCTAATTTCTTTGTGTTCTTAGCACTAGGCCCAACTTGGAATTGCTTATTTCTATTAAAGCTGGTGCTTTAATAGCAGTGAATGATAAAAAACAGATGGGCATTCTTAGATGCCCATTATAGCCCTCTTAAAAAGAATCCTACACTCTTACTTATTTAAAGCCTTTGACTGCAAATCACCCCCTCTCCAGGAGAACTGACAACCTGTTCTAAGTAGGCCTGTATGATGACAGATATGTGATTATATTTAAATAGCTCTGTCATAAAAAGCATTTCCTAGATTGTTGTTGGGGTTTTTTTTGTCTTCTTAGGCTGGTATTTAAAAGGTTGCATTGCATTTTCTGTGTTTCTGATGAAAACCTTCTGCAGCACGAAAAAGAGTTAAAAGCCTAGAATTAAATCTGTAGGCATCATTTACCATAGGAAATAAATATGGGAAAATGAAGGGGGAAAAAAAGATCAAAATCTACAATATCTCTATGAGAGTTTCTCATGGTGATAAAAAAATATGCTGCAGTCTGTTCAAAGTAGAGATGAATCTGAATCTCACTTCCAAAGAATGGCTCACATTTCTAATCTCCCATGTCCTGCTGTTTGAACTCCCCAGCTTCAGAGATGATAAGAACATGTTATTATACAAACTAGCAGAGCTTGTTTACAGAGTTTCTTTAAACAGATTCTTTCAGTGCTCTGGCCAGGTGGTTAATATCCTTTGTCAGAATTTTTATGTGTGCCAGTTCAGTAGTACACATTCTCCATCCTCTAAGCAAGATAATGTTCACTGTTCGGTGCTCTGTCATCCTAAATCTGCGGGGTTAACACGCTCTCATCTGTAATCTCCTGGAATTCTTCTTTTCCTTTGATTTTTAAATATTATGAAGACTTTCACTTCAATCAACACAATTAATAAAATCAAATTATCCAAGCAGCTTTAAGTTCAAAATTGCATTGTGTATCAAGCAGAAATCTGGCAATGCAGTCCTAGTCTAAGCTAAAGTTTTTTAGCTCTTCAAATCCTGTTCCCAGATGTCAGATGTGCTCTCTGTCCTAAGTATTTTTAAGTGGCTTAAGCACTCAGGCACTCAATTCTAGGACTCCCAACTCAACGTCTCTCAAACAGATTTAATTTTCAATTCTAAGACTCCTAACTTAGTGTTCCTCAAACAGATTTAATTTTCACAGGATGGCCATTCAACTCTTTGTGAACAGCAGCCTGGTTTTCTTCTGTTGTCTATAAACTGAAGCAACAAAGATCACTCCTCTCTCTGTCTGTTTTTTTAATGTGTAGAAGACATTGTTAATATGTTTAGGTTATCTACAAACCATTTGTAACAGCTGCACACCATTAGGTCTTCTGTATTTAAAAAGCTTTGCTTCTCTATGGGATAGAAATCACAGAATTAAATGTATCAGGGGGAGGAAAAAGGGAAATGGAGGACCAACTTGTACAAAAAGGAAATTCTGGAAGGGTTGGTTTCACTGATTTTCCAAAATGGATAGGGCTGCAGTTTTTCACAGCCAGCAGTTTTGGCTAGCTGTTCTTAGGGGGTCCTTGAAAAGCTCAGACTCAAACTAAAAGACACTAATTAAATGGCTTCCAATAAGCACCAAACTGCCAGGGGCTGCTGGAAATCATCCCCTCAGATCGTAGAATCACAGGATGCTTGGAACAGGACCTTCAAAGATCATCTAGTCCAACCCTCCTCTGCAGTCATCAGGGACAATCTCAACTAGATTAGGTTGTCTAGAGCCCTGTCAAACCTCACCTTGAATATCTCCAAGGATGGGGCCCCAACCACCTCCCTGGGCAACATGTTCCAGTGTTCCACTACCCCCATGGTGCAGAACTTATTTCTAACATCCAATCTAAATCTGCCTTTCCTCTAGTTTGAAGACATTGTCCTATCACTCCAGGTCTTTGTAAACAGTCTCTCTCCATCCATTCATGCTTCTGCACCTCGAGTATTGTGTTCAGTTTTGGGCACAGCAACACAGGAGAGATGTTGAGGTGCTGGAGTGAGTGCAAAGGAGCACAACAAATCTGGTGAAGAGCCTGAAGAATAAGTCTTGCAAGAAGTGACTGAAGGAGCTGGGGACGGTTAGTGTGAAAAAGAGGAGGCTGAGAGAAGATTTCATGGCTGTCTACAGCTACCTGAAAGGATGTTGTGGAGAGGCTCACAGATTAGGATAGAACAAGAGGGAATGGCCTCAAGCTGTGACTGGGTAAGTTTAGACTGGACATTAGGAAAAGATTTTCACAGCAAGAGCGGTCAGACATTGGAATGGGCTGCCCAGGGAGGTGGTTGAGTCACCAATCCTGGATGTGTTTAGCGGTCGTATGGATGTGGTGCTAAGGGATATGGTTTAGGGTGAACCTTGTAGAGTAGGGTTATTGATTGGACTTGGTGATTCAGAAAGGCTTTTCCAATCTGAATGATTCTGTGATTCTTGTAGGCCCCTTCAGGCACTGAAAGGCTGCTATTAGGTCTCTCCAGAGCCTCCTCTTTTCCAGGCTGAACAACCCTAGATCCCTCAGCTTGTCTTCATAGCAGAGGTGCTTCAACCCTCCTGATTGTTTTTGTGGCCCTCTATCAGGTCCATGTCTTTACTGGGGGCTCCAGACCTGTACACAGCACTCCAGGTGGGGTCCCACCAGAGTAGAGTAAATGAAGGCCTTGGTGTCACACCTAAATCTCACTGAAGTGGCAGAGGTAACAATGGGAGCTTTCATGCATGTTAAAAGCATTGCTGACTCAGTGTCACAGGGGTCAAGCTTAAACTGGGAGTCCTTGGAACATCAGAGCACCTGGGTGTTTTGAAAAATAGTAGTCTGACATCTTAAATCAAGCTACAGTGACTTAAGAAGTTCAGCTGGACATTTGTTGCCAATGTCATCAGCAGGCTTATTTGAATGAGACCACACACTTGTGAAGGCTACAATAGCTTTGATTATCTTGCAGCTGCTGAGGGCTAGAAGATCCCAGCTTCAGAGTGGCAGCAAATAATGGAAGAAGATCACCTCAACAGCACTGCAAATTCTAGACAAACTTGACTTTTGTCACCAAAAAAACAGAAGTGCTAGAAGAATGACACTTTTAAGAACCTTGCACAATGCAAATACTTCATAAATACTTCCCAACCTTGGAATCCCAAAATGGTTTTCACTTCTCTCTTTTCACATTTCCACTCACATTGACAAGTGCCTCAATATTGTGTATTGCTTTCCAAGCTAAAGCTTGACCTTTGCTGCTTTTCTTCTTCACCAAGTAGCACTGCTAAAATTATACATTAAACAAGAAAGCAAATGAATCATCCAGCTATAAAAGGCTTATTTTGTAATTGTAAGAAGTATATAGCTGGCCTTGAGGTTCGGGAGTTGATTGAATCACCGCCTCTGCAAACCCTTAGACTTTAGCTCTCTGTAAAGTGGGTTTAAAATTTTGAGAGGAGGACCACAAGCAAAGATTGTAGAAGAGCCTGCAACAGACGTGCAACGACAGCCACGAGCAGTAACACCAACAATTCTGATAGCTCTTCTAGTGTTAAGAAAGATAAAAGCATTCCTAGCATGTTAGAAGCATAGACAACCTGGAGTTGTGAGGGACTCATAGTATCGTGGGTTTCATTCATATAGACAACATTTTCAGTACACCTACCAAACCCCTGCTCTTTCACGTGAGAAACTGTATTATTTGTTAGCTGGAAGACTTCCAAGCAGGAAGTGTTGCCCATTTCATATCTATTTAATACAGCAATGTGCCCTTGTGGCCAAGAGAGCCAATTGCATCCTGGGGTGCATCAAGAAAAGTGTGTTCAGCAGATCTAGGGAGATTCTTCTCCTCCTCTACTCTGCCCTAGTGAGGTCACACCTGGAATACTGTGTCTGATTTTAGGCTCCCGAGTTCAGGAGAGACAAGGATCTGCTGGAAAGAGTCCAGCAGAGAGCCATGAGGATGACTTTGGGACTTGAGTATCTCTCCTATGAAGAGAGACTGAGAGCCCTGGGGCTGCTTAGTCTGGAGAAGAGAAGGCTGAAAGATCCAATCAATGTGTACAAATCTGAGGAGTGTCAAGTGGATGGGGCCAATCTCTTTTCAGTGGTCAGCAGGAATAAGACAAGGAGCAACAGATACAAACTGGAATGGCGAAGGTTTCAACTCAACATGAGGAGAAAGTTCTTTACAGTGAGGGTGATGGAGCCCTGGAACAGGCTGCCCAGAGTGGTTGTGGACCCTCCTCTGGAGACTTTCAAAACCCACCTGGATGGATTCCTGTGCTATCTAGCCTAAAGGTTCCTGCCTTGGCAGGGGGATTGGACTCGATGATCTCTGAAGGTTCCTTCCTACCTCTAAGGTTCTGTGATTCTGTGCTTTCATTATGTCAGTGGTCAAGCAGTCAGCCTCTGAGAATGTATCATCAGAGCTTACTGGTGTTATGCTGACTTTGCAGAAAAGTGGAATACTGAGGAAAGTGGGAAAAAGAAGTACCTTTGTGGTTCATCTGGGCTAACTGCTGCCAGCACTGGGCCCATTCTGTGCATGAGACGACTACATCTCCCCAGCCCAAACCAGAAGGAATGTGCAGTAAGCAGAGATACACAAATTAAACCCTGCCAGCACGCTCATGACTTTATTTAAGTTGGGAAGGTGAAAGACAGAGCAGACTTTCTAAACTATTTTGGTAAGGAGAATGATTTAAAAATGTGGCTAAGCAGCAGAGTGTACAGACCTTAGGCTGTTCTGCCAGCTCATCTAAGTCATCATCTGCAGCATTGCTTGCTGTTTGGTTATTGTTCATCGTTGTGGCTGCGAGCTTCAGTCACGCTGCAGGATTCCAGAATGCTCTGTGTTCCCTTGTTTGTCATTCAGAAAAAAGGGAATGCAAGACCCTGAGAAATGTGACTGCATGAGTAACTTCACTTGACTCTGAGGTCTGCTTCTGTAGTCAGACCTAGGAACAGGGTGCCCAGGGAGGTTGTGGATGCTCCCTCCCTGGAGGTGTTCAAGGCCAGATTGGATGAGGTCTTGAGCAGCCTGTTCTAATGGGAGGTGTCCTTGCCTATGGTGGGGGGCTGGAACTGGATGATCTTTGAGGTCCCTTCCAAGCTAAACCATTCTATGATTCTATGCAATGACAAACCACCACTAGCTACATGTTTGCAGCTTCCAATGGCTTCTCTTTATAACAAGGTTCTACAGCTCATTATGACTCAAGCATATGCTCTTGTGGCTAAGAAGGCCAATGCCACTTTGGGCTGTATTAGAGAGGATGTGGTTAGTAGGTCAGGAGAGGTTCTCCCTCCCCTCTACTCTGCCCTGGTGAGGCTGCATCTGGAATACTGTGTCCAGTTCTGGGCCACTCAGTTCAAGAAGGATTCCAGGAAACTGCTTGAGAGAGTCCAATGCAAAGCCATGAAAGTGATGAAGGCAATGCAACATCTTCCTTGGGAGGAGAGCCTGAGAGAGCTGGGGCTCTGTAGTGTGAAGAGGAGACTGAGTGGACACCTCATTTATATTTATAAATACATAAGGGTGAGTGCCAAGAGGATGGAGCCAGACTCTGCTTGATGATGCCCAATGATGGGACAAGGGGCAGTGGGTGGAAGCTGAGGCATAGGAAGTTCCATGGAAACATGAGGAGGAATTTTTCCCCGCGAGGGTGCCAGAACACTGGAACAGGCTGCCCAGGGGTCTTGTGGTGTATCCCTCTCTGGAGATACTCAAAACCCACCTGGATGCATTCCTGTGTGTCCTGGTATAGGTGATGCTGCTCTGGCAGGGGGGTTGGGCTGGATGATAACCCTCCCAGGCCCTAGCATTCTGCGATTCTGTGATATCTCTGCATGAGCCCTGCAATGGAGCAGGAGCATTCAAGCAGGTGGCTGCTGTCCCAGGGGAAAGGGAAGCACTAACACCTCAGTACCATGGCCCTACCAAACACATATGAGTATCATAACAAAGACTTCAGCAGTCAGATATAGAGGCTGTGGTTAGGTTCTTCAGGGGTTGGGCAATGGTGTAGTGTCAGCGAACTGGTCACTCTCCAAGGCTAGACTTACAGACCACCTGGGTAACCAGCCTGAATTTCACTCTTAAGCACAAGTCTTATTTCAGTGTGTGTTCTGTAGCTTTTAAATCTTGCCCCAAAAACATATTCTCTTGATAAGCTACATGATTTAATAACCCTTTTAAAAAATAATAAGAAAGAAAGACAGAAAGAAAACTGAGAACCTAAGTTCTGCATGGTAAGGTCAAACACTCAGTTCCTTCTCCAAGCTGAGCTCATCATGCTTGGAATACTCGGGACATAGCTGTGTTGGTCCAGCTTTTCTTTGAAGAGTTTTAACCTGATGTCCAAAACAAAGCAGTAAATTAGATGAACCTGTCAGCTGAAATTCAATGTCCTCAGCTGAAACTTGGCATCTAGCTTCGCCAGCTCAGTTATAGATTTTTTTTTTTTTAATAACTATTTGGCTTTTCATTTCTCTCTGTGCCTTTTTTTTTTAATGTCCTCCTCCTTTACTGCCTTAAAATGTACTTTCCATTACAAAAGTTGAGCACAAGAAAGCACCACCTTGCTGCTTTCTCTAATGTATCCATTTTAACTTAAATATTCTAGAGACTGAAGAAATTTTCTATTAAACTTACAGATCCTTTTCCCTCTCCTCCTTCCCTCTCAGGACATAATTTTTAGTGTAAATTATATTGTTTCTGAGGTGGATGGAAATGAACTTAATGTGGAAATTCACTTTGCTCAAATGAGGCCAAACAAAACATTATGAAAGATACAAGAGTGTACGACCCTGATCAGTGCAGGGGCACCTACTGAATTTCCTTTGCTTGGTTCTGTAGTTCTACCATAAACTAAAGCAATTTTTCTCTTGGTAGATCTCAGTTGAAACACTGAGCCACAAGGTGTATTTTAAAGATTTAAGTTTTATTAATGCACCTTTCAGGAGTCCCTTCACATCAAAGTCAAGAGTGCATTGTTTAGAATTACCAAGGACATTTTTATATAGCCAGTTTGTCCCCTTTTCTTTCTCATCTGGACCTCACAGTGATGATAGCAGCACTTTAAAAAGCCTTACTTACTGCTTGCTCCTAACATTTGAAGTATTACATTCTCACTTTATTTGCAGGCCGTTACCATTTTAGAGGTGCTTGAGCTGGAATGAGATAAAGGTAGCATTAATTGTCAGTCCCTGTCCTCAGCTGACGGAGAGCAACCCTGATTTTCAGGAATAGTCAGAGCTGCTTAGAGATTTTAAGATTGCTGCCCTTCCTCTGGCTTCTGGATTTGCCGGCTTCTTGCCAGCACACAGAGACATATTTAACCTCTTTTCTTGAGCTTGCCATGATTTCTTCTCACTTTTCCTTCAATATCAGCAAGGGAAGCAGAAACCAAACAAGCAAACATGAAAAAAAAAATAAAGTAAATTTTAAATCTTTTATTGGGAGGAAAACAAGCTCAGATAGCTTTCTAAAGAATGAGAAAGCGACTTGGAGAATACTGGCTTTCTTAAATTCAGCTTTAAGGCTTGACCTCAAAGTCCTACAAGCCACATGTGTTCTGTTGCTGACCTGTGTTCCTAATAAACCCCCTGAATAATGACATCATACGCTTCTGTATGACTGCAAGGGGGGACAGAATCTCCCAGCATCATGAATTTGAAAGGTTTCCTCCAAGTGATGTATAATCTCTAGTCAGGTATTTATACCTCTCTCCTAAGTGAACAAAAAGTAGACTGCCCAACCTTTTTTGCTGTTCAAGGCAAGATTGGATGTGGCGCTTGGTGCCATGGTCTAGCCTTGAACTCTGTGGTAAAGGGTTGGACTTGATGATCTGTGAGGTCTCTTCCAACCTTGTTGATACTGTGATAATCAGGATGTAACCTTAATCTCATTTATGACATAAGAATCCTGAAGAGCCTCACTAAGCACAATGGCATTATTAGAAGTTTGTATACAAGTAGTAATCAGTGCAGCAGTGATGGTTTTTCTTAGTTTAGATGCAGATCTATTTCAATATCTCTTCAATCCTGACTGTATCAAACTTCAGTTGTCTCAGAAGGGCTTTCCTCAGGTAGAGAGATACAGAGAATGAAAGCAACTGAATCAAAAAAAGAAAGAATTAACAGAATTCAGAATGGAATCCTTAATCTCTTTTCCAGCCCCTGCTTTTGTCATAGCACCTTCTTTTTCTCCTGGATCGTGGAACAAAAGGAACACACCTAATGCAGATTTTATCTTCTGTGGAGTAGCTGTGAAACAGCAGCTCCACAAAATCTCTGTCCTTTACGCAGTGGGAATGACTCATTAGCAATGTCAGGGTTGTTTGCTCTTCTGATCTGCTCATTTACAGAGCTGCATCCTTCACTACGGTTATTATTGTCACTAGTGAAAATACTTTCTCCGTCCAGCTCTTCATTGCTGAGAGCTACCTATGGGTTTGCACCCAGCCGCTGGTGGTGGTCCAGCACTCACTAAGACTCTGACAAGAACAGGCAGATGGTCTGTGTAGGTGGGATGTTAGAGTGGCATTTGAGAATATTAGCAGTTATAAGAGCTAACACAGACACTCATTTTGGAAGTGGGACAGACTCATTCCATGGGTTTTCTGTCTTAAAGCCATCTGTAACTTTCCAGAGTTAGCTTACATTTTCCTGGCAGAGCATCCAGCAAATGCCCACAACAGGGCTCCCTGGCTCTTCATCTGTATGCTTAAGTGGATGGTAGACTTCATTTAGAGGACCAGTTTCATATAAACATGAGGAGGAATTTCCTCACTGTGAGGGTCACAGAAGACTGGAACAGGCTGCCCAGGGGTGTTGTGGAGTATCCCTCTCTGGAGATACTCAAAACACCCCTGGATGCATTCCTGTGTGATCTGGTATAGGTGATGCTGCAATGTGGGGGATTGGACTGGATGAGCTTTCAAGGTGACTTCCAGCCCCGACATTCTGTGGTTCTGTAACCAGTCCCTCTGTTGTTGTCACTGAATAATAGTCAGTAAATAAAAGAATTGGGGATAATCTAGTAATAAGGAGCAACATGACTCTATGATGTTGCTGTATCACTCTTCCCAACAGAAATGCATGAATTTACTTGAGGGAAACACTACCTGTTCTGGCATCTCTGAAATGATAGCAAAATGAACAAATAGAGCTGGACAGGGAGAAGGAGACATCCTCTCTCTCTCTCTCTCCATCACACTTCAGCTAAAGTTGGTTAAATTACATGTTCCTGGTTCATCACAATTCAGCCTAAGGCTTTGGAAGTGCATGGCTTTTCTCCTTTCTTTCCACTAAAAAGTCCAGAGTACTTATTACATACTATTTTTATTCTTTCTCCAGCTCTGTAGGGTTTTCAGTGGGAAACTTTCAGATCTATTTCTCCTTTTACAGCCTTTTTTTTTTTTTACTGTGTGCATGTTTGGTTACTCCAAAGTTTGAAAATGAGAGAGCAATCTCCCATTATACACAGCATTCCCAGCTGGCAGGCTATTAGAGATGAAATATCAAATCACAAGCACTGCACAGAGATTCAAAAGGGGAAAAAGAAAAGCTGCATCATTTGATTAACCTCTGTGCCTCATATTTGAAAATTAATGATAATGAAGTTTACTTTCATGTAAGCCTAACAATACCTCCCAGGGCATTTGGAAACCCAGAGCACTGGCAGTTACTTAGCACTGTACTTCTCCTATGCAATGTTTAATACATAGATCCATGAATTACCTGGTTTTTAACATCTTTACAAGGCAGCATCCTCAGTATAGAACCAAATTCTCACTCTAACTGCTGCTTACCACTGTTCTAAAGCTTTAATTTTGAACAAGCCTGAAATGGATAAGTTGATTTAATTCAACACTTCTATGTGATGGCTAAACACAAGTCCCAGAGTTTCCAGAGACAAGTCTGTGGGACCAGATGGGATCCATCCTAGGGTGCTAAGAGAGCTGGCACGTGATCTGGCCAAGCTGCTCTCCATCATTCCATCTTCATCTCCATCATAACAGTCCTAGCTCACTGGAGAGATGCCCAAAGACTGGAAGCTGGCCAATGTGATGCTCATCCACAGGAAGGGCCAGAGGGAGAAATGGGAAATTACAGACCTGTCAGCCTGACCTCAGTGCCAGGCAAGGTCATGGAACAGATTGTCTTGAGTGCCATCACAAAGCACCTACAGGATGCTCAGAGGGCTGGAGCAGTTCTGCTATGAGAACAGGCTACAAGAACTGTGTCCAGTTCTGGGCCACTCAATTCAAGAGAGATGTTGAGGTGCTGGAACGTGTCCAGAGAAGGGCGACAAAGCTGATGAGAAGCCTGGAACACAGCCCTGTGAGGAGAGGTTGAGGGAGCTGAGGTTGTTTAGCCTGGAGAAGAGGAGGCTCAGGGCTGACCTCATTGCTGTCTACAACTACCTGAAGGGAGGCTGTAGCCAGGTGGGGGTTGATCTCTTCTCTCAGGCAACCAGCAATAGAACAAGGGGACACAGTATCAAGTTGTGTTGGGGGAGGTATAGGCTGGATGTTAGGAGGAAGTTCAGGTTGGAAGGGAACTCAAAGATCATCCGGGTCCAACCCCCCCCACCATAGGCAGGGACACCTCCCACTAGAACAGGTCACTTCAAGGCCTCATCCAACCTGGCCTTGAGCACCTCCAGGCAGGGAGCACCCACAACCTCCCTAGGCAACCTGTTCCAGTGTCTACTGTAAAGAATCCTTTCCTAACATCTTGTTTGAATCTCCCCTCTGCCAGTTTAAACCCATTACTCCTCATCCTGTTGTTACAAGACCTTCTAAATAGTCCCTCCCCAGCCTTCCTGTAGACCCCCTTCAGATACTGGAAGGCTACTACAAGGTATCCTCAAAGCCTTCTCTTCTGCAGGCTGAACATCCCAACTCTTGCAGCCTGTCCTCATAGCAGAGCTGCTGCAGCCCTCTGAGCATCTTCATGGCCCAATTCCTCCCACATCTTTTTGTTTTGGTTTTTTTTTTTTTTTTTGTATCAGAAAGAACAGAAACTTCAAGTTGAACAGAATTGTCTGAAGCAAATGAGTTTATGATGCCTTTTCCACGAATCAATGATGCTCATTAAAGATTCAGAATGCACTTTAGAGCAAGCCAAAATGTGGAAAACAGCAAGGTACCAGGGTGATCTCCCTTTAAATTATAGATTGAGAATTAGATTCTGCTCTCAACCATGCAGGTGCAAATCCATTAATTTCAGAGCAGCTGCTCCAGGTTGACATTGAAGTGACTGAGATCAGAACTTGGCTGGGGAGGTGCTTCTTTGTGGCAACTGGTAAATACCCAAGGCCTTGAGCTGTCCTACCAATCACCCTCTTCTCTACCATGCTGAATTGTAGCATGCACACTGTGTAAGCTGTGGGGGGGGATATAACAGGTCCATGTCTTTACATTGTAGCAGGATGTGTGGCGGATTGATGAATATCCCTCTGAGCAGCATAAAGAAATATTTGGGACTCCAGTTCAATTGTTCCCACCTAATGACCCATGGGCCCCTGCTGTTTGGTGGAATCTCACATGGGGCTCTTTGAAAGCAGACCTAATGTGAGTCTGCTTCAGTGTGAAATAAATGGATCTGTGCATCCTCTGGAAAACATTCTACAAACAGAAAAAGACCCCAGATGTGAAGGAAGAGCTTAACTGTCTTTTCTTCCCTGCCTATTTTATTTTAGTTAACTTTAGGTTGGAAAGTCTTTCACTTAAAATACTCACATAAGGCTCAGATAGAGCGTTTGGCCTTTCTGATAGATCCCAGAGAAACTCCAGGTAGCTTTAACGTCCACATTAACAAAGCAGACCTTAAAAGCCCCTTCCCTGCATCCTTATGGCTCGAGGAAGCACGGAATTCTGGCAGCTTTTTGAGGGATGACAGAAGGACACGTTTAAGTTCTGCATTGCTGGCTGTGGTAGTTCGAGGGATCCTAAGGTCTCCCTTGATAAAACCACAGGGACTGAGTCTCACCCCAGGGGGATGGACCTGTTCGTCTCAGGATATTGGAATTTTGTCATTCTAGTCCATCTTCCACTAACACAGCTTAAAAGGCAGTGCCTGACTTCCTCTAACACGGCTTAAAAGGCAGTGCCTGACTTCCTCTAACACGGCTTAAAAGGCAGTGTCTGACTTCCTCTAACACGGCTTAACAGGCAGTGCCTGACTTCCTCTAACACGGCTTAAAAGGCAGTGCCTGACTTCCTCTAACACGGCTTAAAAGGCAGTGCCTGACTTCCTCTAACACGGCTTAACAGGCAGTGCCTGACTTCCACTAACACGGCTTAAAAGGCAGTGCCTGACTTCCTCTAACACGGCTTAAAAGGCAGTGTCTGACTTCCTCTAACACGGCTTAAAAGGCAGTGCCTGACTTCCTCTAACACGGCTTAAAAGGCAGTGCCTGACTTCCACTAACACGGCTTAAAAGGCAGTGCCTGACTTCCTCTAACACGGCTTAACAGGCAGTGCCTGACTTCCACTAACACGGCTTAAAAGGCAGTGCCTGACTTCCACTAACACGGCTTAAAAGGCAGTGCCTGACTTCCTCTAACACGGCTTAAAAGGCAGTGCCTGACTTCCTCTAACACGGCTTAAAAGGCAGTGCCTGACTTCCTCTAACACGGCTTAAAAGGCAGTGCCTGACTTCCACTAACACGGCTTAAAAGGCAGTGCCTGACTTCCTCTAACACGGCTTAAAAGGCAGTGCCTGACTTCCTCTAACACGGCTTAAAAGGCAGTGCCTGACTTCCTCTAACACGGCTTAAAAGGCAGTGCCTGACTTCCTCTAACACGGCTTAAAAGGCAGAGCCTGACTTCCTCTAACACGGCTTAAAAGGCAGTGCCTGACTTCCTCTAACACGGCTTAAAAGGCAGTGCCTGGCTAAGCTCTGCCCCTTCTCTTCCCTGCCTTTCTCCCCTTCGCTGCTCCGAGCAGCTCACTCTCTGATCTCATGGCTCGTGGGGGAGACTGAGCCACTGAGGCCTTGTAGGCCCCAGCTGGGGAGGGCAGTTTCGGCCTACCCTCAGGCCGGCTGAGGGTGGAAGGAGTGAATCATAGAATCATAGAATCATAGAATCACCCAGGTTGGAAGAGACCTCCAAGCTCATCCAGTCCTACCTAGCACCCAGCCCTATCCAGTCAACTAGACCATGGCACTAAGTGCCTCATCCAGGCTTCTCTCGAACACCTCCAGGGACGGTGCCTCCACCACCTCCCTGGGCAGCCCATTCTAATGCCAATCACTCTCTCTGCCAACAACTTCCTCCTAACATCCAGCCTATAATTCCCCTGGCACAACTTGAGACTGTGTCCCCTTGTTCTCTTGCTGGTTACCTGGCAGAAGAGACCAACCCCCACCTGGCTACAGCCTCCCTTCAGGTAGTTGTAGACAGCAGTGAGGTCCCCCTAAGCCTTCTTTTCTCCAGGCTAAACAACCCCAGCTCCCTCAGCCTCTCCTCCTTTAGGCAGCAACAGAACGAGGGGGCACAGTCTCAAGTTGTGCCATGGCAGGTATAGGCTGGATGTTAGGAGGAAGTTCTTCCCAGAGAGAGTGATTGGCATTGGAATGGGCTGCCCAGGGAGGTGGTGGAGGCACCGTCCCTGGAGGTGTTCAAGAGAAGACTGGATGAGGCATTTAGTGCCATGGTCTAGTTGACTGGCTAGGGCTGGGTGCTAGGTAGGACTGGCTGATCTTGGAGGTCTCTTCCAGCCTGGTTGATTCTATGAATTAGGCTGGGGTGGGGTTCCTAAGCCTTGCTTGCCATCCTTGGGCTTTGTGAGTGCAGCAAAGGGGAGTTTTCAAGCACCCTGATGAGCTTTCTGACTTGCAACTGCTAAGCACGTCAAAACCATGATGTTTGTATACCTGTATGCAGCTGGTTCCAGGCTCCTTCACCCTCACACACCACAGCCTGTATTTGCAAAAGAAACTTACAGATAGATAGAGATAGTTTTGTCTGAGTGACAAAATAACATGAGGATTAAGAATTGCCTGTAAACTGTAAGCTTTGGTAAGAAACTTCTTGGATAACAAGTTAACCATGGCACAGCAATGTGCTCTTGTGGCCAAGAAGGCCAATGGGATCCTGGGGTGTATTAGGAAGAGTGTGTCCAGCAGATCAAGGGAGGTTCTCCTCCCACTCTACTCTGCCCTGGTGAGACCTCATCTTGAGTACTGTGTTCAGTTTTGGGCTCCCCAGTTTAAGAAGGAAAAGGATCTGCTGGAGAGGATCCAGCGAAGGGCTAGGAGGATGATTAGGGGACAGGAGGGCATGGCTACTGAGGAGAGGCTGAGAGACCTGGGGCTGCTTAGTCTGGAGAAGACTGGGAGGGGATTTTATAAATGTTTATAAGTATCTGAAGGCTGCCAGGATGGGAGGACAGGCTCTGCTCACTTGCTGCCTGTGATAGGACAAGGAGCAATGGGTGTAAATTGCAGCACAAGAGGTTCCACCTCAACACAAGGGGGAACTTCTTTACTGTAAGGGTCACAGAGCACTGGAACAGGCTCCCCAGAGAGGTTGTGGAGTCTCCTTCTCTGGAGACTTTCAAGGCCTGTCTGGATGTGTTCCTTTGTGATCTGTGTAGTATTGTCCTGCTCTGGCAGGAGGTTTTGGACTTGATGATCTCTGGAGGTCCCTTCCAACCCCTAACATCCTGTGATCCTGTGATCAATAAAGACAATCCAGATAATGTGATTTCAAAGAGCAAAAGATGTAAATGAATTACTTTGGTATGCCAGAAACAGGCCTAATTATCTGGAGATTTGCTGGACATGTCTGCAAATCATTAAGGGCTGAATTAAATCCTTTTGAAAAGCCAGATCTTATTCCTCTTTACTGTTCCTTACATCTAAACACCCTGATAAGCCACACATATTTGTGTTAATTAAGCACGTGTTCAGCAATCCCTTTCTTCCTTCTTTGTTTTGAGGGAAAAAGAAGCCCAGTCAAGGAGTGTCCCAGGAGACCAACCTGTTCACACCTCCTTCACAGTGAACATCACCATGGCCAATTAGAAGAGGCCCCAAGCCTGAAGAAAAGAAATTACAGCAAAGCTCTAAAAGTCTCTATTGTTTTTAATAAAGGGAAGAGAGGAAGTGGCCAGCACATGGAATAGGAAGCAAGTAGTACCTGGGCTGTGGGTGATGAAGTGTATTAGTAAGAACTTTGCTGCAGGACGATTTCATTCAGCCTGGTTAGTTAAAGCTGCTCTGAAGCTGACACCTCTCGTGTTCCCTCTGAGCTTTCTCTTCAAATAGAGCTTAGACTTCTGTCTGGCAATTTGTATTCAATGTGTGCTTGTTGCATTGGCATGGTGCTGCCCTACCAACAGTTCTCCAGTGACTTGATCAGCTTCCAAACAGTCTGGTCTAAGTAATTATTCACATTCTTTTGTGTTGCAAAGAAAACCTGAATATAATGGGCAGGCTTCCTTCTCTCCAAACATTAGCTAGGTAGAAGCACTCAAGTGAGTGAGTGCTTGATAGGGCATTTCTCCAGCTCTGCCAGGAAGAAACAGACCTTGAGAAGCATGAACTGTCCCACTCCATCTCAGTCAGCCACGGATTCCAAAGCTTAAATTCACCTTGTGCATGGGTGTTGTGTTGGCCATGGTTGCATGGGGTGTCCTGCTCCCATGTGGTCTCTTTAGGGTGAGGGTTTGTGTTAGCAAAGCCAAAGAGCTCATCTGATCTGTGTTTTGTTCATCACTTTTGTCTGGAAAAAGAAAAAAAAAACCACACCAAAGAAATTGTATAGCCAGCAATAACATTTCTAAAGCAAGAGGCTGGAAGCAAGTAATGCTCAACTTCCCATAAGATATTAACCTGATTTCTGAAGGGCTGCTTCTGTGCTGCCTCTATCCTGTCCTTCCTTCTCTGCTGATGGAATTCGCCGTGCTCCTTTCCAGTCCCACCCACCTCCTCTGGCTCCCTCCATGTCAGGGAACTGCTGAGAACTGCAGAGCAAGCTGCAGGCTCAGTGAAGCTCTGACCTGGCTGCCCAGGCTGGAAAATGTTTTCTGTGGGTTGGGCTCAGTATCTATGATTTAATGCTGTGCTAATATTAAACATCTAATGTAATACGGTGTTGTTTTAAAACCAGGCAATAGCCTGGGAATGTGTATGTAAAAGGGGGGGAAAAAAGAAGAAAAAAAAAGGCAGAAAGCTGTTTTTTCTCATTTTCAGGCTGGAGGCAGGTTATAAAGTAAGTGTGGGAACAGTTGGTTTCCAGCAGTGACTTAGGAACCTGAGACAGAAGTCTCCTTTTTACAGCCTTTTGATAGACTATTTCACAAAGCAGCTGGAAATCTGCAGGGATGGTGGCTGTGCTCAAACTGCTAGTTGTTTTCCACATATTCAGAGAGAGCTGGAAAGGACTGTCTGTACCATCCAGTGACCATGAGATACCACTGCTAATACAATGCCTTGCATTTCTACTGCCAAATAGAAATCTGGGGTGTAAAGATGACACTGGATTTCAGACGAGTGAGCATGTTGATGAGCATCTGCAGAACAGACTGTTTATATCAGAAACCAAGATAGGATGGACCTGTGCCCATCTCCCCATTTTTATCCCCATTTATGTTCCAAACTGGTTCTCAGATCAGAAAATCATGTTTTTCCCTCTTTTTCCTCCTCCATTACAGAAAATAAGTTGCAAAGAAGATTAGTGTAAGGATGGAGAAATATGGATCAATCCAAGAGACTGGTCTGAAATCACAGAATCACAGATTAACCAGGTTGGAAAAGAGCTCTAGGATCATTGAGTCCAACTTACCAGCCAACACCTTCTAATTAACTAAACCAATAGCACTAAGTGCCTCATCCAGCTTTCTCTTAAACACCTCCAGGGATGGTGACTCCACCACCTCCCCAGGCAGCCCATTCCAATGGGAAATCACTCTTTCTGTGAAGAACTTATTCCAAACATCCAGCCTAAACGTGCCCTTGCACAGTTTGAGTCTGTATCCTCTTGTTCTGTCACTGGATGCCTGGGAGAAGAGACCAACCCCACCTGGCTACAACCTCCTTTTGGGTAGTTGTAGAAAGCAATGAGGTTTCCCCTGTGCCTCCTCTTCTTCAGGCTGAACACCCCCAGCTCCTTCAGCTGCTTCTTGTAGGGCTGTGGTCCAACCCCCTCACCAGTCTTGTTGCCCTTCTCTGGGCATTTTCAAGCACCTCAACATCTTTCTTAAATTGAGGGGCCCAGAGCTGGACACAGAAATCTAGGTTTTGCTCCTGCTGTAATGTGTATGCATGGAGCAATGTTTAAACTCAGGTTCCTATTAAGCCCTTTAAAGTAAATCATGTGACTTCACAAGCTTTGGAACTTGTGCACTGCCAAATTGCTAGAATCTGACAAATGGCAGAGGTGGGAACTACTTTGGGATTTATAGATTTGAGTCTGCTTTTACATCAGCCACCAGCCAAACTTTGTGCTGCTTGGTGGTCTGGTTCAGGCTTGTCTGAGATCCAAGCATTAGGAGAGAACACACTCTTCTCTGTAAAGAAGATAAAAGAGATCTCTTTGGTTTCTCCTGGAGAAAGCCACACTGTCAAGTAACCACAAACTGTTCAACTCATTGTGATTTAGTTCCTTTGCTTAGAAAAACAGTTTTGAACCATCCATATTCCTAGAATAATGGACACTGGCCGTGCTTGATTTTTCATTTCAAGCATGAACTACTAATTATGGACCCACCTCAGGTTTCCTCTCACTTCTATTCTCCCTAAAATGTGACATGTATAGCAAGCCAGGCAGTATGATGGACTTCTGAGGGTTTCTCTGGCCATGCTCAAGTCCACTCCACTGCCTTGAACTGGTTTGTGCTCCAGCTCAAAGCTGCATTGCAGAGAATACATGACTCTGAGACATCAGATTGATTGAGGGTCAAATGACAAAGCTGGCCTTACCTGACCTCTACTGGAACAAGAAAATGGAGATAAATATTCTCCAGGTTTTGTGCTGAACTGGTTAGATCAGGCATTCAAAACAACTCCACAACACTGGCAGTAATCTGAATCCCAATCGAGTTCAACCTTACTTGAGGAATGTGCACTGAAAGAAAATTATTTAGTCAAAATCAACCTGCCAGGCCATTGGTGAAGTTAAAAATTAAAGCCATTTATTTTCAGAATCCTGCTGCACTGCTTCTCTACCAGGGTATCTATGCAGACAGGCACAGGAGCAATGTGTGCAGTCTCTCCAAATCTAAACCTATAAAATACTCTATCAGGTTGCCATTAAAACCACCTCCTAACACTTTTCAGTATTCCTTCAGACATTTAGCAGAGATGTTTTCATGTTGTCTTAGAGTTGCTTTCACGTTGCTGAATAGAAATTAAATACAGTGCAATCCAGACAGGCTGGAGAGGTGGGCACAAGCCAGACTCATGGTGTTCAACAAGACTGAGTGCAGGGTCCTTGGGTCTAGGTAATCCCAAGCACCAATATAGGCTGGGCAGTGACTGGCTGGAGAGCAGCCCTGAGGAGAGGCACGTGGGGGTGCTGGTGGATGAGAAGCTCAATATGAGCCATCAGTGTGTTCTTGCAGCCCAGATAGCCAACCAGATCCTGGGCTGCAGCGAGAGAACTGTGGCCAGCAGATCGAGGGAAGTGATCCTCCCCCTCTACTCCACACTGGTGAGACCCCACCTGTAGTACTGCATCCAGCTCTGGAGCCACTGTTACAAGAGAGATATGGATGTGCTGGAAGGTGTCCCAAGAAAGGCCATGAGGATGATCAGAGGGCTGGAACACCTCTTCTATGAAGAGAGACTGAGGAAGTTGGGGTTGTTCAGTCTGGAGAGGAGAAGGCTCCCAGGTGACCTTAGTTGGCCTTTCAGTATCTGAAGGGGGTCTACAAGAAAGCTGGGGAGGGACTTTTCAGGATGCCAGGTAGTGATAGGATTAGGGGGAATGAAACAAAGCTAGAAATGGGTAGATTCAGTCTGGAAGTTAGGAAGAAGTTCTTCACCATGAGGGTGGTGAGACTCTGGAACAGGTTGTCCAGGGAGGTGCTGGATGCCTCATCCCTGGAGGTGTTTAAGGCCAGGCTGGATGAGGCTCTAGACAGGCTGATCTAGTGTGAAGTGTCCCTGCCTATGGCAGGGGCACTGGAACTAGATGATCCTTGTGGTCCCTTCCAGTCCTAACTGATTCTATGACACAGGATGATTCCCCTCTGTGTATTCAAAATGCCATACTGACTGATTTACCACATAGACTGTTGTGGCTTCTTCATGCATTGTGTTTCTCAGCTGCATAAAAAATTTGCTGAGCCAAAGTATTGTTATCCTGTTCATATAGGACCTATTTTTGCTTCATATCAGGTAGGAAGAATGATACTGGGGTGGGAGATGCTGTCATGTTGTGGTCTTTTAGCTGCTGAGTAATTTGGATGTGAAGAAATCACTCTCTGGTTTATGTTACACAATTCAAATCAAGCTCTTCAAAAATGATGCCAGACCCATAAAGGAGGAAAGGGACTTTCTGATCTCTATTTAGCATTCCTAAATATATCTCTGAATCCTTATAACTACTGAGTTGATGGCTTTGTCCATAAAGGTCTCAGCACAGCTGTACTCCTTGAGCAGATGTGGTGTAGATATCTGAGCTGACACCACAAGAGAGCTCTGTGAGCCTGGGACAGCCTTCTGAGAGGAATAAGAGCTTGCTGAGATGAGAGATGGAAGCTGATATGTTTTGTCACTGGGTTACATGACACACACACAGAGGCACACTCAGTGACAATGCAAACTTCTTCTGGTGTTTGAATGAAGGTTTTGTGGATTGAGTGCCTGCTTTATTTAGTGGCAACATGGCCTACAGGATCACAGGATGTTAGAGGTTGGAAGGGACCTCCATAGATCGTCAAGTCCAATCCCTCTACAATTTAGCTAAGGCCTAGAGAGCAAAGGCTTCAAGGAGACCTTGGAGTAGTCTTCCAGTATCTGGAGGGGTCCTACAGGAGGGCTGGGGAGGGAGTAATTACAAGGTTTGTAATGACAGGATGGGGAGGTTTAAACTAGCAGAGGAGAGATTTAAGCTAGATGTTAGGAAGAAGTTCTTTCCAGTGAGGGTGGTGAGACACTGGCACATGTTGCTCAGAGAGATTGTGGATGCTCCCTCCCTGGAGGTGTTCAAGGCCAGTTTGGATGAGGCCTTGAGTGACCTGTTCTAGTGGGAGGTGTCCCTGCCTATGGTGGGGGGTTGGAATTAGATGATCTTTGAGTTCCAACCTAAACCATTCTAGGATTCCATGATACATTAATGCAATATATTTGTGTAATTGCACGCATGCTAAAATGCAGGCAGTGTCAGTGTGGAAGCCCAGACTTGTCTCTTTGCTTTCTTCAATGGCCTCAAGGAAGACACCATCCCCCATACTTGCTGTCTTTTTCTGCAGAGTGGGAGTTCACATGAAAGGGAGTATGTTAATGTGTACTTAGTGCAGTGAGTTATGCTATAATAGCAACACCAGCTTCATGTCCATAGTTTTTATTGCCACCAAGGGTTAATTGAAAGAAAAGGTTTACTTAGGTCCAACCATGTGAGTACACAGCTAAACCTTGGAGAAGGCTTGTCTTTAGTCTAAAAGCAACATGGTTTTTGCATCCCCCTTCTCCCCGAGTACTAACTACAGAGAGTTTTTCAGCTATGTGAAACCCCCAAACTCAAGCCTTTACAAGTTTGTGTTGACTAACACTTGGCTTGTGAGGACAAAAGAGCCCTAGTGGATACAGTATCTTCTTGGAGGTCTCTTCCAACCTGGTTGATTCTATGATTCTATGATTCTGCAGGAGCATTTTCCATCGATGATGTCCTCCTGCATGCTCTTGGCATTCAGCAGCGCACAGTGTATCTTCTCGCAGAATCATTCAGACTGGGAAAGACCCCTGGGATCATAGAATCATAGAATGGTTTAGGCTAGAAAGGACCTCAAAGATCATCCAGTTCCAACTGCCATAGACAGGGACACCTCCCACTAGAACAGGTCACTGAAGGCCTCATCCAACCTAGCTTTGAACACCTCCAGGGAGGGAGCCTCCACAGTCTCCCTGGGCAACCTGTGCCAGTGATCATCAAGGCCAACAGTTAAACCTAAACCATACCCCCAAGCACCACATCCAAATGGCCCTTAAAGACATCCAGGGATGGTGACTCAACCACCTCCCCAGGTAGCCTATTCCAATGCCTGACCACTCTTGCTGGGCATTTATTTTTTTCTTAATGTCCAGTCTAAATGTACTCTGTTGCAGGTTGAGACCACCTCTGCAAGCTATTTCACTTCGGTTTCCTCAAACAAAATGATCTAAGAGTGACAAGGATGTGTTTTTGCACTAGCTGCTGGAAAGGTTTATTTCTGTCATCTGTTGTGCTAGTTAGAAGCAAGCCCAAACCATCACATCTGTCTCTGCCTAATCTTTGCAGAGCTTAACCTCCACTCATGTTCTGCAACATTATTGATGTCCTTTATTCTGTGAAAAAAACATGAGGCATTTTCACCCAGTGCATCCCAACTCTAAAAAAAACAGAGGAAAGTGGTTTAGTTATGGACAAAGTGAAACAGGAAAGTTCCAGGGACACAGACATTTTGTGTTTCATTCCTCTTTAAGCTATCCTCTTTTTTTTTTTTTCAATCTCACATTTAATTTTTTTTGAGATATTTCATTTTAAATGCAATTTTACCAAAATATACCTTTTTTTTGAAAGGGGAAGTTTCATTTGGAAAACATCAAAATAAAAAATGTTTGACTGCTACCTAAAGGGAAACATTTCATTTTAAAACTGTCAAAGGAAAAAGTGTTTACATGCAGTGATAAAAAAAAAAAAAATCCTCAACCAGCCTTTTCAACTGTAAGGTATAATCTAATTCAACACAAATTACAGTCCCCCTAAAAGTCATCTCGTCCAGAAATAGCTGCTGACTGTCTGATACTTCAATCACCATCCTCCTGAAGTTTTCCACCTGTCTTGGTCTATACCTTTCCCAACTTTAAACCAAAAGGAAGGGCAGGCTGTGTCGCTGCACCCAGGCCTATTTCTTCTCTTCTCTTCTCTTTTCCCTTTGCAAACACTGCACATGTACACTCTGAGTAGGCATCTGCCAGCACTTAGCATGTCTCTTTGCCACCAGGGTTCAGACGTGCAAATTCAGCGTCTCACACCCCCAGTGGGTTGTAGCCTGAAGAAGGAAATTGGTTGGCAGCAGTTAGTGGAAGAGTGTCGTATTAGCAGTCATGGAGGCACAAGCCTGGTGCTATTAGACCTGGCTAGGACCACTTGTCAGTGCACGCTTCACTCACAGAACCTTAGAGGTTGGAAGGGGTCTCCAGAGATCACCAAGTCTACCCCACCTGCCAAGGCAGGATCCCCTGGAATACTTCACAGAGGAACACATAGAAGCCAGTTTTGAAAGTCTCCAGAGAAGGAGACTCCACAACTTCTCTGGGCAGCCTCTTCCATTGCTCTGTCACCCTCACTGTAAAGAAGTTCCTCCTCATGTTGAGCTGCAACCTTCTCCGTTCCAGCTCGTAGCTGTTGCTCCTTGTCTTGTTGCTGCTGACCACCAGAAATATTGGCCCCATCCACTTGACACCTACCCCTCAGATATTTGTACACATTGATGAGATGATCTCTCAGTCTTCTCCAGACTGAGCAGCCCCAGGGCTCTCAGTCTCTCTTCATAGGGAAGATGCTCAAGCCCCTCAGTCATCCTCATGGCTCTCTGCTGGACTCTTTTCAGCAGGTCCCTGTCTCTCTTGAACCGGGGAGGCCAAAATCAGACACAGTGTTCCAGGTGTAGTCTCACTAGGACAGAGTTGAGGGGGAGAAGAATCTCCCTAGACCTCATCTGTCTATAGCTCTGTCTGCCCCCCAGAGTGGTGATACAAGGTGAGAGGGCAGTCTAGTTTTCCTGCCCTCTCTTCCTTCAGCCCCTCTGCCAGAAGCACACCATGTCTGATGTTTATACAGGCAGATGGCCATTAGCAATTAATGTAAATTCAACAAAGTCTCAGTGTCTGCTTTGCAGCCCCAGATGACAAAAAACCTGTGGATCATAAGGAGCTGGGATGGCATTCAAACTGCTGCCCTGGCAGCACAGATTTGGGGTAATTCAAGTCTTCTTTCCCATATGTAATGCCTTTATGGCCACCAAATGCCATCCTTCTTAATATAACTAAATCACCTGCTGCTTCACTGCAGTTGGAAAGGCAGGATAAGGATAAGCATAAGTAAGTATCATTGCAAAATATACTCTGAGGACCAGCAACAATGATTCTTTTCCTCTGAGGAACAATGTTTTTGGTTAAAAAACAAAAACAACCCCAAAAACAAACCCCAAACTTATTTTCTCTTTCTTTTTTTAACTGGCAAGTATCTCAAAATGCAGATGAAAACTGCTTGCTCTGATCCCAAATGCAATCAGTGTCTTGCTATGGGGTCTGTGTAGGCAGGCACAGCATCATTTCTGTAATTTTCTCATTAAGAAACAGCTAAGATGCACCAGGTCAGCTTGAAATGCAAATTATGCTTGTGTGATTCATAGATATTGGTGACAGCTTTCCCCCAGCCCAGCCTAGGTCTTCCCACTTGCTCGACTGAGATGAGTTTACTGCAAAGACTCTCAAAGTGAGCTACTGTCATCTAAAGACTTGAGAGCTAAAAACAGACATTAAAGATAAATGACCCACCAAGAGAAATAAAGAAAAAGGATTATAAAGGAAAAAGTAGGAACTTGGATTCATACCTGATCACTACAGAGCCCACTGTTTGCCCAATTTCCTTTAGTCTACTTGGTGTGTGTAAATGCTAAGAATTCCAAGGTGAAAGGGTAGTCGAACAGCTTTGAGCATGGCACCAGCACGGTAGGTTCTGGGCTTCATTAGTCTAGCAATAAACCTTGGAGTGACTGAGGATTAAAGCAGGGAAAGTGAGCACAAAAAGATTGTGTAGTTAGGAATGGTGGGGCATTGGAAAGCACACAAGGAGCTGAGCTTTAACTTTGTTAAAGTGATTTAAAAACCAGTACTCAGTCAGGAGCACTAGAAAGACGAGCAGTAGCTAGGGAATGTGTGACGGTTAATCTATTGCTCTATTCCCTTGTTCTGCACAGCACTGGAAATAGTCTTCTCTGAGATGTTTACCCACAAGAAAAAAATGTTTCTTTTAATGAAGTGATCAGATGTTGGACAAGCATAGGATGGGATTGGGAAACAAGATAATGAAATGAAAGGCTGCAAAGAGAAGGCTGGGTTTGGGTTTCTTTTCAGCAGCACCCAATTATGTCAACCAGGTCACAGCACAGTCAGGCACTTGATATTTACTTAGCTTGAGGTAGAACAGCAGTGTCATAGCATTTCTGCTTGAAGTTGCTAAGTTATGAAACCACAAGTTCCACAGCACACTCACAGATGAGTAGGCTTTGCTCTTACCACAAAAGAGTGATGCAACGGTCATAAGGAACAGTAATTCCATAGCACTTATCAGAAAAGGCAAAGGATAAAGAAGAGCTCAGCTACACATGGCAGGCATAGACAAGCCAGTATAGCTATGCCTTAAAAATATTTCCATAATTATCTGCCTGTAGGTGTTTTCATGTAGGGCAATTCAGATCCTGGAAGCATGGAGACATTAGAGATCACTCAATGAAGAAGCCCTTTTGCAGTTCTTGGAATGTTTCACCGGATAAATTGTTAAGAAACCACCTGAAGATAAAGCTTTGTGCATAGCCTTACACTCACAGACTAAATAATTCTAATCCATTGTATTTTTAGAGGATTGTCACCACCAGGCTTGACTTGATTTAAAACTTTTCAAATGAAAATTTAATATAAATGTCTTTGCATTTGACCAGAACATCTTTGCTGCTCCAGCACCAGGGACAAGGACAAACATTTGAACTGGTACCCATGGTTTGCCGTTACACTGTTCCTAGATGATCAGAGGGATAGAGCATCCCTCCTGTGACAACAGGTTATGAGAGTTGAGGCTCTTCAGCCTGGAGAAGAGAAGGCTTTGAGGAGACCTTGGAGTAGCCTTCCAGTAACTGGAGGGGTCCTACAGAAGGGCTAAGGAGGGAGTAATTACAAGGTCTTGTAATGACAGGATGAGGAGTAATGGGTTTAAACTGGCAGAAGGGAGTTTCAAACTAGATGTTAGGAAGAAGTTCTTTCCAGTGAGGGTGGTGAGACACTGGCACAGGTTGCTCAGGGAGGTTGTGGCTGGTCTCTGCCTGTAGGTGTTCAAAGTTAGTTTGGATAAGGCCTTGAGTGACCTGTTCTAGTGGGAGGTGTCCCTGCCTATGGTAGGGGTTTGGAACTAGATGACCTTTGAGGTCTCTTCCAACCTAAATCATTTTATGATTCTATGATTCTAGATCCAGTGTGCACAGCCTCCTCCAGAGAGCTGTAGCCACACTGGTAATGAAGATAAGCTTGAGGAAAAAACCTTGCTGAAACATCTGATGTTTCTGTGAAGATCACAGGATCACAGGATGTTAGAGGTTGGAAGGGACCTCCATAGATTATTGAGTCCAACCACCCCCTGCCAGAGCAGGACCAAAGATCTGCATTACACAAGTTGTTTCCACTAGGCCTCTTTTAGTCTCTCTGTATTTTTTAATGACTACAGAGACTTATCACACAAGAAAGTTTCCTGATAATCTACTCAACAAGTTGTCACCCTCCTTCAGTACCCTATTAGAAATAGATGGTTCACTGCTACAGCTCGCTGGCATTTACTGCTCCCGCTGAGAGATTTCTGACAGTCTCTTAATAATGTAAGATCCATGTGGAAGTTCAGCTAATGTAAGATAGGGAAACAGCAAGTTTTAGTCGAGACAAGCTTAATAAAGTCACACTTTTCCAGGTTTCAGAGCAATTTGGTCCCTGTATGACAAACTGCAGCTAAGTCTTATCTCAAACCGAACGAGGCACTTTTCCAGCAAGTCCTGCTGTAAACAACCCAAGTAATTCATTGATGCTATTTTTGTCTCCTGGAGTGAGTCACCAGGCACATTGGTCATACCTCTGTACACAGACAAAGGCAAAGGAGGAAGAAAATTGAGTATCGTGCGTGGTTAAATTTAGTAAGGGATTTGCCTTCAAGCTGTTGCTGGGATTTGATGTCTTCACCTTGACAGCAGCACTGGCAGGAATGTCCATCCAGTCTTCTCTGGCATGCTTGAATACCTTCAGGTGCAGAGCAAGTGACCACACCTGCCAATGCTGGTTTGCCTCTGTGCCTCTGTATTCTAACCAATTTAGGCGTGCAAGGAAGTGCCTCATCTGCAGCCATGCAGAACAAAGACACTTTGGACAGCAGCCTTTTAAGGTTTGTGGGAGATGCAGCAAGCTGCATAATTTGCTGTCACATGAAATGGTGCACACTGGCACAGGACTCTGAATGATCTGTTTCAGGCTCAGTGTCAGAAGCAGGCAGCTTTGTGGTCTGTCTTCCCTGGGCCTCTGACATGATTTTCAGACAAGTGGGTTCTTCAGACCGAATGAGAATGCAAAGTGACTTTCAGTCCCATCATCTTTTAGAACAAAAGACTGTCCTGGTTGGTGGACAAGTAAATATAAGTCAACAGTGTGCCCAGGTGGTCATAGAATGATAGAATGGTTTAGGTTGAAGGAACCTCAAAGATCATCCAGTTCCAACCCCCTGCCATAAGCAGGGACACCTCCCACTAGAACAGGTCACTCAAGGCCTCGTCCAACCTAGCTTTGAATACCGCCAGGGAGGGAGCATCCACAACCTCCAACCTGTGCCAGTGTCTCACCACCCTCACTGTAAAGAAGTTCTTCCTAACATCTAGTCTAAATCTCCCCTCTGCCACTTTGAATTTCTCATCCTGTCATTACAAGACCTCATAATTAGTCCCTCCCCAGCCTTCCTGTAGGCCCTCTTCAGATATTGGAAGGCTACTCCAAGGTCTCCTCAAAGCCTTCTCTTCTCCAGGCTGCAGAGCCCCAGTTCATAGAATCATCATAGAATCAACCAGGTTGGAAGAGACCTCCAAGATCATCCAGTCCAACCTAGCACCCAGCCCTAGCCAGTCAACTAGACCATGGCACTAAGTGCCTCATCCAGGCTTTGCTTGAACACCTCCAGGGACAGTGACTCCACCACCTCCCTGGGCAGCCCATTCCAATGCCAGTCACTCTCTCTGTGAAGAACTTCCTCCTAACATCCAGCCTAGACCTCCCCTGGCACAACTTGAGACTGTGTCCCCTTGTTCTGTTGCTGGTTGCCTGGGAGAAGAGACCAACCCCCACCTGGCTACTACCTCCCTTCAGGTAGTTGTAGACAGCAATGAGGTCAGCCCTGAGCCTCCTCTTCTCCAGGCTAAACAACCCCAGCTCCCTCAACCTCTCCTCATAGGGTTTGTGTTCCAGGCCCCTCACCAGCTTTGTGGCCCTTCTCTGGACATATTCCAGCACCTCAACATCTCTGTTGAATTGAGGGGCCCAGAACTGGACACAGTTCTTGTAGCCTGTTCTCATAGCAGAACTGCCCCAGCCCTCTGAGCATCTTCATGGCCTCCTCTGGACCTACTCTAACAATTCCATGTCCTTCTTGTGTTGGGGGCTCCAGAACTGTACACAGTACTCCAGATGGGGTCTCAGGAGAGCAAGGTAAAGGAGGAGAATCCCCTCCTTTGCCCTGCTGGCCACACTTCTCCTGATGCAGCCCAGCACACTGTCAAGAAAATCAATGGCATCCTGGCCTGTATTAGAAACACTTTGGCCAGCAGGAGCAGAGAGGTTATCATCCCCCTGTACTCAGCACTAGTAAGACCACATCTTGAGCACTGTGTTCGGTTCTGGGCCCCTCACTACAGGAAAGACATTGAGGTTCTGGAGTGTGTTCAGAGAAGGGCATCAAGGCTGGTGAAGGGCCTGAAGCACCTGGGCTCTGAGGAGTGTCTGAGGGAGCTGGGGGTGTTCAGTTTGGAGAAGAGGAGGCTGAGGGGAGACCTCATTGCTCTCTAAAACTACCTGAAGGGATGCTGGAGCAAGGAGGGAGCAGCTTCTTTTCCTTGGCAGCAAGCAACTGGACTAGAAGAAATGGTTTTAAGGTGTAGCAGGGGAAGTTCAGGCTGGATGCTAGGAAATATTTCTTCACAGAGAGGGGCCTCAAACACCAGAATGGTCTGCCCGGGGCAGTGGCAGAGTTGCCATCCCTGGAGGTGTCTAAGCAGTGTGTGGACCTGGCACAGAATCACAGAATCACAGAAACATCCAGCTTGGAAAAGCCCCTCAGGATCACCAAGTCCAACCTAGAACCCTGCTCTATAAGATTCACCTTAAACCATATCCCCAGGCACCACATCCAAACAACCCTTAAACACATCCAGGATTGATGACTCAATCACCTCCCTGGGCAGCTCATTCCAGTGCCTGACCACTCTTTCTGTGAAAAACTTCTTCCTAATGTCCAATCTAAACCTCCCCAGCCTCAGCTTGAGGCCATTTCCCCTTGTTCTGTCTCCAATTACCTGTGAGAAGAGACCAGCAGCAGCCTCTCCACAACTTCCCTTCATGTAGTTGTAGACAGCAATAAGGTCTCCCCTCAGCTTCCTCTTCCTCAAACTACCCATCCCCAGCTTCCTCAGTCACTCCTCATAAGATTTATTCTCTAGGCCCTTCACCAGCTTCATTGCCCTCCTCTGGACATGCTCCAGCACTTCCACATCTCTCTTGTATTGCAGTGCCCCAAACTGAACACAAACCGGCACCTAGGGATATGGTTTAGTATTGACCCTTCAGTGCTGAGTGGAAGGTTGGACTGGATGACCTTGGAGGTCTCATTCAAAGAGATGTTTTTCTGTGACCGTGTGAAGAAGGAGGAAAATCAGTGTGTGATTCCAACAAGATTTATGAATATCTGTGGTAACCACAAGATAGTTTCCTGGGGAACTGTTCCATCTCTTTCTTCACATTAAACAGTTACTGCATTCTGCCTGAGAGAACAAGAGCACAAGAGGCTTTCAGCACACTCTCTACGTCCATGAATCTCTGTATGCAATATTTATCATTACTAAATATAGATACGAAATGCACCCATCCATTTCATGGTATTTAAAACACAATGGCTCTTCAGCCTCTTCAGCTTCCCTCCTGTTTCAAGTGGGAAAAACATTCAGCCTGCTGTATGCCTGTTACCTCAGAAAGAGGTGTGGGTCTACAGTAAAATCAAGCTTGTTTGCCAGAACCTTTGTAAACATTGTCCTTTTGTCCACTGCAAAAGTGACTACTTCATGAACCCAAGACATACAGCTAAAATAAACTGGAGTTGTTCTGACTGGGGCTGGATTCTCAGTTTGTGGAGTCCTTTTTACTCTGGGAAACATAAGATATTATTTTTCTGTTCGCAGAACTTAACTCCACAGAGGACAACATTGAACTCGATTTCAAAACATTGCTTAATCTTAATCTTAGGGCACTATCTAGAATGGGCTCTGCTTCATCTGAGGTCCAAGTTCATGTCCCTTTGATGCTGTAAATGGAGCACGCTGGGCTGGCTGACGCAGTATGAAACGTTCTGTGTGCTTTTATAAGAACAAATGAACAAATTATCTGAGGGTTACCATGCCCTGCTTTACCACACTGAAAATTCAGAGGTAATGACCTTAAAAGCTGCCTTGTGTTTTCTTCCATGCCCTAGAACTTCATTCACTCATCTTGTCATTCTTCTTCCTTCTACTGAACTAGAAGGCCATACCTGGAGTACTGTGTCCAGTTCTGGGGCTCCCAGATCAATAGGGACATAGAACTGCCTGAGAGAGTACAGCACAGAGCCACAAAGATGATTAAGGGAATGGAACATCTATCTTATGAGGAGAGACTGAGGGAATTTGGGCTCTGCAACTTGGAGAAGAAGAGACTGAGAGGTCTCAGTGTTTATAAATATGTAAAGGGTGAGTGCCAGGAGGCTGGAGCCAGGCTCTGCTGGGTGATGCCCAATGACAGGACAAGTGGCAATGGGTGGAAGCTGAGGCATAGGAAGTTTCATTTAAACATGAGAAGGATTTTTTTCTGTGTGAGGGTGCCAGAACACTGGAACAGGCTGCCCAGAGCAGGTGTGGAATCTCTCTCTCTGGAGATATTCAAAACCTGCCTGGACGCGTTCCTGTGTGATCTGGCCTAGGTGATCCTGCTCTGGCAGGGGAGTTGGACTGCATGAGCTTTCAAGGTCCCTTCCAGCTCCTGACATTCTGTGATTCTGTGATTATCTCAACAGAGTTTATGCAGGATCACAGGGCTCAAGTGAGAAACAGGATGGAAACCTTTATGTCAGCACTGCTCCCCACAGCAGCAGTTCACATGGTATTTGAAGTGGACATTATCAGCTGAACATAGTCCTGCATAGCCTATTCTAGGTGACTCTGCTTGAGCAGGGGAACTGGACAAGTTGACCTCCAGAGCTCTCTTATTCACACATTCACTATTCTGTCAAGTCCACCTTCCCCTAAGAATCAAAGCCTTGTGCTTGTTCTAGTAGGATTAAAAGCAGCAAGATTGCTCTGTCAGATATATGTTCTCTTTCATCAACAAAATCTGAACTTAAAACTTATATTGGGGGGGGGGGAAATGTAGAAGGAAAATGGATGTTGCCTATGTAATTATTGACCTCTTTCAGTTATTGTCTTCTTTTTCCAGTTATGGTATATTTATTTAATTTCAGTGGGAAACCTTTTCTAATATTTCAGGATTCAGTTTGTTCTTTTCTGTCTTATTTTTTTTTCACCATACTTTCACATGGTATCCTTTCCTAGTAAAGGAAAAGGGATATCAAACTTCTCTCTGTTCACTGCCAGTGTGAATGTAACTACAGCGAGATTACATCCCCAGCACCAGTCAAGCAGATAAAAGAGTTGTTCAGCAGGGGACTCTCTGTTCCAAGGCCACTTGCTTTGATACCTTCTTTTTCTGTTCCTCCAAAGCTTTCTGCCTTGTATCTTGAGATCTCTTTAGACTCTCTTTCGTCTCATACATCCTCTTCAGCACTACACATGTTGTCTTCATTCAGGAAACGTAGCACTACACAAACTTAACAAGTTTCTGAAATACTCTTTATATGCCCATTTACAGTAGGTGGTGCTTCTGGAGTGATTTCCCCATACACACACATCCAAAACAGCCCAGAGACAGGCAAGAAATTTCATCAAATATCAAGCAGGTGTTGAATTTTCAGCAGATAGCTAATTGCTGTGTGATCTTTTCTCCATGATTCTAATGCTAAGTAGCTAAAGGTTTCCCAGGTACTGCAAGAAAAGATTTGTCACCCTCTGGAGAATTTTCCCATGTGCAGCTGGAGGTAATGTTGTGGGAGGACTAAATCACAAACTCACTGCAAATTGTCTCTTAAAGACAACATGTAAAAGTTTCTCTTAAAGGCAAGATGTACTGTGCAGAGAGCTGAAATGTTAGGACCCTCATTGAACCTATCCAGTTCTTGTTAACCAGTGTTTTCTGTCATGTATCTGCTAATTATAAATGATTTGATTTTGTACAACTCCAAAGTAATTTTTCTTTCAGGTAAGGAAATTCCTCTGGATGAGAGTAGCATCATGGACCAACACACATATGTTGAAAAGCTATAGATGACAACCTAGATGCATGGCAGAGCTATCAAAGATAAGAATCCTATCCTTTCCAGGACTGATTTGTGGTGTAGCTTATTTGTGGCAGGCTGCCTTGCAATTTCAGTGCTGCACCACGAAGAAAACCAAGATGTCCCCCCAAAAATCAATAACATCCAGACCACAGAGCTGCATAATGAATTGTATGGTCCATTCCCACCCCTACCTAGATTCCAAGGGCTGTCCAGAGCAGTAACTTCACTCCCTGTCTGAGAGGGGCCAGAGAATAACTACTGGAGCTTTTCAGCTGTTTCTTACAGGAGGACTGTCTTTAGGTGTCCAGAGAATCTTAAAGAAGCAAGTTCAGCTGCAGCCTTCAGAATGGCCATCTACAGAGAATCCCATCAGAATCATAGAATCAAAGAATCAACCAGGTTGGAAGAGACCTCCAAGATCATCCAGTCCAACCTATCCCCCAGCCCTATCCAGTCAACTAGACCATGGCACTAAGTGCCTCATCCAGGCTTTTCTTGAACACTTCCAGGGACGGTGACTCCACCACCTCCCTGGGCAGCCCATTCCAATGGCAGAATTCAAATACCTGCTTAAATACTGGAGAAAGCTTCACTCTCTGCTTCCTTTCTGTTCTGGAGTAAAATGCAGTGCTGGAAGAATAGCATCTGTTGCTGTAAGAGTGTGTTACCTTTTTCATGTGTCAGTGTAGGCTTTTTATGGAGAGGATGAAAGAGACCGGTGGGAGCTTCTTACATTATAATGAGCAATACAGGCAGCTCCAGTTTGGGGTTATTTCTATTCCTTTCTACTCCTTATTGCCTAAGCTCTGATGCTGATCTCTGCAACAGGCAGATGCCAACATAAATTTCAATTTATTTTTTCCCCTCCTTTAGTTAAGTCTGACATACCAGCAAATGCCATCAGCTCAGCAGATACATTACTAGTGCTACCACAGAGCTGGGAGCTTGCCCTGGCAGGATTACACAGCTGCTTGGGTTGACTACTCTGTCTGCTTGACAAATTAATTTTCTTTTAACTGATTAAAGCCTTATAAAACCTTGGCTGCAGAAGTTTGACCTTATTCATATTGCCATACAAGGAACACTAAGTGAAGTGGTGAAGGAAGTAACAAAGTTGGTGATTTTAGAGCAGTCTGGGTAGCAGCTACTTTTCTTTTCTTGTTCCCTTTGCCATATTAGACTCTCATCAGAGACGGACCAAAGAGGTGAAAGAAATAAATCTCAGGGGAAAAACACCCAGCAAATCCTGCTCTGTATAGTACAAATCTGAAGAAGTTTGACTTCAGGCACTTCAGATGGTGCAAGGTTTACATTGGGGAAGAGGAAGATTTGGCTCTTTTTTCCTAGGGATCTCTGTGTGTGTGAACCAATGCAAGTGTATTTTGCATGGTTTCTTAAACTGGAGCCTTAAACCACAAAGCTTAACACTGTCAGTCTGACTTGGCACTAATCTTTCAGTAGTACAGAAGTGACAAGGGAGTTATTGCTGCCTGCCAGTAAGGTCTCACAGAGAGTCACGGTCTGAGGTGACACTGCCTCGACAGTAGAGTTGATATTTCCTCTGGCATCTTGGGGTTGTACACAATTGGTATAGCTTGAGGAGGTGGTGCTTTCCCATACACAGGTCCAGTATCCCACTCTAGACTACAATGACAGCTTGTCATGACAAATTCTCACTTTTAAAATGTGTCAGAAATGCATGGGAAAATCTATGTTGAAGTTGCTTCAGGTCTTTGTCTTTGCAGAGCAGAAGTCATCTGACACAGCAGCACGACTCAGTAATAAATGTTTTGGAGAGACAAGCTGTCAAAAGTTTATGATCATTTCAAAGATTGATCTGTGTGCCTTCATAGACTTTTAGTTGTGAGTAATGATAGCTGAAAGTCACTGCACAGCCAAATATAATTCAAGGAAATAGAAGGGAATCTCCACACTGGGAATGACAATAGAAAATGAATGCTTTGGATAGCAGGTAACGAGGGGTGAGAGCAAATTTCTCTATTCCACACACATGATACAAGTGGATGAGTACAAATACATTCTCCACACATACTTAATCCTGAATTTACAGCCTTCTTTTTGGCTTTAATTGGCATGCAGACATTGGAGTGGAGTAGAGTAGCGTAACATAGCATAGCGTAGAGTAGAATCATACAATCATAAAGTCATAGAATCATAGAATTGCCAGGGCTGGAAGGGACCTCAACCTTTCTGCTGTGGGCAAGGACACCTCATACTAGATCAGGTTGCTCAGAGCCACATCCAGCCTGGCCTTAAAGACCTTCAGGGATGGGACTTCCACCACCAACCTGGGCAACCTGTTCCAGTGTCTGACCACCCTCCTGGTGCTCAGACACTTCTTCCTAACATCCAATCTGAATCTACCCACTTCCAGAATAGAATAGAATCAAATAGAAGGAATAACATAGCATAGCATAGAATAGAATACATTTCAGTTGGAAGTGACCTATAATGATCCAATTTCCTGTCCACTTCAGGTCTCACCAAGTTGAAGCATGTTGTTAAGGGCATTGTCCAATGTCTTTTTGACACTGACAGACTTGGGGCATCGATTACCTCTCTAAGAAGCTTGTTCTGGTCTCTGACCATCTCAATATATAAATGCTTCCTAATGTCCAGTCTAAACCTGCTCTAGTAGGTTTGAACCATAAGGGTGTAAACTGTCTTCAGATCATGCTCCTGTGATGTTTTGCTGCTGCACAGCAAGTGTGGTATAGGTTAGACAGCTCTAGGTATTAAAAGTGCCTTTGCAACTTCTGCAGCTGGCACAGCAGTTGTCAGTTGTTAGATCTACAGCTGAGGTGAGTTAATAAAAAGCCTTTCTGAGTGGTGGTAAGTGGGTGAGAAGGAAACAGCAGTCTAGGGATTTGGCACAAGGACCATGTAATATGGCAAGGCCACAGTGTCAGTCACAGGAGTTTCTCCAGATTTAATTAGACTTCTAACCACATCTCCTAACTCACTGTGGACCTGCCTACAGTCCCACATGAAGAGATACCCTCAAAGTTAGAAGGGAAGAGTCATCGTTCCTGAGTGGTACTTTGCCTTTCAGATCATCTTGAATCCATCCCTCAGATCTTCAACTTCACTCTGTTGCAGCAGAAGAGCAGAGTCAGGTGGCAGGCACTGAGCCCAAGTGCTGGGGTGTATGACCCAAGAAGCTACAAACTGGCAGCCTGCTGAGCTCTCAATCTTCTGTTTGCATGGAGAAGTCAGGAGAAAGGCTCCTAGATGTTGCAAGAAGCAGCAACATGTTGGAAATAGCTCTCTGCAGTATTATGAGCTCTGTCATGTTCTGTCTGCAGGGTATATCAGTTTTGCCCTGTACTTCAGCAGGTAAGAATATGACACAGTCACAGGATCACAGGATCACAGGATGTTAGGGGTTGGAGATCATCTCCTCCGGAGATCATCTCCACCAGAGATCATTGAGTCCAACCCTCCTGCCAGAGCAGGATGATAATCTACTGCAGGTCGCACAGGAACGCATCCAGACAGGGCTTGAAAGTCTTTAGAGAAGACTCCACAACCTCTCTTGGCAGCCTGTTCCAGTGCTCTGTGACCCCCACAGTAAAGAAGTACTTTGTGTGCTGTAGTGCTCATCCATTGCCCCTTGTCCTATCACAGAGCTCAAGCGAGCAGAGGCTGTGCCTTCCTCCAGCCCTTAGATATTTTTATACATTTATTAGCTCCCCTCTCAGTCTTCTCCACTCCTATTAACATTTTTCACAGTTGGAAGGGCACTGGTCTTCAGTTCTAACCTCTTGTATCTTGCAGTTTAAACATCATGATGGCAACAGGACAGTGTAACGTAGGTGTACTAGCACATTTCTCTACGCAGATGTTTTGCTCTGTGTGTGAAGGAGCGTTCAGGAATCCTGTGTGGTTTTCAGATGGCACGTGGTGAGACCACAAAGCTTTACAAAATCACTCCTTAGGGAAGTCGTCTCTATTTTAACTTTGCAGGGTGTAAAATCTGTGCCATTGGTTACAAGATAACGTGCAGTAAGCGTAGGAAAACTGCAAAGGGAAGGTGAGGCAAAGGTGAAAGGAATCTTCTTGGCACATCATGGGCTTCCCTGCACTGATTTCTGTCTCTCTACTCTTCTAAGAATTTTGCCCATTCAGAGAAGCTGTGTGGGCAGCAGCCACTTGGGATCCTAATTAAAGCTTCTGAATTATGTTCTAATTTTGCTTCAGTGTTGCAAGGGTGGGAATAATTTAGCTTCCTGGAATAACTGCAGCACCAGCCCAAGGGCTCAAAATCCTCAGCTAGAATCACAGAACCTTAGAGGTTGAAAGGGATCTCCAGAGATCACCAAGTCCAACCCTCCTGCCAAGGCAGGATTCCCTCGGGTAGTTCAGACAGGAATGCATCCAGGTAGGTTTTGAAAACCTCCAGAGAAGGAGACTAGAAGGTAGGGAATCAGTCCTGTCTTTCCCCTACCTTCAAACTGCTCTCTTAGGTTAAAGAAAATTGTTTTCTTCTGTCGTTTCTTTGGAACAAGCAGTGAAGGAAGGGCCAGAAAAGGTTTCTCACTCCCTGCCTTCATACTCATCTGTTTCCCAGAGTGGAACTGAACAGATGCAGATTCTGGCTTGCAATGTCTCCATGGCCCGTCAGGATTTCACTGAGCTGCTGTTCACAACTTCTGGAGCAGTGTGAGATAGGCAGGCTTCATTTTTCACCAGCTGCTGGGTATTTTTATAAATAGAGCTGGAGAGGAGAAATGCACTTGCTTCTTTTCAAAGATCCTGCTGGACTCAGTTTCTGTTGCACAATTCACAGATATAGCGGGGGGGGGAGTCCCAAAGGAGACTTGTATACAAAAAGGAAACCAGAAACATCCTAATTTCTTGATAAGGGTATAGACATCATGCAGACAAAATCTGATGCAATCCCTCTCAGGCCTTCTCCAGAATACAAAAAGCCAACCAACCAACCAAAAAACCCTTATAACTTAAAAAGTATCTTTAAAAACTAGGTATTTTATCAGAACGTTTTCAGGTTTCTCTGCAGTCACAAAAGTCAGATGAATGTTCTTTTAGAGGGAAGAGGGCTGACTGCTTGTGTTTGGTTGGATGTTGTGATCCTTAAAACCAAAGGCTCCCAGATTTCATGTGCCAGTCGTGCTTTACTAGAGACATGTAGTGGATTAGGAACCTTCCCTCCCCACTATTTGAAATTTCCCAGGCTAACTCAGATGGTTTGGAAGCAAGATGAAGCTGTATTTACAGCATGGCAAAATTTACAAGCATGTATACACAATATATACAGGTATTTATAATTATACATAAGTCAGAAATAATCCAGAAATCCAAATTCCCTCCTGGACAAAGAAAACTGCTCAGAAAAGCTCCAAGCTATGCCCTCCTCTCTGTTCCTTCCCCTTCTATCTTAGACAGAGAAACATAAATGAAGTAGAAACCCACAGCAACAAGCAGAAGCTTACATCTTCTCTGCTGAGATTAGAGGTGAAAAATCAAAGCAGACCAGGGTTAAGAGGAAGTAATTTAGCTCTAACAACACAGATCAGACAGAGAAAGGAACAGGAAAAGGTCCCAGGACAAAATGAGAGGATATTGATTATGCTTTGACTTCTTATCCCTCTCAGCAAACAAATAAATTATCCAGAGATCATCATTATTTTCTTTTCACAGCCAATGATCTAATTTCTCTCATTAAAATATCCCACTTAGCCTCAAACCAGCACAGAGCAACAGCAGAATTGAAATAATTTTCCTCCTCATGTATATAAGCTGATTTATAGACTCATAGAATCAAAGAATGATTTAGGCTGGAAAGGACCTCAAAGATCATCTAGTTCCAACCCCTCGACATAGGCAGGGACATCTCCCACTAGAACAGGCACAAAATTCTTTGGGGCAGACTTTGTCTTGATTCTTGATTCTTACTCATTAAAAGCATCTTGCATGGCTGTCTTTGCACAGTTAATAAAAATGTGAACTTCTCAACCATCAGCACCACAGCAAGTGTGGCATCTACTTCTCCATGGAAAACATACACTGGAAGAACATCCATGCTACTTTATAGGTGCTTGGATTTAGAGCTATAGGAAATGATGTAGGGATTATACTCTTTCTGCATAGAAATATAGACCTCAAAGTCTGATTCCTTTGCTTATTGGCTCTAGGATTGACTGATATTAGTTAGGAATATAAATATGTGCCAGGAATGAACTCATTACCAGTATGGAGTCATGCAAAGTTCAGCATTCAGCTGTATGAATGGAAAACTCATAGCTGTGTGCACATATGTACATGCATAGGACATCTCTATAGGTAGACCTGGAAGTTATCTAACATCTCTCTGCCTATGGAAGGGCGTTGGAACTAGATGATCTTTGAGGTATCTTCCAACCTAAACCATTCTATGATTCTAAGTCTTGCTTTTAAAAACACCTTAAAATTCCTTTGTAAAGACCTGTGAGTGCTGGTTTTTACACAAATATTAAACTGGATAATATGTGATGCTGAAAGAAATTAGAGGCTTAATGCTATGTGAAAAACAGCTTTCAGATACCAGCAGCAGAACCCAGTCAGTGAATGATGAATTTGTGACTTGGATGTTCGGTGCTGGTGAAAATTTGACTACAGGATCACAGGATCACACAATCATTAATAAAACCACACACTTTCCTGCTTACATAAAGTGCAATAGAAATAAAGATGGAGTGTCTGCAGGTGATATAACTCATTGAGAAAGAATCTTGAAACCCTTGTTTTTTATCTGGAGGAAGAATTATTTTAGCAGCAACAGTTTCCAGATGGGGCTTGTGATCCTGTTTTTCTGGGTTCTATGAAGACTTGTTATAGGAAGAACCTTTCAAATCATTCTTGAAGTGCTTATAGGGCCATAGGTGGGAGGTGAAGTAAAGGCACTGAAAGATGGAGGTTTAGCAGGAAGGCACATCCATCAGTCCACCTCGTTGTTCAGCACTGTCTGCATCACAGCACCACTTCACACTGAGAAATGACCCTGAAGCACACTCCTCACCAACACTCCCTGCAAATCTCCTGCACTTCCTTGTATCTCCCAGCATGTGTCCTATCCCAGTTCCCAAGTTCACTCTACATCTTTCCACCTTTCTAAATATTTGCAAGTTTCTGGTGTGCACTCCTTTTCCTACAGCAGCAGTACACTTGTGTTCTACTAAAAGCATCTGGCACACTGATGAATGGGGAGCTACAAGGCTCTTAGGGCTAACACTTTCTCAGCATCTTCCCCTCTTTGTTGTACACAGGGGAAACACCTCCACTTACTGCTGTCAGACAGCTTGAAGAAAGTGCAGAGGATGAATTGGTTTAGGGAAAGCAATCCTTTTTAAACAGAATTGCACCAAAAAATGTTCCTTTTGTCTGTAACTTCTCTGATACCATTTCTGCTATTCTAAGCTGAAATTGATTTTTTTTTTTAATCACAGGTCAGCTGGGAAAAAAAAAGAGCTGGGAAAACACAATAGCAAGTGCTAGCTCTATTTTTTTTTCCCTTCTTCTCCACAAAAGCAAGTCCAGAAGTGCAGATAAGCTGGGGGAAAAAAAACAACAAACCAAACAGGAAATCAATGATCTGTCATCAAGGGTTCCCAGCAGGTCCCATTCTGGCTGTGTCACTCAGCAGCAGGCAGCACCAGTTCCTGTGGGCTCTCTGAAGGTGTCACCATCCCAGAGCTCGCCACAGCCACTAGAAATCTTGCTGGGACTCTGGGCTTTGTGTCACACCAGGTTTTGCTGATTTTAGATGCTTCAATTTCCTTGCATCCACTCATGATATGTCACAGAAGCCCTATTACTTCCCTCAGCTGTGCTCACACACTAGGATATCTTTGATTCATCCTTACCCTAAAGGAAAGTTAAAAAGAAATCCCTTTGTCATTACGTTGCTACTGCTGTGTAGAAAGAGCCATGCCAGTCCTGCAAGGCTCTTTGATTTGAATGGCCTGAGTGGACTACAAACCAATCCTACTTCTATTTCCTTGGACTCAAAAGGTGGGAAAAGATTTTATGGTGGCAATGTTGAGATATTTCAGAGGCTTTAACTTCATGTGTTCTGTCTTTACCTACAATATCAGACAGAAGGATTTGCCTGTGCTTTGTCTCAGAAGTTTTGAGAGTGTTTCTTATTAAGAACTATAGCAGTATTATCCTAGGAGTGTGTCTGAGAATAAAACCAGCTCCCCAGATAGCTCTGACCAGTGTCCAGGAGGAAGCCAGCTCCATACCTGACTGGGCAATGAAAATAATCTAACCTGGCTGCTGCTCTTATACAATGAATGGAGCTGGATTTTATCCTCTTAGTAAGACATTAACTGAGATACTCTTCTAGCAAGCAGCAAAAGACCAGAGTGTACCTCACGAAAACTGTTTCCTCTGAGCACTCACATATAGCACATTTCAGAGAAGTTGTAAGCTCAAGATTGCTTAGTCCTTGGGTTAACCTATCCTACAATCTTTTCCATGAAGCTGAGGAATAAGGAGCCTAATTTCTAAACCAAAGCCTATGAATTTAAAGAGATATCTCCTCTGGAGATATTCAAGATCCGCCTTGATGCATTCCAGTGTGATCTGCTCTAGGTGATCCTGCTCTGGCAGGGTGGTTGGACTGGATGTTCTTTTGAGGTCCCTTTCTGTGTGTGTGAAACACCAATGTGCTGGGTTTTTTTAACCAGCCAACCAGCCCAGTGAACAAGGTTTAGATTTTCCTGTGCAAAGCCATTGCTTCTCATTGCAAGGCACAGCCTCTCTGCAACAACACTCCAGCCCTCTGTAGATCACTGCAGGGCAAGGATGCTCCCCAAGCTGTGTAGGAGTAAAACAAGTGCTTCTATTTTATGTGAGGCTGTGAGGACTGTATGACTGGTGTTCCTCTGATCACTCATTGACTGAATTGGCAATTGCCTTTTACTGAAGGGTAATGTTAAATGAAGCAACTCTGACAGTTGGAGGACAGCACAGGTGACACAGCCTGTGCTAAGCAGGAACAAAATAAGAGGAATATGGCAGCAGTCTTCATGCAGTTTCTGTGCATGACATGCTGACTTGTCCACAAGGCATCTTGACTATAAACAAGAATCTGGCCCTTTGTTTATGAAGCTTGATGATATAACATTGGCATCTTAGATGGAAAGCCTTAGATCATTAATAACTCCTTAGATCATTAATAGCTTTCACTTTTGTCAAACCATGGGTGAAAACTCCAAACAGAACTTGGGGCAAAGTTCATTAATCTGGCAACACTCCTGGGAACAGCAGCCAGGAGCTTAAACCCAGATTCCAGTGAATTCCATTTATCTGTGTCAGTACCTAAAATGGACAGAGATGGAAAACAACAGTGGGCACCACTGCAGGTTAAAGCTCTCTGTTCTGAGTTCCTTCTGTGTAAGAAAATGGAAAAGGAAAATAAATAAAATGAAAAAGAGAAAAAAAGAAAAAGGGGAAAAATGAAAATTAGAAGGAAAATAAAGAGAGGGGAAAAAGGAAAAAAAGAAGATGAAAAGGAAAAAGAAAAAGAAAAGTAAAAAGAAAAAAGAAAAAAGAAAAAGAAGACAAAACCTGTTAGTAAAAGAAATGTTCATGTTTAAAAGCATAAATCTGTATTTCTCCTATTCTCAATCAAAGAACAGATTGAACTTTGGACTTAGAAGACCACTATTTTTTCTCCCTTTTCAAGATTTTGTGTTCTCTGTGCAGAGAAGGCGTTTTTCTCTCCTGATGGTGTTTATGACACAACTCCCAGCAGCCCAGGAGTGCATACAGAACACCATTCAACAGCAACGTGGTTGAGACCTTTATACAAACTTTAATGCACTCTCATTACACCTTGCAGCTGCTGGGAGCCATGCAAGTTTTTCCATTCCCATCTGCAGCAGATAGCTCACTAGTACATGCCTGAGGCAGCATGGCACCAATCACCCAGGCCAATTCATCTGCTAACGTGAATGGGTGCTGTTCCAGGCACCCCAGAGACCTTCATTCTTTCTTACTAGCAAGTAACTGGCACCAGGAACACGTTTGTGTGTGTGTGCATGTGTGTGTTGCAAAACAAAACCAGTACCAAAATTCAGATCCTCCTATTCTGTTTCCTGCAAACACCGTGACAACTCCCAGTAGTACTGTCCTGTGTCCCTGTAGTGCACTACATGATGCTATAAACAGCTGTGGAGAGCTGACACATAATAGATAAATAACTAATAGCTATAAATAGTTTAAAGATTTGGCTGAAGGAGGAGTTGGTTTGATGTCATTTTAATATCTGTCAAGCCACAAACAGCTGCTGAATTTTTTTCTACCCAGTTTAGTCAGCTTCTGTTAGCACTATGGTGGTACTTCTGCAACAAAAACAAAGTGGCTTTAAAACAACTCAGGTGAGAATGAACTTTGTAATAGAAATATGGAATACTGGGAGTTTAATCCCTCTTTTCCTAGAATTAAGAAACCAAAGGCTTCCTCAATACCTAAGAGAGATGCAGTGGCTACTGAATAATTACTGGCATAATTAAACCAGCCTACAGGTAGTCCAACTTCCAGACAACTCTGGAATGATTCAGTCAAACAAGCTGGGGAATTTTTTGAACTGCAGATTCCAGCTGGCCACAAATCAGCTTCAGTTACAACAGCAACCTGTGACAGTCACTCTGGTGGTGCACATTTTTATGCAATACCACCCAGCATGTGCAGTACAGCTGGGGTAGGTGGCTGCCATGGACTATACACCACAGTCCAAGCTCACACTGTGATCATGTCTACTGAATACACACAGAGAACTGATCTCCCTTTGGCTGTTCAGAGCCTCTAGGTCTAGAAAGGTGATATACTATGGCTTCTGTCTTCTTCTGCTGCTCTGTCAAGTGGTACAGGCCACAGGTAATGATTGTGGTAAAATGCCAACTGGAAAAGGGGAGATAAAGAAAATTGTCCTAGCAGGCCACGTGCAGGAGGGGCTCCTCATGATAGGACTCGACAGAGCATCAGCAGACCTGCCAGCAACAAACATGTTGTGAATTGGTCTCATTTGGGCTGAGCTGTCCATGAATAACAAACCACAATGACTGGTGAAAGCTGAAATTTTTCATGTTGGCAATTCCAGCCAGAACATTTGATTTCCAGTTGGAAATGTCTCTTCATTTAGGCATTTCCTTCCCCTTTATTCAAGAACATCCTGCAATGCTTGAATCTGAAATGAAAGATTTGCTTTACATCAAATTCCAGAAACTTGTGGGATGAGGATTTGGATGGATTTTAATAGTTGTATTTCCTTTTTTTTTTTAATAAACAAAATCATCAATCATTGGAAAAGTTCTCTTCCTGGCTCTGCTACTGATTTCTGTTGGGACTTGGGGTATCTCAGGACATGGACTAACCCTTTGTTTTGTCGTCTTAATTTGGAGCTATAGCTATGCCTGCCTGTGCTTGTGTTATGCAGGTGGTTTTCTGACCTTGCATGGTCACTGCTTTGATGAATACTGCAACAGTTGCCCTCCTCTTGTTTTGTCCTCTCAAGACCTCCTACAAAGTCTCAGCTGCTCAGCCTCACTAAAACTGTTGGCTTACCATGGGTAAGGGCCTCTCTGTCTTTGAACACCATGTATTCTGTGCCTTCTCCCTTGTTCTGCTTTCTGCTGCCTTCTGCAGAGAACTGCACAAGAGGACACCAATAAGTTGCTCTAAAAGGGCAAATGAGATTTCTGCTCTGATCCCCTGAGCAATCATGGATAAACTCACCCTGACAGATGGGACTAGGTCACCATAATCTGCCCTCATCCACAACTGTCATGATAACCAGTGCAAGATGAGCCAGCACATATTGTTCTCAATGACAGACTCCAGCCTCTGCTACTCTCCAGTGCCAGCAATTACTTTAGTCAGAGCATGACCATATTCACATGCAAGATTAGCCATTTCTATGAATTCCAGTACAGTTTTCCCTGTAATCCTCTATTTTTTTGCCTCTTCAGAGTCCTAACAAAGCTTGTGCTGGCACAAGTTATCCTGACTCTACAGAAACCAACAGAGCTCTGATAATTTTTGAAGCAACTGAGGTTCTTCTGCCACTTGGCAAGGAGATCTGCAGGGCATTAGGGGAACCTGATAGGAGAATCCAGGACTCTGTCTCTGCCCTTGGACCTGCTTTGCTAAGAGGGAAAGTATAGCCCAGAGAACAAAAGGGCAGTATGGTTTTTGACATTAGTGAATGCCATCATCACCTGCAGTTGCAATAGATCTATCTTAAGAGCAACGAGTTTGGAGTCAGGATTGCATTGACTCAGTTTGCAGAACCTCAGGAAATCCTTATCTAGTTTCTGATTATTTTGAGTAAAACCAGTCTGAAAGTGGATAGAAATCCACTTTGTTTCCTTGAGTGTTTGGGGAAATGTGATGGATGGCCTAGATAGATAGCATTATGGCTTCTGCTGTCACAATAACTCTTCATGCACTACCAGTGCAGCACTGCACACCTCACAAAGCCTTGTCTAAGTCATAGTAAATAGCCTCTTTTTTTAAATTGAAATAAATGGCTGAAATGAAGATTAGTACCAGAAAGAAGAGAAACTGTTCTTGGAACCTATTTCCTTAATATTTGGATGTAATCTACCTCACTCAGAAGTATCTGCCTGTGTGCATAAGAAAGAAATATGCTTTTGTCCCCTGTAGCAGTGTCCAAACACGAGGTAGTGAGTATTGCTTCCTCACTGCACACAAACAGGGGTTTTAGCTGTGCCAAGATCATATGAACACTGGAATAAAACTGCAAACAGATGAGGAAAAAGGGCACAGACCTGAAAGCCATTAGCTAACCTTTCCATCCCCTCGGCTTCACTAGCCTGCGCTAAGAAAACCTCATTGAAGCTTTGTTTTCTGAGGGCATTCATATTCTATTAGGAAAGTGCAAACATCTCTAACAATAGCTTTGTGTCAAGCCACAATTGTATTCTTTGACACTAATTCAGGCCATTTAAAGTTCAGCCAATGCCCCTTGTTTTTTTGAGAGAGCTGAACAATTTGGATGCCAAGTTCACTTCCAGTTTCAAAGCTTTGCTATATAGAGGATTTCAAATCTCACAATTCCACCAAGACTATACCTGATAAATTGGCAGAGGCTGCTAAACTGAGAGGGACTGTAAGTCAATGTCTTGGCAAATAGGGAAAGAAAGTCTGGGAAAAGATAATTCTGCAAGGACTAGAGCAGAGCAGGGGGAAAAATGAAGTGATAGGACAGGAGGAAATGGTTTCAGGTTGTGCCAGGAAGATAGGATATTAGGAAAAATGTCTTCACTGAAAGTATTGTTAAGCACTGAAGCAGTCTGTCTAGGGAAGTGGTTGAGTCACCATTCCAGGAGGTATTTAGAAGAATTGCAGGTGCAATGCTCAAAGACATGGTTTAGTGGTGGACTTGGTAGTGTTGGGCTAGTGGTTGTACTTGATGGTCTTAAAGGTCTTTTCCAACCTAAGCCATTCCGTGGTTCTATAACTGCAGCAAAGGAGGCAAACTGAATCCTAGGCTGATCTTGCTGATGTCCCTGCTCAAGAGAGGTCAGAAGCACGCTGGGCTGCCCATGCTGGGAGCCCAGGCTGCAAAAGCAGTTGGACCAACCCCGCTGCACACAGGCTGGGGAAACACCTGAGCTGAAGCACCAGCTGCAACATGGGACACTGTTACTTAGGAAAAGCCATCTAGCTCAAAGCATAAGGAAACAGTGCAGTAGATTCCTTGAGGATGACACAGAATCTGCACCACAAGAGATTTGGGGAAAAAAAGGTAGAGAATGGGTGAAAATGGCAGTGGCAAAACTGGTTCTGTCCTGGAGGAGGGGCAGGAGCCAGGGGAGCTTTCCTCTCCTACTTTTCATGGTCATGCCTTTGGTTGCTCTGCTGGCGTTTAAGGTCTCAGACCCAGCTGAGGTTAGAGCCAGGTACACCTGGTTCAGGACCTTGTGCAGGACCACGTGTTGTGGAGAACAGTGTGTTTTCCACGCACTTCCTCAGTGCCCTCATTTTAATTCATTGCTCACAGGGCTGCACAACATAAAGAGGAAGGCAGTACTCCAAGGAAAACATCCCTGATTGACCTTCAGTGCCCCTAGTTAATCCATCTGCTCAAGAGGCCAACTCACTCCAACCTAGTGCCAGAGTGTTGACCAGTTCACATGATCAACGACTTGGGTTCAGGTACTTAAGCCAAAATAACCATGAAAGCAAACATTTAACTCCACATCTTCTAGGAAGTGTAAATTCACCCCTAAGTGTTCCTTATCACGTCCATGAGATATGCAAGCCTATAAAGTGTCATACTGGTCCAGATCAGTAGCCCATCTTGTCAGCCAAGCTCTGACTGCATACTTAAGTGAAACCAGCTCCTTTCTCTGGAAGGGCACCTTTGGGGGTAGTCTCAGATACTGGCAAGTGGCAGGAATGCAGCAAAGGCTTCTTGCAGTCACGAGTGGCTTTGCTCTGGTAGAAGCATTATTGTAACTTGTACGCACGAGGTTACAGGAAATAATTTTTTCCAGCCACCCTGAAATCAAAATGTCACACCCTTATCAGAGACTGAATCTAAATGATACTTTACACCTTATCAGTCCTTACAGAGCTAGAAATCCCAGCTGGCAGGCTCACTCTCTGAAGAAGCCTTTCTGTTTGAAAGAGCATGCTTGCTAAGGATGCCTTCATTTCCCGTCATCATCTACAGGTCTCTACGACACACACAGGAGGGAAGCATTTTAAGTAAATCACCCCAGCCTGACTTCAAAGGAAAGTGAGCTGGACAAGATGTGCCAAAGGGTTTAACATCTGTGCCATTCCCATAAAGCATTGTTTTGTCCTTCATGCTTAGTGAGGAGACACCCACATGTGTTTTCCACTTTCATTGTGAAAGCAGGAAATATTTAATTAAAATCAAGCTTAACCTACTTTGTTTTCTCCTCATGCCAAAGTAACATCAGCTGCTGAGAGGGAGGATCTGTGAGTCTTGGCACTCAAATAGCCTCACCCAGCGGAGAGACAGAGCTGGAGAGATCTGGACAGATCCACTGGGATGATATCTTAGTCCCTGGGGTACAGGAACAAACTAGGTCTTGTACCAGGAAGGGCAGAACTTACTGTGTGCTGGGGAAATTCAACACAGAGAGTTTTACTGGGCCAAACTATTGTCATTTATACAGAATAACAGAAAATAGGGATGGCAAGAACATCTGCAAGAGGTGCAGCCCCTCTGTCTTACTCCAGTCTGTCACCCTGACTTGGAGTTACAAGAGATGGAGTGAGGGCAGCTGCAAAGATTCTACTCCAGGATCCTCCCCAAGCCCAGCAGGCACGACTTGACCAACCAAATTAGTTTAAGAAACTCAGAGAGGTGACTGATTTATATCCTCATTGGATCAGGACAAATAAAGGACACTCCATCAGGCTTAACATCCAGATCTTATTATGTGGCACTTTTAATTTGCCAAGGGCCAAAAAGCATCTGAGTCCCCTTTCACTGGCCACATAGTAACACAAATCTTTGTGTTAGGTGTCAGTAATGCAGAAAACAGTCCTATGGCCATGAGCAGTTTGGCAGAAAGTTCAAGGCCACAGATTCTTTTCCCAGAGGCAGCTTCATTTCCAATTCCATATCATCACTTCTGTATCAAACACAACTTTCCTTCACCATGAGTGGTACTCCCACGTGCTTTTTTTTGCCAGGGCACTGCAAGTGGCAGGGGAAGAGCTACTATTCTTAAAAATAAATACTGTTAACAAAACAAAGTTGTGCAACAGGAAATTTCCATGCAGTAAAGTAAGTGAAATCCCTGGGGGCAACCACCAGGCTACTTCAGAAAGCTCTGTAACATCTGGGGGCTCCTGATCAATATATTCTAAACGATTTTCACCAATTCAGATCATCTTGATATTGAAGTGTTCTCCAAACAATTCAACATTTTGGGTCAAACCTCCCTGTTCAGTCTTCTTGCAGGAGATGAGTGGCCCAAGTCAAGCTGGAAGCAAATTAACATTTGCAATTCTAATACATTTCCCAGCCAGGTGTTAACTCTCTCATTTGCAAGGAGATTTTGAAGCAGGTTTGTTGAAGCTGTGAAGTGCTATTTAAAACCTATCGAGATTGTCATATTTATTAGCATAATCACTAGCATTTGTCTATAATTTAGAAATGGGGTCCTTAGTGCTTAGGACAGCAGCCAGAACATAGTGCTGGCCATGATCCCACTGTTGGAAAACATCCCTCATCCATAATCCCTGCCTCGCACAGCATATTGAGCTAGGCTCAAACTAATTCCTCAATTACAGGCGGAGAGGCTGCAGATAAGAAAAAGGTTGCTCAAAAAGTAAGATTCTTTTGTTCCATCAGGCTGTATCATCAGAAGATGGAAGGCTGAGAAACAATGGATCAATTGTCATAGTTCTTTTGTTTAAGAGCGTGACAGACTTTGATTATTTTACTCTTTTAGAAAGAGGCAGTAGAATAATAAGGCTCTTACTGAGTTGGAGAGTAATACAGAAAAGTGGTCTTTAAAGATGTACAACAAGGAAAAGATCATAGAATCATAGAATGGTTTAGATTGGAAGGGACCTCAAAGATCATCCACTTCCAACCTCCCATCATAGGCAGGGACACCTCCCACTAGAACAGGTCACTCGAGGCCTCATCCAGCCTGGCCTTGAACAACTCCAGGGAAGGAGCAGCCACAACCTCCCTGGGCAACCTATGCCAGTGCCTTACCACCCTCACTGGAAAGAACTTCTTCCTAACATCTAGTTTGAAACTCCCTTCTGCCAGTTTGAACCCATTACTCCTCATCCTGTCATTTCAAGTCCTTGTAAATAGTCCCTCCCCAGCCTTCCTGTAGGCATCCTTCAGATACTGCTTGTCCTTGCCCCTTCTTTCGCCATTAATAGAAACACTTTTTTATTCTCCTTAGCAGCAGTGGCCAGCCTAAGTTTCAAATGGGATTTTGCCTCTCTAATTTTTTTTCCTACAAGACCCAGCAACATCCTTGAACTCTTCCTGGGATACCTCCTCTTTTTTCCAAAGGTGATACACCCAAACCCCCAGGTCCTTTCCCTCAGGGCTGCTCTATTTGCCACTCAGCCTGGATTTGTGCTTGGGATTGTGCCAACCCAAGTGCAGGAATCCTTAAAACCTAATACAGATAGAGGATACATGAAAATTCCCCCCAAAATCTTCCCCCCAACCAGGCTGAACCACCAAAACCCCAAAGCTCATTTTCTCCCCCTCCATTGCCTCCCATTAGGCCCAGTCAGGCTTGATTGTGCAGCTCAAACTTTGCAGCCTTGAAGGCCACAGGCACATTTGACTCTGAGCATCTTTGTGGCCCTCTTCTGTACTCGTTCCAACAGTTCTATGTCCTTCTTATGTTGGGGGCTACAGAACTGCACACAATACTTCAGGTGGGGTCTGAAGAGAGCAGTATAAGGGGACTGTTGCAGTTGACCAGGCTAAGAACAATGTTTATTGGCCCTTTTTTTTTTGTCAGCCCTATGAAAAGATGCAAATACGTGGTCTAGTTGATGGGACAGGGCTGGGTGCTAGGTTGGACTGGGTGATCTTGGAGGTCTCTTCCAACCTGGTTGATTCCATTCTATGAGACTCCCACATAGCTACCCAGATAGAAGAATCCCTCCAGAGACCAGAAAGGAAGGGAGAAAAGAGAAAGGAATTGACTTTGCTCACTTATATATAAAGTGTTATTTATAAATTGTTCACTTCTAAAGTGCTATCAGGATTATGGGATTTAGTAACACAACCATATCCTGGGCTGCATCAAAAGAAGTGTGGCCAGCAGAGCCAGAGAGGTGATTCTGCCACTTTGCTCTGCTCTGGTGAGACCTCACCTGGAGTACTGCATTCAGCTGTGGAGCCCTCATTATAGGAAGGACATGGACCTAATTGAGCAGGTACAGAGGAGGGGCACAAAGATGATCAGAGGATGGAGCACTTCTGCTCTGAGGACAGGCTGAGGGAGCTGGGGTTGTTCAGCATGGAGAGGAGGAGGCTCCGGGGGGACCTAATAGCAGCCTTCCAGTATCTGAAGGGAGTCTACAGGAAGGATGGAGAGAAGCTGTTCACAAAGGCCTGCGGTGACAGGACAAGGGGCAAGGGGTTCAAGCTTGAAAAGAGCAGATTTACATTGGATGTTAGGAACAAGTTCTTTACTATGAGGGTGGTGGAGCCCTGGAACAGGTTGCTCAGGGAAGTGGTTGAGGCCCCTTCCCTGAAGACATTCAAGGTGAGGCTTGACAGGGCCCTGGGTGACCTGGGCTAGTGAGGATGTCCCTGCTGACTGCAGGGGGAGCAGACTAGATGAGCTCTAGAGGCCCCTTCTGCCCCGGACCATTCTGTGATTCTATGATTCAGGGAACCTGGAACCTCTCCGACCACCACAATCGCCTAAGTACATTGTCATGCATTTGTCTTGTAGAGCAGAGCTATGACAGCAGAGGTTTGTCTCGATCACTTAATGCCACTTCTTGTTTTCCCTTCATTCTCACTTTGGTCCATCCTGACATCACCCCATACTTTAAACTGTTTGCCCCCTTCCTCCTGTTTTCCCTAGAGAAGGGGAAGTAAATGGAAGTGTGACATGAGCTGAGGGAAGAGCTCAGAGCAGAACAAGAGGGTAAAGTACTGTGGCTTGCAGAGCTGATGCTCAGCAGTGTGGTTTCCTCAGCTTTAGAGGCTATAACATGGAGAGCAGCAGTGCACAAACATGTTGTCATGACAATGAATGTGACAAAAAAACCCGGGATCTTCTCTGCATGTCTGATGCATTGAAAGAAAGGTAACCAGGACTGCAATAAACACTTGATAGATTTGACTGTGTTGAGGAGCAAAGCAGCACAGAGTCTGAAACGTAGTACCACTACAGACAAATTATCTGTTACTGATGGAAGGATCCAAACTTTCCTACCTGTATTGATGGACATTAGTGCTTTAGTGCCATGAAGCACAGAAAAGGATCAGTGCAGGCTGTTCCCACAATCCAGCCTAGGTCTCACAGACTAATTCAGACTCATATTAGCAGAAAATCAAAATCTATCTTACTAAACCTCAATCTATGGAGTGAAATATGAGGATTGCAGTGCCACAAGCAAATTTCCACTCACAATATGGACTGCGTTATTAAGCTTGTAGGAAAGAAGCATCAGGACAGGTTGCTTGATGACAATGATTACTTGGGGGGAAGTATCATGTAGAGAAGCTCAGGCTGGCTGGTTACAGCTGGGCTCAAGAGGAAAATGGTGATAGTAATCGGACTTGCTGTTTACTCTTCTACTTGCATACAACCAGTAAGTAGTCTTTTCTACACCACCAGCTACAGAAAACTCCACAGTACCTCTCTCTTGCCCCTACAACACTTTCAGTCAGAGGTATTTTATTCAGTATCAAGCAGTTTTGTGTCCTCCCAGTGATAACAGACTCCCTGACATACAGAACCCGTGCTGATCAACACAAGGAATGGTCAGCCATGCAGTGGATCAGCAATGCCCACCAAGCCAAGATCCCAAATCCTCAGCAGGCTATGGGAAGAGAGAGATGAATTAGGAAGGGATGGCATGGAAGCTGAGGACCTACAGTAACAATCTGCTCTCTCTCTTCATGCACCCACTCTGCCTAGAGGAAGCTCTTCCAGCCTAACACCTGCAGACTGACTCTTCTGCATGGTTGCAATGCCACTCCAGGAAATGCCTCTAGATCAAATATCATAGAATCATAGAATGCCAGGGGCTGGGAGGGACCTCCAAAGATCACCTAGTCCAACCCCCCGACAGAGCAGGATCATCTACACCAGATCACACAGGAACATGATATTACATAGCACAGTCTAATGTCCTGAGACTGTAAAAAGAGGTGGGAAACTGAGACAATTAGAAGATGAAGTGTTAAGAAACATACACATTAAGTGTGATTCCTGGCACAGTGCTCTCTACATCTCTCACAATCACACTACTTATCCAAGCTTTCAGTGCAGCCTGCTCTTCTTCCCTTTAGGCTGGGCAAGCTGAAATTGGAAGGACAGTGTACAAGTCCAACAGCCACAGCCTGAAGGGTCTGGAAGCTGGTCACCACAGTGCCTGTGCAATAGTCTGAGTTTATTCACTCTTAACCTAGTACCCTGTTTAATCAGACCAGTGACAATGGGAACACTATGCCATGCCCTGACAGCTGGCAGTCTCAAAATGTACCATTCTCTGCCTGGAGGATTACTTTTTCCTTTCCTCTTGTGTCCATAACCTGTTTACCTCTAATGCTAAGGAAGCAGACAATGGTTCTTTTTGAACAAAATGACAGCAGGAGAGACCTCTTAGTTCATCAGAGGCATTTCTTTGTTTTCAAATCAAACCCCACCAGCTCAGATCCAGTCAGCTGCCTTGAGTTTCTGGATTTGGCTCTTAAGCAAAGTTTTACAGCTGCATTCAGCATTGTTTGATTGATGAAGACACATAGGTTTGAGCTTTGCAGGGAAGACATGTCAAACAATAAGGAACTATGGAGGCCAGCCTGCCATATTTAATAAACTGTGGATTGACCTGCCCACAGGTCTTCCATTTTCACAAAAAATGAGTCTTTAGCTGATCTTTTCTAGTCTCTGTGCTGTACCTCTCACTCTCTTGAAGCAGACACCCCTTGCTATGTCAAATTTCAAAAGCAGTCTATAGTCTATACCTTTCTACTTGACTGGTCACCTTTGTGTCCTGCTTTGATAATGCTGGGGATCTCTTCCACTTCTCTAAGACTACTCTACTAGATCACTTCCACAGGAAGGCTGACTTAGTAGTCCTCCTTCTTCAGCTGGCCAAGATCAAACTGGAACATAGAAGGTTTCACCTCACCATGAGGAGAAACTTCTTTACAGTGAGGGTGACAGAGCACTGGAACAGGATGCCCAGAGAGGTTGTGGAGTCTCCTTCTCTGGAGACCTTCCAAACCCACCTGGATGCATTCTTGTGTGGACTATCTTAGGTTATTCTGCTTTTGGTAGGGGGGATTGGACTCAATGAACTCTGCAGGTCCCTTCTGAACTTTAATGTCCTGTGATTCAGTGATTCTGTTTAGTCTCTCATCCAAAGCCTTTCTTCAAGACATCTCCCATGAAGCTGCTAACCTGAATCCCTTTCAAACAAGCTCTCCATTTGTGTTCACTGCAGTCCTCTTCAACAGCACAACAGGGCTGATGCCTATCACATAGCATTGATCGTCTTTCACTTCACATCTCACCTGAGCCTCTTTCCTTCCTACAGTCCTCTTCCCAGGAAATTAAGAACAAATGCAACCAGCCACATTTTCAAAGCTAGGTCTGCTTTGAAGGCACACCTGCTTCCATGCCCAGTAGGCAGTGCTCTCCTGCTGTCGTTGTTAAGAATGGCTCCTGCTGGATACTTGAGCACCAGAGAAGGAATCCCAACAATTCTGATCTCAGTAGAAGGTAAACTTTCACCTCTTGTGAAACCAGAATTTCCACGCTGAGAATGTGTCTCACTTCCACTTGGCAGTGAACATTGGGGGTTTGTCACTTGTGCCACAAAAGGTTTTTTGATTCCTCTCTTTGAAATTCCCTTCTGTTTCCCAGTTGCCATTGAAAGTTATGTCATTCTGCTGACTTTGAAGGATCTCAAGCACTTGGAGGTCCAATGTGACTGGAAGAATTTTCCTTCCTGGCCACTTTTCTTCTCACAATAGCTCAAAATCAGTCTTAGACCAGAATTAGTCACAGACCAGGTGGTGACTGTGTGCACTCCATAAAAACAGTGACAATAAATGATTGCTCCTTACCTGGGACATCAAGCTACAAAGGGTCACAGAGTTAATCCAGGGAAACAAGATGGGACTCCCTTGGTTCAAAGCAGGGTCTGGGAAGCCAGGGCTTTGTTCTAGTGGGAGAAAGCCAGGCTGCTTTGTTGTGAGCAGTACACAGACAGACTGTCTCCATTTCACTCACCAAAAAGAAAAATGTGGGAACTTCTCAGCTGGGAAACCACTGACTTATTTCATCTAGGGAAGAGAAACAGCATATACATTTTTTAATGGAACTCCACTGTGCTTTAAGTATCCCATGGTACTAGCACTAACGTCTCATACTGAAAGGACAACTCTTGCACTACTAAAATGCTCTATTTCTCCCTATTCTGTCACACATACAAGGCAATCACTGAGAAGCTGAATTGGTTCTCTTTTCTAAGTAGAAACTAAAGCATATTTCCTATTTGCCTAGCTGGTTAGCAGATACGTTGTAAATGTTAGAGTAGATATGTTATTAGTGTTAGTATATATATTAAAGTTATATATAATCACAGAATAACAGAACGTCAGGGGTTGAAAGAGACCTCAAAAGCTCTTCCAGTCCAACTCCCCTGACAGAGCAGGATCACTTATACCAGATCACACAGGAATGCATCCAGGCAGATTCTGAATATCTCCAAAGAGAGAGATTCCACAACCCCCCTGGTCAGCCTGTTCCAGTGTTCTGTCACCCTCACAGTGAAAAACTTCCTCCTCACATTTCCATTTAGTATATCATTACTATATATCTTAGTATATGTATTAAAGTTCACTCCCTTCAGCCACCAGTCCACTCTGTTCTTACACAAAATTTGACTGCTCAGAGAAGTCACACAGGGGTTAAATGACTTGTCCAAGTCTGGGAGCTCATATCCAAGTGGGAATTGTAACTGAGGGGCAACCAGGCTCCTTTCCTGTTCAGTCACACTGCTGTCTGCACTGCGATGATTTCATTCACCAAAACACAGTCCCGGACAAAGAACGGACTCTGCAAAAACAGCCTCTTATCTTCTCCTGCCTGCCTCTTGTCCGAGTCATGTGTGATTAGTTTACTGACATAAACACCCCTCTGGAGCCAAGGCAGCTGCAGGAGCAAGCTGTGCTCTGATACAGCTCATGCCTTTACAGCAGTGTAAGAGCAGTAGCGGTAGTCTAGCCGAGTCCAGCAGCTTCGGCTGTTTATAGAGCTGGAAGGAAAAGGCAGCTTGATTAGGAGGTATCAGGTAGACCTGGCTGAGCAGGCAATCCAAAACCAGTCAGTCGCTGCAGTGAGTATGAAATGAAGATTAGCTTGAAGGAACAAATGCAGAACAGAGGAATGTAATTCCCCAGGAGGTGTTTTAACTTGTCTGTTTTCATTTGCTGATAGGAAGCAAAGGGTTTCAAGATACATGGGGCTGGGGAGACTACGAGTAGGTGGCAGCAGAGCCCCTCTGTGCCATGGCACCTATTTTAAACAATTACTCCTGTGAGAATTAGAGCTGTTGGAATCTTCATCTTTGCTGTATGGGCTCTTCAGAATCTGCTGCAAGAGGAACTCTGCAGCTGCCTTTCCTTAAGCAAAGCACTACTAGGTTCTCTCCACTCCACCCATCTCCTGTTGCCATTAACATTCCTAGATGGTTATTTTACTGGAGATCCTTTGTCTATTGTCAAATCCACTTGAAATTAGCCAAAAGGAAGGAAGACCTGTATGTGCACACACTACCAAGAGTGTGGGGTTATAGGTTTTGATTCCTTGAGAAGACAGAGTAGAATCATCACCACACTTCGCAGTCATTGAATCCATGTTCATTCCTGCTGCTGACCAGACCATGGAACCATGGATGTGACAGACACTAGAATCATAGAATCATAGAATCATAGAATCAACCAGGTTGGAAGAGACCTCCAAGATCATCCAGTCCAACCTAGCACCCAGCCCTATCCAGTGAACTAGACCATGGCACTAAGTGCCTCATCCAGTCTTTTCTTGAAGACCCCCAGGGACGGTGCCTCCACCACCTCCCTGGGCAGCCCATTCCAATGGGAAATCACTCTCTCTGTGAAGAACTTCTTCCTAATATCCAGCCTATATTACAGACCTCTTGTCACACTGCAGCAGCCAATGCAACTGTTTTGATTGCAGTTGGAAGTCTCAAACCCATGCTTTCCCCAGCACCAGCTCCAGAAAATTAATTGGAGACCCTCATCTTTTACTTCCTTATAGACACACAATGTGAAAAACACAGCAGGCACACCCCAAAGGCTTAGGGAAAATAAAACTAATAAAGACAACCAAACAACAGCAACAAAAAATAAATAAAAGACAAAAAAAAAAGCAGCATAGAAACCAAACAGAGAGTATCTAAGAGAGACCTCAGCTTTTCTAAATGTACAACCTTAAGAGCTTATTCTGGGAAGGGGATCTTTGCTCTGCTACAGAACAGTGGTATTAATTAAACTAAAACAATTCCCAATGCTGCCTTGTTCCACAGTAATAGGATAATAAATTGACTTTTTTTGATGCTCCATCTTCTGATCCAATAGGATAGTCAGGTTATTGGGATGCTGCTGTGGTGGTTTTTTATTCTACTTGATCATATTTATAAAGCATCTTTGAAAACAAAGACTAAATCTATTTTCCACTTGATCTTGCTTTTTTTTAGCACTTAGGGTGGAACATGACCCACTAGGTAAAGATGCTATTCATTATCAATTATTTTAGAAGATAAATTATGTAGCTGATAGATCCTTCAGAATCATGTTTATATATTTGAAGGGCAATTCAGTAAAATGTTAGGTGCAATAAACAAATTTTATTCCTTCCTGGAGAACAGGAAATATTTCTTTTGCTAAGGTTGTTTGAACTTCTCTGCTGAACACATCAAGGAATCTGGAAACAGTGATGAAAGAAGAAACTGGAGGCCATGACATAGGGGCCATAGAGTCTGATGATGAGGCAAAAAGGTAAAGGTAAGTCACTGAGGCCCAGATCTATCCCATTTAACCCTTGGCACTTAATGGAATTGACTAGTGTAGGAAACTGGGCTTACTCACTAGTCAGTGTAGAGAAAAAAGCTTCTTCAGAGAGAGTTGAACAGCAGCTAGAAATAACATCTGTCTTTACTACATATATGAGTCTTAACTCTAACAGTCAATGAGGATAGCCTGGAGACCTCACTAAACTGCACAAAGTTACAACCTTCCCAGGCAATTCAGAAAGGAGCTCAGTTGTCTCCACTGCTGCCTAAACGGTTCTTGCAATTCCTTCTTGTCCTGTGTCCTGGAGAGAACAGTTTATTCCTCTCTTCTTTACAGGAGCATTTGACACTGTCATTGTGTCCCCTTAGTGATGTCTCTGGAGTAAACAAACCTAGTTCTTTCAGTCTTTCCACTCCAGTCACAGTGCTAAGGCCTCTGGTTGTTCTCACTGCTTGCTTTTGGGATCATGCCACTAAAAGCTGGCACTCAAATCTGGACACAGGCATCGCCAGCAGACCAGTGCCAGACATTGATTTGCTCCTTGATTTTCAATAGACTAGAAGGATTATTTTATGTCCTACGTGTAATGCCTGCATGTGATGCTTGTGTAAGAGTGGTCACCACTCCCCAGAGAGCTTATAGCATGTCAGGATTATCAGACCTTTTCACCAAGAGAGAAACAAGGGCCCTACCCACGTAGTTCTAGTCCCACAAGAACGTCTTTTCATGGAACAGTAACGAATGCCAAGAGCAAAGAGCAAAAGGCAAGTTTGGTGGAATCAGCAGGCAGTAATCCCACAGACCAAACATTCAAGTCTAACCCTGCAGCAGTCCTAGGTGCCACTGGAAAAGACATTTAACCTGTTTGTCTATACACTTCCTCTCCTAGCTTCAACCTAATTAGCCCAGTTTAGGTCCGTAGGAAGGCACCTGTGTTATCATGTTTCAGATTCTGTCCTCTCACTCAAGCTACCAACTTCCACTGTAGTACAACTGCTACCAGTAACTGAAGTATAAAGTTGAAAGCAATGCCAGCTGCTCAAGCCAGTCTCCAAAAACACATGAGAGCAAATCTGTGCCTCAGAAACAGTTGAATGAAAGCTGCAGAGACCTGAAAGTAGCAAGATGACCTAATGCTCAGGTCAGAAGCCCTTCTGCACCTTCCAGAAATTCCTTTCCTGGCTTCCATACTCATCAGTCAGGGAACAAAAGCAATGTCACATGATATGGTCTGCAGTGATACATGAGTTCTGAAGACAGCACACAATGAACAGCAACTAGACAAAGCCATTGAGAAGACAAAGAGTTCACAGAGAACCTGTGCCCCAAGATACATTTGCATAAACAAACTCCCTGGACCATTATGCATAACTAATGTCTAAAAAAAACTCCAACTTCATTCCTAGATGGTCTGCAGAATATTCAATTGTAAGGAGCAAGGTGCTTGCTGAGTGAGAATGGCTACACTAACGACAAGCTTAGCAGTTTCAGATTTGGAGGCTGCAGTGAGCAGCCTGTGGTTACTGTCAAGAACAGCTTGAACGCAGGGGTGCCTCGGTAATGGCTCTTGCTATTTAAAATAGTGATATTATTCCGTCTATAGGAGACCTTTCAGAAGAGGACTGCAAAGTGGTTCACAGCTATTCAGCTTCACAACAGCCCAGTGAGGGCAGAAAGAGTATTTATTAGATGTAATTATGGGTTTGTTACTAATGCATTATAAATGTATTGGCAGATGTTAAGTTTTTGCTACTGAGTTTAAGAGGGAGTTGTATTAAGTAGAACATCTAACAGAGAAAACTTTTCAAAAATGCATTATTAAATAATAATAATAATAATAACAACAGCTAATCTCCCTTGTTTTGGTCCAAAGACATGCATGTAAGCAGCAGCCCTACCAAGAATTTCTTCCAGGTGTCATTTATGTCACTGGGTCATAAATGAATTTAGCTTGGAGCCGCAGTGAGATATATTAGTAAATGTCTTGCTGGTTGAAGAGGAAGTGGGACAGGGAGGTCTAATTAAGCTGAATTAAAAAGTTGGCTTTTAAAATTAAAATTGAGATAGGACTCAAGAATGATTCTTTCATCAAGCTCTGACTGAAACTAGAAAAGCACAGGATCAGCAGAGCTGTGTTAAACACTTCCAACAGAGCCCCAGTTAAGTTAGTACAGCTTTGGTTTTTCACCCACACTGGTAGATGACCTCTGTGCCTCCACCTTTTGTAATTAAAAAGCTAATTCCTAGAACCTGGGCAATATTTCCTAACCATAAAAATTAATAGAATGATTCCAGTGGCAAATACTGTGACCTGCTATCAAAGGCAATGTCATTTTATTCCACTTGGGACAACCTCATAAAGAGGCATCCTGTTGAGGAGGTTACTAATACTAATGCTGCATGTTGCTTCCCTCCCCTTTCATAACATAATTTAGGTTCATTGCAGCTTGAGAAGCCTGAAAAGAAGGCTTTGCAGTTTTCAGGGTGGAGTTGTTTGCTGATGGCCTAAACCTACAAGGAACTAAACACCCTCCCATTTTCCCTAAAACCATGGGAAGCTGATGCAGCTTTACCAGGTTGGATCAGAGCTTCCCCTCTGCCATCTCTTTAGTTTTGAGACCTTAAGATTATTAATTTATTACTTGGCTTCACTATCCATGAAGGAACCCTGAAGTCTCTGGTTGGTTGACTTGGATTATCATGAAAAGCACAGGGATGGGCTGGAGCTGCCAAGGCTGGGCTGACACTTGAATCACGCTCTGCTGCTTGAGAGGTGGTGGAGTCCATAACAAAGAGACAAAACCAGATACACATATCTGAGAATTTCTGAGTCAGACAAGGTTATTGTCAGGTTCCAATGCCAGCACAATTCAGGGTTTTAAATACAGGAGAATAATTTAGCTGAAAAAAAAAAGACTTTGGGACAAGTTATGGAAAGAAAGACATGGAGACAAAAGCCAGACGGGGGTCGCTTCAGCTGTTTCTAGTTATAGCTGTGCTTTAAGGCCACCATCACTTTATTGAAAGATGTAGCTATATAGCTTTAAATTCTGGCCAGATTTCCAGAGCTACAGAGCTCATGGTTACCCATTTTACCTCCAGGAAACTGGGGAATGTTAAGCACTTCGCCTTATCATACTAGGTGGCTGCTGCTAAATGTAGACACAAGAGATGCTTCTCAAGGGATGCTGTCTGTGCAGGGGATTTGCCATCAGAAATAGGCTTTTACCTGCAGAGTCAGAGTATAACTATTTCATTTGTTATTGTAAATTGATAAGCAAGCTGGTGAAGAGTGAGGCAGTTTATCACTATCATAACATGAGTTTCTGATGAAAGTATGTGCCCTGATTTGCAGGCTTCGAAGAGCAAAATGTGGGTAGGTGACAGTTTAATCCAAACCAGTAGTATCAAGGCCATCTTGAAATGGTCAGCACAGGTGCCTCCTAGCCAGCAAAACTAAGTTGGTCAAGGCAGATGCATTACTCTAAGCATGGGTTTGAAACATAATGAATTTGTTTAAAAGAAGTAGGTGCAATAGGATTCCAGCACTTCCTTTGCACTTGCCAGGGGACTCCAGTGGTCTGCAAGGCAGCCAGGGCAGTATAACTTAGAATCATAGAATAGTTTAGATTGGAAGGGACTTCAAAGATCATCTAGTTCCAAACCCCCATCACTAGAACAGCTTGCTCAAGACCTCATCCAACCCGGCCTTGAACACCTCCAGGGAGGGAGCAGCCACAACCTCCCTGGGCAACCTGTGCCAGTGTCTCACCACTCTCACTGTAAAGAACTTCTTCCTAACACCACTCCTCTGGACTCGCTCCAACGTTTTGATGTCCTTCTGGTGTTGGGGGCTCCAGAACTGCACACAGTACTCCAGGTGGGGTCTGATGAGAGCAGAGTAAAGGGGGAGAGTCCTCTCCTTTGCCCTGCTGGCCACACTTCTCTTGCTGCAGCCCAGAACGTGGTTGCTGCCTGGGCTGTGCTCACACTGCCAGCTCATGTTGAGCTTTTTATCAAACCAGATCCTGAGTTCCTTCTCCTTGGGGTTGCTCTCCAGTCATTCGTCACCCAGCCTGGATTTGTGCTTGGCATTGTGCTGACCCAGATGCAGGACCTTACACTTGGCCTTGTTGAATTTTATGAGGCTGACCTGGGCTCACCTCTCCAGCCATCAGTGGAGGGCAGGCTAGTTCACCAAGTCAAGCATTTATTCTGTGACAACTGACTCACAGCAGTTTTGTCTCAGTGACATGAATTGACTATCTCAAAAGTTGATACTAAGGATGTTTCAACTGTTTCCAGAACCAGATATCAAAGACATTTATCATAGACATCCAAAGCTACAGGTTAGGGAAAAACAAACAAATAAAAAACTAAACCAAAACAAAAAACACCACAGAAGTAGAACAGAACAGAACAAACAAGAACAGATTTCCACAGAGAGATTTTTTGGGGGATAACTGCTATCTTTAGGGGGTTTGTGTGCTACAAAGTAGCAATGCCACATGGCTCTGCTGGCTCCCTATCTACCACTGATACGTCCTACTGCTTCTTCCTCTTTTAGCTGTTACTATGATTATTTGCACCAAATAAAAGCAGGCAGGATCCCTTCACTTTTTGGAGGGGGACATCCCTCATTTAAAGTAGCTTTGCTATGCTTGACACATAGTAAAGTTACCATCCATCTAAATATGAGCCATGGCAGGTCAGTGTGTGTATTTAATAGCTATCTGAGAGGGCACACAGGACTACAGATGAATGCCAACAGGCAGCACTTACTGCTTATGAAATCTAGGGCAAGACTTGTTTTAATTCCTAACCAGAAAAAAGCATCAAAGTTGCTTTAAAAGCTACTAAGGCAACTTAGGAGGATTGTTACTTAGGAAAATCCTGTCACTGAACGTCGTGGACTGTTGGAAAGACAGGTCTGAGAAGTATGATTTGTAACTCTGCATCCCCCAAAAGCTTCAAGAGCCACTCTTCAGTGCCAGCAAAAAGGAATAACCATTCAGCTTTTTCACATGGTGTGACACAGCCTCAGCTATTCAGAGCCTTTTCCCAGGGTACTGCCCTAAGTCAGCATGAACTGCAGATGACTTTTCTTGCTTAAAAGAAAAATCCAGAATACATTTTCTCCCAGTGGGAGCCCTAACCCATTTCCCTGCAGAATCCAAAGCCTCAGTCCTACATCTGGAGACACTCAGCCAACAGCACTGGGCTGCTCAGACATCCATCCCACCACACAGCTGGAGGTGGAACCCCAGCCATGCTGCTCAAGTCAGCCTTTTGCCACCCAGAGCATATGTACAGATTTTCACACATCTGAAAAGGCTGGGTCCAACCCCAAGCCAACTGAATTAATCTTCTTGCATGTCCCAGCCACTAGGTTACCTACTATAACTCTCAATGAGATGAAGGGGAAAGAAATGGGTTCTTGATTTACACACTTAAACATGGTCACTGTACTTTTTCATTGCACCTCACATCCACACCTCAGTGAGTGCTTACAAAGGATTAGCTTTTTGCTGCAATTAAAAGTCAAGATAATACTCTCCACAGTGTGTGACTTTCACCCTACAGATGGGTAAACTTCAGGATGGAGAAATACAGCAGCTCCTTGTAGCCACTATATGCGTTGAAGCAAGAATAGACTAAAATCTCAGAGGACTCCTAGTCATCACTCTTCTGCTCTGATCTCCAACCACATTCTCTCTGTATAAACAAAGGCTTTGGCCACCAGAGTGTTTTCTGGCCTGCTGTAAAATGTTTTGCCACCCTCTCAAAGGAATGGTTGATGCTTAAAAGAAAAAAATAGAGGGAGCCTTGGTCAGGGTTTTCTCACAGTGCCAGTGCCTCTGTCTAGGAGTCTGGTTGTCAAGAAAGCATAGGGAGGCGCAGACAGTGAGACGTGGAAAACTGAGCAACTAAAGGAACTCTTAGTTCTAAACTGGATTAATGAGCACATTATTATTATTTCTCCAGATTAATACTAGTCCTGACTGCAAAATAATTATGTAAATTGTGTAAAAGAATTATGAGTACTAGCTTTATGAAAACAGCATCAATAGCAAAAGAGTGATCTGCTTCCAGAAACACCAGACCTGGCTCGGCTTTGGTGAAGCCACACCGCGAGTATTGTGCTCAGTTTTGGGCACCTCATTGCAAGAGAGACATGGAGGTGCTGGAGTGGGTCCAAAGGAGGGCAACTAAGATGGTGAATAAATCTTATGAGGAGCAACAGAGGGAGCTGGGGATGGGTAGTGTGGAAAACCCCATGCAGAGATACAGGCTGGGGTCAGAGTGGCTGGAGAGCAGCCAGACAGAGAGGGATCTGGGGGTGCTGATTGATACCCGCCTGAACATGAGCCAGCAGTGTGCCCAGGTGGCCAAGAGAGCCAGTGGCATCCTGGCCTGCATCAGGAATGGTGTGGTCAGCAGGAGCAGGGAGGTCATTCTGCCCCTGTACTCTGCACTGGTTAGACCACACCTTGAGTACTGTGTTCAGTTCTGGGCCCCCCAGTTTAGGAGGGACATTGAGATGCTTGAGCGTGTCCAGAGAAGGGCGACGAGGCTGGGGAGAGGCCTTGAGCACAGCCCTATGAGGAGAGGCTGAGGGAGCTGGGATTGGTTAGCCTGGAGAAGAGGAGGCTCAGGGGTGACCTTATTGCTGTCTACAACTACCTGAGGGGTGGTTGTGGCCAGGAGGAGGTTGCTCTCTTCTCTCAGGTGGCCAGCACCAGAACAAGAGGACACAGCCTCAGGCTGCGCCAGGGGAGATTTAGGCTGGAGGTGAGGAGAAAGTTCTTCACTGAGAGAGTCATTGGACACTGGAATGGGCTGCCCGGGGAGGTGGTGGAGTCGCTGTCCCTGGGGCTGTTCAAGGCAAGGTTGGACGTGGCACTTGGTGCCATGGTCTAGCCTTGAGCTCTGTGGTAAAGGGTTGGACTTGATGATCTGTGAGGTCTCTTCCAACCCTGATGATACTGTGATACTGTGATACTGTGAAAAGAGGAGCCTGAGGGGAGACCTCATTGCTGTCTACAGCTACATGAAGGGAAGTTGTGGAGAGGCTGCTGCTGGGCTCTTCTCACAGGTAATTGGAGACAGAACAAGGGGAAATGGCCTCAAGCTGAGGTTGAGTAGGTTTAGACTGGATGGTAGGGAAAAGGTTTTCACAGAGAGAGTGGTCAGGCACTGGAATGAGCTGCCCAGGGAGGTGGTGGGGTCACCAACTCTGGATGTGTTTAAGGGTTGTTTGGATGTGGTGCTTGGGGATATGGTTTAAGGTGAATCTTATAGAGTAGGGTTATAGGTTGGACTTGGTGATCCTGAGGGGCTTTTTCAAGCTGGATATTTCTGTGTTTCCTGGTGAAGTCTGAACACTGCTTTTGCCCAGAGAGAATTCATTCCTGCAGGACAAACAGTAACACAACAGTGAAAGCACTCTTTGAACTGGGACACCAGTCAGGGCCCCAGCCAGCAGCAGCAAATCTAGGTCATGCAGACAGCAAAGTGCCACTGAGAAAGGTGAATGGGTGAGACACTTCAAGGCTGAACTCCAGACCTCCTCTAGGACAGATGAAGTGAGTGAGGCTGGGTGAGAGAATGTTGTAAACTCCTACTAAAGTAGGCAAAGACTCAGCTCTTTCACTGGCACAAACTGGTACAACTCTTTTTGGTATAGGCTTGTGTATGACAAATAAATACACCTGGCATGAGCCAGAAGTTTTAATCAGAGTTCAGACTTCTGCATGTACAAGACCAAACCCCTTTTCTGAAAGACACAACAGTCCCTTCCCTCACTCCCCTAATGAGACCCCAGTCCAGGATCCTTCACAGTTCTCGTGAATGCAGGAAAACAAAGACTTGGCCTCAATCCTACGGTGTACGCTTGAGGATGTTTACAATCTGGACACTTCTGAAGAGCGCTAGGAAAAAGGTTCTCAGTCCATTCTGAGAGGATTGAATGGAGCTGAACTCAACCTTTTCCTGAGTTTTGGCTTTTTAGCAACAGTGCAACAGAGATTTCTGGAGACAAAAATGCCTTGGCTGGGCTGTTGCTCAGCATCCTTTTATGCAGCATATGAGAGAGAGAGGGAAAGACAAATAGACCTTGCATCTCTTTTATCACCTGAAGGGAATTAACTAAATCAGCACGGCTTGTAAGAGAGTTTCCTGACAAAAAGTGCTCTAAACAAGGGCAGAGCTACTCTGGCAGGCTCTTCCAGAGCATCAGGACTCACTTGTGTGTCTTCAAATTGATTTAGAGCTTTTCAAAATGTTGATACTCTCAGCCCTTTACATGCCAACTGTGGCAGCTTAAGGCTTGTTGGAATATTCTAGTAAGAGAAATTGGTACAGAATCTAAATGAACAGGGCACTGGTTGTGGAAGAAGAATAATGATAAAATCTATTTTGTTCATTGGTTTGCTAAGAGGTAGAAAAATATATAAACAATTCTTTCTTCTTGACTGTTGGGCACTGGATCTGTTCACTCTTCCTTTGCTCCACTTTAACTCCTACATTAACATTTTTCCAGATAACACATGAGCCTTGCTGGTTTTGCTCTCTAGGGGGAGAGAGGGTGGCACTGGCCCCTTCTGGGCTTTCTTTGTCCAGTGGGGGGAAGACTGGATTTCTGTATCATTTCTAGATTGTACAGAATTGTAAATACATGTAAATATATTTTGTATAGATTACAGAAGGGGCAATGGGTGGAAGTTGAGGCAGAGGAGGTTCTGCGTGAACCTGAGGAAGAATTTTTTCCCTGTGAGGGTGACAGAGCACTGGAACAGGCTGTCCAGGGAGGTTGTGGAATCTCTCTCTCTGGAGATATTCAAGCACTGTCTGGATGCATTCCAGCGTGATCTGGTTTAGGTGATCCTGCTCTGGCAGGGGGGCTGGACCAGGTGATCTTTCGAGGTCCCTCCCAGCCCCTGACATTCTATGACTCTATGAGATGATTATAAATTTGACTTTGCTGTAAAATGTATCTTTATCTTACTCCCAAGCCACCTGAGCTGGTCTGATCAATTTTAGTTGGGGAGAAGGGGAAGCTCTTAACCCACCACACTAACAAACACATCATCTACAACCCTCAAATCAATAGAAATGAATAGACCTTCACCACTTTGGCTCCCTTAAGACAACTAACATAGCACACACTACTACACAGTGTACCTCTTGTAGTTACGGTGTCACAGACAGAGCATGGGGCTGGAAATTATGACCACTTCTGCTATTTAATACATTTGTTTTGTATTTTTGGTGGTGCTGTTTAGCTAAAAGCAACTCCACACAGTTCCTGGCACACTATCACATGTAATCAGGAGATAATGCCAATGGAATTGCATGTTGTCGCGGGATAACAGCCTCCCGCTGTTGCTGAAATACCAAATTGAAGCTGAGGCATTTGTGGAAAATAAACGTCAAGTCAAAGCCAAGATGTTTATTTTGAAAACAAGAGGCATGGATCTTGTGGCAATGTTCCATTGTGTCTCTATTTCTCTAATAACAAATGTCCAACGTGAACAGAGCCAAGGGACAGCTTCTTCCTGGTACGGCATGGAGAGGGTGAAGTCTGATCGCTCCACATGAAGACCTGCAGAGCTGTTTCTCAGTTCCTTGTACTTTTCCTCGGCTCAGGTTTTGGTCAAACTGTCCAGATAATGAACAGGAAATGGTTTCTCAGATGTGTGATGATCTTGGGGTTCTCTTCCACCCAAGACAATGCTGTGATTCTATGCATTCAAAGTTTACAAAGAGATTTGAAAGGACTGCAAGAGATTTCAGAGGACAGCAGGGAGGAAAAGGGACATCAAATGCGTGTTTAATTGGCTTTTACATAGCTCTTTTTCTCCAGAGAATGAATGATAATAACATCAGGCTCACTGAAGTCAAAGGGAGGCATTCCAGGCATTTCAGAGGGCTTTGGCTAATGCTTTAAGAGAACAAACAGTTAATAATTTAAGGGAATATTATGCTTGTAATGGTGGTGTCTGAATTTGTTTGAAACGAGGGCAGGACTGGTCTAAGACTGAACAAGGAAGACAAGCTCTGTCTGGGTCATAAGTGGCAACATAGGTATCCCTTGAGCCTGGCAGGCAACTGCTCATCCCGTCTGCTGGCCCATAGGAGATTTCTGCTCTGTCTACACCAGCCTCACAGCCACAGAGAAACTGCTTCTTCATCTTCCTTCAATCCATCTGGTTAGCCAGTAGCAAAGGTAATTGATTTTCTTTGCATAGGGAGAACAGAAGATTATTTGTCACAAGTCGCTGGTAAGAAATCATATTAAAGATAAAAGTAAAAGCTGGAAATGTCCAGATCCTAGACCTTAGAAGAATGATAAGAATAAGTGTTGTGAAACCTAACTATAAAGGCCTGAGTGATGAGACATCCACTGCTACTCCTGCCAGCCAAATGGCTTTGGCATCCTAAAAGCTCTTTCAGATATTCATATAAAATTTTCCCTTTTGTCACATTTCATAGAATCATAAAATCATAGAATCAACCAGGCTGGAAGAGGCCTCCAAGATCATTCAGTCCAACCTATCACCCAGCCCTATGCAGTCAACTAGACCACTCATTAAATCTCCTTGTATTCATATAAATTACTCCTCTCCTCCCTGACAAGGTTTTCTTCCGCCCACAAGGTAAAAATGCCTCTCCTCTCTCTGGCTCTGCTACCCTAAACATCCTCTTTAAACGTTCATCACCTCTCTGCCAACACCCTCCCTCTCCAACCAACCTCACAGGCCATGTAAAGTGCCCAGACCTAGTACACAGAGCTCAGAGCATCCCTGGAGATGCAGGGATGGTCTCCAGCAACAAATCACCCGCCTGTCCCCAAGACGCAGAGCCAGTAACAGCAAATCCTCTGCCTCCAGTGCTATCCCAACGCTGCAACAACAAAGGAAGCAGTTAGCTCCAAAGCCCAGCCCCATTCCCTGTCTCCTGCCCCACTGCTGGTGCTGCTGACATTACCCAGGGCAGTGCTCTGTGTGTAGATGCATACTGATGCAATAGGACCCTCATCTTGCAATCTGTTCTGCATGGAGAGAGAGGCAAGACAAGCAGGAAGCTGTGTGCAAAGCATCTCAAAGGACTGGGTTTAAAAATATACCTAGATAACCCACTTCAGTTCCTGAAATGTTGAAGCTTCACAGCTCGTGCTAACAGAGTTCCTGAAATGAAATACATTTTTATTTTCACTGGATCAATTCATCATCCTCTCTGCAACACAACACTGATCTGTCGTTATAATTACTGAGGGTTTGGGCTCTTTCTTCTTCTTTTTTTTTTTTCCCCTTTTTTAATGACTTCCAAGGGAAAAAAATAAATTAGTTGCTCATTAAAAACTGTGATCTGGAGAGCAAGTAGAAACAAACCATTTCAGTTCTCTAAGATTTTTTTTTTTTGGGGGGTTTGTTTTGAGCTGACATCCTTAAATAATACTCAAACAAAGGGCTGTGTTAAAATCACTTTAAGGAGCTGTCTGGATTTAAAACTAACTCTATAAATACATTTTGGAGTTCAGGGAGACTTGCAACAGGTAACACTTGGAATGGGGTTAAGCCTATAGTGATTCTTTGGCTGCTCTGTGCTGCAAGGGCCAGAGGGATGTTCTGTACAGAAACCATAAATTTGCTTGGTTCTTTTTTCCTTTGGAGATGCTTTGTTTCCCACAGACATTCTGGCTCTGGCTCTGATCTGGCATTGCAAATCAGCGTATGCTGAACCAACAAAGAGATACTAGGAAGAAGCACACTATTATGTGTCTTCTGGCTTATTGCACACTTGCTAGCAATTTCCTTTACTTCTCCGGCCTTGAAGTGCATCTTTTAGTGAGATGGGGAGGTCCAGTTGGAAACCTGATAAGACAGCTTGGTAGGCAAAGAGCTAGTATTTGGTTAGTTTACGGTATTTATTAACAGCATATTATAGCCACAATGGGTCTGAACAGGCAACAGATGGATGATGCTTCAGGGATAGAAAGCAAAACAGCTACGTGGTACCCCCAATACTGCTTCTCACTGTCAGTGTCTTTTTTGGGAAAGTATTTAATTGCCTATCAGATTTTTATCTGATTAATCTTTCCCTAAAATGGACTGTGCACAGTCCCCAAATCCATCCAAGCATCTCATCTGTGAAGGCTTTGGTGCGGTGATGCATGGCAGGACTTGTAACTACTTTAAGCCATTTGGCTAGATGCAGGAAAAAAAGAATTGTTTCTGTCCCACAGCTCCACTCTCCTAACCTGCTACTCAGATTGTTATTTTGTTTTAAACCAAGGTTACAGACATCAGTACCAGGCAAATATTCCTAGTCCCAATCTTTCTGCTTTTCATTCAGCATAACATCTCCCTCTGCTCTTGAAGATGGCATGCATCCTGCCCTTCCCACCAAAAAGAGTCGCACTTTGGTCCAGCAAATGATGACCAGCAAAGCAAAGTCCATGGGAACACGAGGGAATGGTTTGCCAAGCAGCAGGTCCATGCTGGTGTGTGGCCTTTAGTCAGGGTTAAATAAACAGCACACAAATAAATAAATAAATAAATTGCTCCTAGGTTTCAACCTTGTAAATCAAGCCTGGAAGGGATTTTTATGGTCCAGCTGGAACAGCGGAGCAGAATAAATATATTGGGGAGGGGAGGGGGAAGAAATAACTGTGCCTTCCAGAGTGCTGTGGAGAACACTTGGTGCTGCTGTAAGACATGCTGATGATTAAAAGAGAGAGAGGATATCACTCTCATTCACCCATCAGCTCTTTCACATCGTTTTATGAAGTTAAAAATAATTAAATATGTTAAACAGTCAAATGCATCCAAAAGTAATTGTCCAACTTCGGAGCCAAATAGAGGGCTGAGCAGACAAATGAAAATCCAGCCCAACTATTTCCTTGCAGCAGCAGATTTCACAGAAGATGTGAGCCAGGCAGGGATTGCTCAAAGTCTGTTATCTGGGCATTACAGCCCTGGGATGCTTCAGGTACTTTGCTGCTTTTTCTGAAGTAGCAGCACTAAGAGCAGTGCCTAGGCTCACTGTGGTTTGACCAGACTGGGCGAAAACTACTCCCTGCATTTTTTAAAGTCCAGAGAAATCTGTTGGATGAAGCAGAGGAAAGCCAGAAACTGTAGCAGGGACTTCCAGCTGCAGCCCTGCACTGCATTGATCTGGCAGGGACGCGGAGCTGGAGCAAAGCAGGATCGTCACGATGAGAATCGTGGGACAGCTGCAGCACCTGCCAGAAGCTTTTACCTGGGGGCTCAGAAAGCGGGATTCTAGAGGTGCCCAGGCTGGAGCAGGAGGCACTGGAGGGCTGCAAGGATGGGGCTTGTTCCTGACGGGGACATCCTATTGGAGAGTATCCATTGCTTTTCAGTGGAGAATGACGCTGAAGGCGCTGGTACTCGGTATTTAATGCATTCCAGAAAGCCGCACAGGTGTGCCTGGCGTCGGAGGGCAATGGCGGCGTTGCGGGGGGAGAGGTCTGTCTTGAGAGGTTCCCCGCAGCACTTATGCCACCTTCCAAACGCAGGGCGCTCAGAGCGCACCTCCCTTGGGGCTCACAGCCCGCTCCCACCGAGCAGGGCAGCGTACACCAAGCACCGGCACCTACCCTGCCAGCATCTTCTGCCTGTCCCACAGCTGCTGCCCACAGTCAGCCCGTGCCTGCGCACGGTGGCTGCCAGCAGAGCGCTGGCAGAGACAGGGGACGGGCACGGGCAGGGGCACGGGCAGAGGCACGGGCAGGGGTCGGGACAGGAGGACAGACGGGGCAGAGGCAGCGCTAGAGGCAGAAGCACGGGCAGGGCACGGGGGGAACAAGCCGCGGGACAGGCACGGGAGCAGGCAGGGCCGGCAGCGCGGGCAGGGCGGGGCCACCCCGCCCCCGAGGTACCGGTTGGCGGCGGGCGGTGACGCGGGGCGGGGCGGGCCGGCGGCGCGGCGCGGGGCCATGCGGCAGCCCGGGGCGGCGGCGGCAGCGGCGGCGGCAGCGGCGGCGGGGCCGCCTTCCTGCCCGCGGCGCGGCGGCGGCCGGAGCCCCCGCAGAGCCATGGGCGATGGGTGGCTGCCGCCCGACTGCGGCCCCCAGAACCGCTCTGTGGCCGGCGGCGGGGTGACGGCGGCGCCGCCGCCCGGGAGCAAGCAGCTGCCCACCGAGCTGCTGTCGCAGCAGTGGGCTGTGGGAATGAGCCTGCTGATGGCCCTGGTGGTGCTGCTCATCGTGGCTGGTAACGTTCTGGTGATCGCAGCCATCGGGCGGACGCAGAGACTGCAGACCCTCACCAACCTCTTCATCACCTCGTTAGCCTGCGCAGACCTGGTGATGGGGCTGCTGGTGGTGCCTTTTGGGGCCACGCTGGTGGTGCGGGGCACCTGGTTGTGGGGATCCTTCCTCTGCGAGTGCTGGACCTCCGTGGATGTGCTCTGCGTGACAGCCAGCATTGAGACCTTGTGCGTCATCGCCATTGACCGCTACCTGGCCATCACCTCGCCTTTCCGCTACCAGAGCCTCATGACCAAGGGTCGAGCCAAGGGCATCATATGCACCGTCTGGGCCATCTCTGCCTTGGTCTCCTTCTTGCCCATCATGATGCACTGGTGGCGAGACGAGGACCCCCAGGCGCTGGAGTGCTACCAGGACCCAGGCTGTTGTGACTTTGTCACCAACAGGGCTTATGCCATCGCCTCATCCATCATTTCTTTCTACATCCCCCTCCTCATCATGATCTTTGTGTACCTGCGGGTGTACAGAGAGGCTAAGGAGCAGATTAAGAAGATTGATAAGTGCGAGGGCCGGTTCTATGGCAGCCAAGAACAGCCACAGCCGCCCCCACCGCCTCACCATCAGCCCATCCTCGGCAACGGCCGAGGCAGCAAGAGGAAGACTTCCCGCATCATGGCCATGAAGGAGCAAAAAGCCCTCAAGACTTTGGGCATCATCATGGGAGTGTTCACCCTCTGCTGGCTCCCTTTCTTCCTGGTGAACATCGTCAATGTATTCAACAGGGACCTGGTGCCAGACTGGCTCTTCGTTTTCTTCAACTGGCTGGGCTATGCCAACTCTGCTTTCAACCCCATCATCTACTGCCGCAGCCCTGACTTTCGTAGAGCCTTCAGGAGGCTGCTCTCCTGCCCCCGGAAGGCCGATCGACGGCTGCACAGCAGCGGTGGGGAGCTGGCCCACCTGCCCGGGGGCTTCATCAGCACCGTGGGCTCCCCTGAGCGCAGCCTGGGAGGGACCTGGTCTGACTGCAACGGGGGCACGAGGGGCGGCAGCGAATCCAGCCTGGAGGAGAGAAATAGCAAAACATCTGATTCGGAGTCCAAGGTATAGAGGGGGGTATGGGGGCTGTGTCAGAGCTGGGGCACGGGGAAAGGCAGGCAGGGAGCACAGAGAGGAGCGGAGAAATCCCCGGCAGCTGCGTGGTGGTAGGGCAGATGCCAAGCAAAACCGATCCCTGGCTTAGCAGGGAGAGAGCGAGTGTTTACTTAGGAATAAAAGCAGGTGAACTCGTGTAGACATACCTCATCCGAAACTACAGCAAACAGGAAAGCCACTGACCGGAGAACAAAGCAAATAAACAGCCCATCCCCAAGACAGCCAGCTTGTATTTAGGAGTGCTTTCGGAAGAGGCTGTGGCTGAGGCGCCCTTCGCTCGGGTGACTTGTCCCAGGACCACGCCGGTGGCTAAACCGGAGCGTGGAGGTGCTGACCTTTGGCTGCTGTGTTTGTCCACAGTTAGGGTGCCAGCCACCCCCCGCCTTTCCCGGGGCAGTTGAACATCCCGAGTTTCCCTCTCTGACCCACAGCTCCGGGCAGTTTTTTTGGGAGGTGCAGGATCCGTGCTGCAGGTGCTCCATGCAGAGAGTAGGACTCACGGGCAAGATGAGCGTTAAGCATGGAGTAGCTGTGCTCCCCTTCTCTGCAGAGTAGCAGTGAAGGAAGATAATGAGTAACGAGGAGCGCAGGCATATTTTGGAAGGGGGTAAAAAACCCCAACTCGCACTCCTGTGCTTTTCCCCTCTGTATCAGCGAGCAGCGAGCTATTGTGCTTATCTCCCTTGGCCAGATAATTGCAGTCAGGCTGAGAAACTTCTACCTCAAACTGTGCATATTGTACAGGGGACTAAACGGACCATGTTTATATTAAACAGCATATTTACATACCACTATTAGTGTTTTATGAAAGGGGGGCAGAGGCGAGGAGCCTTTTGCAATTCATTGTGATTACAGATGAATAGGAGGGGAAAATCCTGGCAACAACAAAAATTTACTGCACATTTCCTTTTCTTCTTTTCTTTTTTTTTTTTTTTTTAATGGCAACAAAAGCCATTTTTTTGCACAGTGTTAAGAGTTGTAAAGTTGTTTGGAGATGTTACTTGCACACACGTACACACACACACAAAGTAAAAATGAAACCGAGGTTTTGAGTTAACACCAACTCTGAAGCTAGTTGCTGGGTTTGACTGATCTGTTGTGGTTTTATTGAGGGAGTGGCTTTTTAAAATGTTCTTTTATGAAGGTACTGTAAATATATCCATATTATAAATTAAAATATCTTCAGAGACTTTATTATTTTTATTTTTTATTTCCAAATGCCCACGTGAATCTGCTGTTACTTTAGCACTCGTGTGTCGTTTCTGTTTTCCTCTCCGTGTGTGTTTTATAACATATTTATACTCTGGTGCAATTTACTACTGTGTAAGTAATTGGTCGATGTGCAATAAATACCATTGCAGCACAAGCAAGTGTGTCTCTATAGGCTTTGAAACAATACCTACCTGTAATGGGAAGAACAGCATTTGTTTTTGTGCAGGGGTGGCTCAGATCACTAATACAACTTTACCTAATGGATTTTCCTGACAGAGTGTTGTAAAAAAAAACCCCGTGTTTGAAACCTAATAAGGTCCTGTTCCTGTTGCACCGAGGTCTGCTGACTTCCCTTGAAATTAATGGCTAAAGACAAGGTGTTTCCACTCTGATAATGAATACACTCATTTTCTGTAACTACTGCTTTCTAGAATGTTTCTTTCTCTTCTTTTTTCTTTGTTTTGATTGGGGGTTTTTGTTTGTTAGCTTGTTAGGAGTATGCAGCTGGGGGTCGGAAGAGCAGAATATTTAACATTACAGAGGATGCTTAATTTGAGAGCTAAAAACGATCTTGAATAGAAAGAAATCCCTGCATGCTGTACACACCACTCCAAGTCCACCTCGTGCCAGTGGTGGGCTTGATCCTGCCCAAGCGAGTTGGGTGATGTCTGCTTGATAAGACCAGGACCGGGTGCTGAATGTGAAGGGTGGGAGAAACCCCTCCCCAAAAAGCAAGCTGGAGGAGGCTTGTGCTCTGTAAGGGGAGATGGCAGCCAGGGAGCCAGTTGCTGGAGTTCTGACTTTGGATCTCTCTTACCATAAAAAAGGAGTTAACCTCTGAGGGAAGGGATGGGGCACAGCTGGAGCAGGATCAGACGCTGAGACAGACTTAAACACCACTGAAACTTCTTTGTCAGTGGATGAAATAAAGCTTCCTACTTTGTAGATCATGGAGCTAATGGCCCTGTGCAGTGTGGCTTCAGTGTGCTGCCGACAGCCACATATTCCTTGAGGGCCAGATTACAATAACTGAAAGTTGTATTGTGGACTGATCCAAGGAAGGAGGCATCATGAACGAAACAGAAGGGCTGCAGATTTGCATCCCTGGTCCAAAAATTGTCTTCATTTATTGCTTTATGAAGATGCTGTGTATCCTTGTGGTTCCATAAATTTTTTTGATTGCTGCAAATGAATACATGGCAGAGAGAGAGAAAAAAAAAAAAGGAAGTGCAGAATAAAAGTAAAACCATTTTTAGCTCAGAAATTCAGTTAAATTAGAAATCAACTCCCAGGAAGAGCACTTTCCAAAGCAAATTCTTTAGGATGGTGGGCAGTGAGTTGTTTTGGAAAATATTTGCTTTCTTTTTTTCCCCTTTTTTTCCTTTTTATTTTCTGAGTAATAAATTTGTCCTTTGCAATTTCTAAGGATGTGTTTTCAGGGAAAAATAAAGAAGAAAGAAGCAGTTAGACTTTTTATACCAGGACAAAATAAAAGGACCAGGGAAGTAAATACTAGTTATCCATTGATGTTACACTGAGATTTGATGTGAGCTGCAGTTAGTTATCCCTTGATAACAGTGAACTGGGCTCCTTAAAAAGCTGTGGTGGCATCAGGTTAAGTGCTAAGTGAAGTAGGCTCTGCCACCAATTTATTTTTGTTTTTCTTACATCTGTTTGTGATTTGAGCAAGGACAGCAGGACCAAGAGGGTGTACAGGATGGCATTGTCTGATGCCAGCAATTGTAGCAACATGTTGGCTGCACTTGTTGAGGTCGGGATGGAGTAAGGAGGCAGTGCAGCCCTCCTACACATGGAGGATTGTAGTAAGCCAGAGCAGGACTGAGTCCCTGCCTGCTAGGTAGAGCAGGGCAGGATCTGGTCCAAGCACCCATCTGGAAGCTGAAGTGACTGTGAAGCCCTCATCCTTAGAAGGATGCTGAATCCTGGGGAAGAGTGGTACCTACTGCATGGTGTGGGACACTGTGATGGACTTGACTCTTTGTCTTATGAATCAGTTTTAACCCTCTGAACACTCCTGTCTTCAGACTTTAAAAAAGTAATGGAAATTTTGGCTCAACAGGGTCCAACTTAGACAGAAAATTTACATCCAGAACTTGGCTTCTCTTGCTGCATAGCTGTGGTGTGCCATGCTTTCCCTCAACAAGTGTAATGGCATTGGGAAGTTGAAAGATAAGATGAGTCTTGCCCACAGACCTCAGGAGGGGCCAGCTGTGTGGCCAGAGTGGTCAGAATTTGACTACTGTTGAGTTTTGGCCAGTTAAGATCCTGCTAGAATAGTCTGGAGGCTGTCATGTTGGGTCCCCTAATAGACAGCTCAGATAATCCAGCTGGCAGCATGGATGGTAGATGCTAGCCTGTCTTGCACAGTGTTAAAAAGGCAGTGGCACAGTAACGGTGTGGACAGAGCAGGACATATGGCACACACGTGTGTGAGCAAGGGGAGGCTGCTGGCGAGCAGTCTGCCATGGATCACTCTCAGAACAGGCTGTTCTCTCCATGAAGAAGAAGGATACTCTGAAAAAGTGTTATGGGGCAGATGAAATACTCTGGAGGCAACGAGTCAAACGCTCACAAGGAATATTTTTTTTCTGACAAAAACCAGACATGGATTAGCAGCTGGAGCTGCAAGTCACAAAGTATAGGTGGTAGGCATGCGGCTGCACACGTACGTGGGCAGGCAAGTGACAGCAAACAGCCACAGACCTGCAGCGAAGGGAGACACAGGTAAAACAGAAAACCACTCAAAGAAAATGTCCTGCCCCTGCCAGGACCAAAGTGCTTTGGCGTGGGTGACTGAGACTTCCACATGCAAGACGTCTGATTCTCAAAGGCGCCGGCTGCGCTCCGAGCAGTGTTTGCTCAGCACTCCTGAAAGGAAGACTGCATCTCTCTGCGTCTTCAAATAGCAATACATTGGATGGAAAGCCTGGCTTCAGTTTTCTGGGTGCTCAGGAAAGTTAAGGATGTCTTGAGACTGCGACCCTCAGCATCAACTGACTGCAGCTCCAAGCAGCAACCAGTGAACAGATGAAAGTATGTGCAAAAAATGTGGCTTGAAATTGTGCTCTGAGCTGTGCCCGTGGCTCATGTAGCACTTGAGGGCATCAGCCGAGTGCTGTGATGCAGCACACACCAGTTCTGCAGCAGACGCTGCCTTCCCTTTTGGGTATGCATAAAGGCAACTTCTTTACCAGCTCTTTATTTACCCCCCCCCCCCCCCCCCCCCCCCCCCCCCCCCCCCCAAAACTCTATCTGAAGTCAAGGTTTTATTAACACTTTTTAAGTGGCTGTTTTGCAGATCTTCCTTGTGCTGCACACTTTTTCTTCGTTTTTTGCTATTTGCCATCCACTGGAGTACTCTTAACTTCCTTTATGCAATGTATCAGCTGCAGGGCTGGAGCTGGTGCAGCTATAAACTGAAAGAGCAGACCTTCTTGAGGCCAAATGAGGTCAGGCATCATTGCCACTGGGAGCAGAATTTGACCTGATAATCTAATCTTATGCCAGAGACTACCTCCAGAAAAGTATTGTTACCAGCAGCAAATGACCTCTGCTAATGAAGGTGGAGCAATTAGTCCTGTTCAGAGCTGTCACGAAAATGTTAACTGCTGAACAACAGTTAACATTGGATAGCTCAAGTAATGAGTGTTTTCTTTGCTGATGTGTGTGTGTGTTAGGTGATGTGTTGGGAAATAATTATCCTTTGACTAGCAGCCAGCTTTGTACTAATCAGAAAGAAGAAGTCATGTTCTGTTTGAAGGATTATGCCTAAAAATAGTTCTGTTACCACCACATCAATGAGCGAAACGAAGCGAATTCACGGAGACGTACACACCTTCCTAACGTCTCACTTTTCATCCTAAAACCTCATTGTTGAGCTAGAACTTTCTGTTTGACCGTGTCAAAAGTACTAATGTGATCTCCTGCAATAGCACTGAGCACACTTCCCCCTGAGGAGCATTACCCTATGCACCACTGACTCGCTTTTCAGAGCCTGCCAAATTCCTGAGCGCTCCAGGAAGAAGTAAGGACTCTTTCTCTTTACATAAACAGCCACATATATAACGTAAGATCAACACTATTTGTGATAAACTCTCTTGCAGAAGAAATTGATATGCTTTTTATTCAAGAGGGCTCTACGTCTGCCTGTCCACAAGGAGCGGCCATGGTAACAGCAGGTGATTTATTCGTGCAATTTGGTAACTTCAGGCTGTCGAGCTGCTCAAAAAAATCACCAAGATGGGATAAGGATAAAAAGGATGGATGATGCTGGCCAGAAAACACAGGTTTGTCACTGCAAACAAAAAAAACATGAGGCATCTTTTGCCATAGTAGAGGTGTTGCCTTTTGCTGCCCGGGGAGGTGGTGGAGTCGCCGTCCCTGGGGCAGTTCAAGGCAGGACTGGACGTGGCACTTGGTGCCATGGTCTAGCCTTGAGCTCTGTGGTAAAGGGTTGGACTTGATGATCTGTGAGGTCTCTTCCAACCCTGATGATACTGTGATACTGTGAAGTCTAGGATAGGGTTGTACTGAGCAGGTACACTACAGAACCGCAGATCAAGAAGTGTGAGAGGCAAGACACTTTCAATCCAGGACCATGCCACTGAGGGACTGGCAACTGAAACGTGCCACAGACATCTTGCATGACACCAAACAGGAGGTGCCCCGTGGCACCCCAGGAGCAGCAGCAGTGCTGTGGGGTGAATGTGTGGGTGCTGCTGGGTACACCCACACTGCCTCAGCAGTGCCAGGCATGCTGGTGCAAGCTGACAGCCACACCACTGCCCTGAGTCATCACTCTGTCCTGCAAGCACCAGCAACAGAATTGGGCCCAGTGAGCTGGAAATGGAAGAGTGTTTGGGTTTGTTATGTAAACTGGTGATCAGTTTCCTGGTTCACAGAAACTGGCAGTTTGGTACACACCTTCGTTTTGCAAACTGCCATTTTCTCTTCCTCCCTGCTTGGCTCCCGGGTTGTTATTTTGTGTGTGTGGCAGTGTTTGCTTATTTGGCCTTAGCACCCAGCAGCACAAGTTTGTCAGCTATGCCCCAGCAGTTTGCATCCAAACATGAATGGCAGCTGGTGCCAGGCAGTGTCTAAATTAGGACATACCCATTCTTTCCAGGACTGATGCTCAGAGATGTTGCTACCAGCTGCACCAAAGTGCAAGCATACTTGATAAATAGGAAATTAGTCCTGGCCTCCAGATCCTCAACCTGAAGGAGAAGGCAGACTCTTACCCAGATTTTTGCCACTGCCATGGTTAGCAGAGCATCTCAGGCGTAATGAGCCTTCTGATCCTGTGTAATGCACTGAATCCTGTTGTCCTTAATAAGATTAAATGAGGATTTTCTACTGGTTTGGTGCTCCAGCCATTAGCCACTGTGGTGTGTCTCTAGGCAGTGATGTACCTTTGCTTGCCTGGTGCAGTGTCTTTCTCAAAGCCATGATATTTAGACTTCTTCCTTTGGTAATTTGCCTTAAGCTCATTGGCACAATGCTCTGAAAGGCAGATTTAAGTGTACATACCAGAGAGGCAATCAGAACCACTAAACAGTTCAAAAATCTCAGCAGCTGCTAGGTGTATAAATGTTTCAGCTATCAACAAGTCATTTTGCAGGGCCAGGTGAGTGCTGCAGCCCTCTCAGAGGCTGCCAGCTGCCCTCCCTCAAAGCAGGACTGCAGAAGATGCCACTGCAAGGAAAAAATTGCAAGGACAGCACAGTGGCTCATGAGAAAAGATTTGTCAGGTGGTAAAATTTAACAGTGCTTTGTGACCAAAATTTAAAGAGCACTTGTTAAGGAGGAACTGAGACAAGCCTCTGGCAGGATTTCCTAGCAGGGAAGGAATAGCAATGTTCTGGGTTAAAGTTCCCATGTATGGATGGAACCCATGCCAGCCACGGTGGTGGATAAATGCTGCCACCCCAGACACTTCTGGTGCTCCTTCTACTCCCATTTAGTTGTATGGAGAGACTGAGAGCCCTGAGGCTGTTAAGTCTGCAGAAGAGAAGACAAAGAGGAGATCTGATCGATGTGTGCAACTATCTGAAGGGTGGATGTGGCCAATCTCTTTTTGGTGGTCAGCAGAAATAAGACAAGGAGCAACAGATACAAACTGGAATATAGAAGGTTTCACCTCAACATGAGGAGAAACTTCTTTACAGTGAGGGTGACAGAGCCCTGAAACAGGCTGTTCAGAAAGGTTGTGGAGTGTCCTCCTCTGGAGACTTTCCAAACCCACCTGGATGCATTCCTGTGTGGGCTACCTTAGGTTATTCCGCTTTTGGTAGGGGGTGTTGGACTCAATGATCTCTGGAGGTTCCTTCCAACATCTAATGTTCTGTGATTGGGCTCCTCAGTTTAAGAGGGACAGAGATCTGCGAGAAAGAGTCCAACAGAGGGCTAGAAGGGTGGTTAGGGGTCTGGAGCACTGCCTTATGAGGAGAGGCTGAGGAACCTGGGGCTTTTTAATCTGGAAAAGAGAACTGTGAGAGGAGATTTAATAAATGTTTATAAATATCTGAGGGCTGGGGGTCAGGAATAGGGGGACAGGCTCTGCTCACTTGCTCCCTGGGATAGGACAAGGAGCAACGGTTGGAGATTCCACCTCAACACGAGGGGGAACGTCTTTACTGTAAGGGTCACAGAGCACTGGAACAGGATCCCCAGAGAGGCTGTGGAGTCTCCTTCTCTGGAGGCTTTCCTCTGTGACCTGAGCTGGATTGTATGGTCCTGCTCTGGCAGGGAGGTTGGACTCGACTGATCCCTTTGGGTCCCTTCCAAGCCTTAACATCCTGTGATCCTGTGTGATTCTATATCACAGCCCCCTCTCACTTGCCCAAGTGTTGGAAGACACCCCAGATGTGTCCTATGACACCTATGTCACCTTTTTGATCTCACTGACCCTCCATTGTCCTGTGGAGGGAGGAGTGCTTCCTCTTGGATCGGAGCAGGTAAACTAGGGGACATCCGCTTGTTTAACAGCTCACCCGCTCAGAAAGCCCACCTTCAGTGGGGGTTACTTTGTTTGTCTGCCCTTCCCCTGAGTACTCAATTGGGAGCCATCAAATAAAATCCCAATTAACTGCCTAACCACAGGAAGTGTGGTGTGGGATGCATTCCCTGGCAGGTAGCTGCTCGCACTGCAGCAGGGTGTTGGCAGATTGGAGGAGGCAGAAAAGCTGATAGAGGGACCTGTTGCTCACATTCCCCTCTGTGTGAAGCATCGCTGGTACCCTGACAGGTTCCCATGATCAGACTGGGACATTAACACCACCAGTGTGCCCAGGCTGCACCTGGAATCCTGGATTTGGCATAGGAGCATCTGATCTGCTCATGAATCAGCTCGTGTCAGAGCTTTTTGGAGCTTTTGGCTAATATTTGACATGAGGCTTCTGCTGCTGCACTAATTGCCAGTAGCAACAGCTATCTTAACAGTGCTCTGGACCACCTTCAGAGGATCCACAGGACATCACCACCAGATAGTTACCACCTTGCTGGCAACAGGGTGAATGCATGTCTCTGTTTTTCAGCATCAACCCAGCCCAGCCCAGGACTGGTGCTCACACCCTCCTCCCCCCAGTCCTATTGCATGTCTTGCAGTGGCTATACTGCCTGTGCAAACACGTGGGCAATGGGCACCTCTGGATGAAAACCAGCCCTTTCAGAAAGGATTTGTTTCATGTGAGCCTTGCAAATTGCATGAATACAACACAAGAGGCACGGGAACATGAAGGGTGGTGGGGCTCAGACTGTTTTGGTAGCAGCCATGGATTTGTTGCTGTAGTTAGGAAACTTGTGGTGGTGATGCTGCAGAAGCTGAGACCCAGATCAGCACTCTCTGGCCTGTTGTTTAGCCTGATCTGCATTGCAGGACCTGCACCCAAACCTTCTCTCCCTTCAAGGGCTGCTTGAATATTATACTCAGAATCCTAATGACTAAGCCATTAAGCTTCTCATTGCATGTGAAAAGGGAAAATAAATGCAATTTTGTGCAAATATTTGTGCCATAAAATAAAACCATGATTTAAGTCTGATTATCTATTGCGTAGCTAGACCACAGTGAAGAGCGAGGGACAGACTCCTCTGCTTTTGGCAGAGATTTGGACCAGGAAAGCTGAAAGAGCAACTCAGGTACCGGGGTGACAGCACTAAGCTGTCCAACTGCAAGAGGGTGACATGGCAACGAGCCACAGTCAGTGGAAAAATAATTCCCCAGGAAGAGCAGCTCTGTTTGCCCAGTGTCTTTGTGCGCATCCCAACAGCGATGAGCACCACTGAGCTGTTGGTGACTTGTGAGTAATCCCTGTCATGTGTGGCTTCTGGTGGATGATGTTTAACTGCTTTTATTCCTGTGCTCTTCGCTCATGTGGGAGCAAGGAATGTGGTGATAAAAAGGCTGGAATGGTTTCAATGCTGGGTAGTTTCCATTAATACATTTCTCATTATATAACACTGCCATGACTGTACAAAATCTGCTAAGGTGCCTTTTAGGAAGGTGTAGGGCCATAATTAAGAGAGTGGCATTGCAGAGCAGGTTCAGCTTCGAGCAGAGCTCGGGCTGTTGTCGTGGTATGGAATTTTTTTGCCTTTATGTTATGAGGCACCTCATAAATTAAAGGGTAGATGTTGTCAAATGCATGCCATTAGCACTCTGAGCAGATAATCCCTTTGGTGGCCTCATTGGAGTCTATCTCAGGGCCTGTCTTCAGATAACAGCCTGGAAGAAGAACAATGGTGCTCTGAGCTCTCAGGGACCTCCACTCCTTGGTTCTTTGCTTCAGAAGAGAAAAAGTTATCATTATCTGCATGGCTCAAGCTCCCTTTGAAATGTGATTATTTTTTACTCATGCACTCCAAGTATTTTTTTTACTGTGATATCAGAGGCAAACTTGAAACCCCCTTTGAGAAGGGAAAGATTTCCTGCAGCCCTACTGCTGAAGAAAATGGATAGATCAAGCACTAAAGTTCAATGACTTACTTAGCATTAAATAAGAAAAAGAATAATGAATTGGATTTTGTGTGCCTGTTTTTCCTCTGCAGGGATCACTCAGGCTAATGGGTTTTCATTGCTTTCTGCTTCTGTTCATCAATCTAGGTGAGTTCAAAACACTGCTGCCTTTTTGTGCTCTCCTTTCCTGCTCACTTGTCACGACTTCAAGTATTTGGAGCTTAGTGGACACATTGGTTTACTATCTCCAACATTATCCTGAATAGAGGAAAACACTTAAGGTTAACCTCCCCACATCCAATAATGATTTGTGACCTGCTGCATGGACATCTGTATTTTGTGCTAGGCAGCTGCAAGTAGACAATTCCTTAATTAGGGTGGGCACTGGTTTCCTACTATTATGAGCTCAGGCTTTAATGTCCTTCAAGATAGACATTATTTCCCTGCTGAGTTCACCAAAAACTGGTTGAGTCTCCAAACCCCTCCTTTGTTTACAGGCTTAGCTGAGCATGCTGCAGGGCTTTTTATTGGGGAAGGAAGGGAGGTGGTGAAGGAGGAAACTATTACAAAGCTATATAACATAAGCAACTTTCGCATGTGAACTCCAAACGCAGCTTGGCAAGGAAAAGGTTAAAGCTAGGGGGTGGATGGAGGGGACTCATTAGGGCAAAGATAAAAATAGCACATCTGAAAGTCTAGGAAGAGACACTGAGGATGCAATCACAGAATCAGAGAAGCATTCTGGTTGGAAAAGACCCTTAGAGATCACCGAGTCCAAACAATACCCCTACTCTACAAGGTTCACTCTAAACCGTATCCCCAAGCACCACATCCAAATGATTTTTAAACACATCCAGGGTTGGTGACTCAACCACCTCCCTGGGCAGCTCATTCCAGTGCCTGACCACTTTTGCTGGGAAAAAAACATCCTAATGTCTGGTCTAAACTTACCCAGTCACAGCTTGAGGCCATTCCCTCTTGTTCTATCACTAATTACCTGTGAGAAGGGACCAGTAGCAGCTTCTTCACAACCTCCTTTCAGGTAGCTGTAGACAGCAATGAGGTCTCCTCTCAGCTTCCTCATTTTCAAACTAACTATCCCCAGCTCCTTCTGTCACTCTTCATAAGCTTTATTCTCCAGGCCCTTCCCCATCTTCGTTGCCCTCCTTTGCACTTGTTCCAGCACCTCAACATCTCTCTTGTGTTGAGGTGCTGAAAACTGACCACAGTATTCAAGGTGTGGCCTCACCATTGCCTAGATGTGTTCCTGTGAGAACTACCCTAGGGGATCCTGCCTTGGCAGGGAAGTTGGACTCAATGATCTCTGGAGGTCCCTTCCAGCCTCTAAGGTTCTGTGATTCTGTTCCATATAGAGCCGTCTGGGCTGTGGCCACAGCTGCAACCAGAGCAGAGCACACTGACCCTGCTTGGCCTAAAGAAAGGAGAGCATTGGTCCTTTGTTTAATGGGATGCTAATGCAGCCCAGATAAAGGAATGCAGTCTCCTCTGTTTGTGGATCAAAGACCGAAATACACAAGGAGAGTATTTCTGAAGAGAAGATTCTGCAAGAGCTCTCCTAAATGCCAGCTGTGGCGTCGAGGAGAGGGTATCAGCCTTCAGTGCCTGTCAGCCACCAGTCCCCTCTAGCAGAGGCAGGCTCACTGCTGCAGTGAGGCTACTTGAGAGCTCAGGTGGCACCTCTGAAACCCCCTCATCTGTGTGGTTATTCTTATGCCCACTTTACACAATGTGCTGCGCAGCCTTGTCAGAAGAACCTTTGCAGAGCTTGGTATCAGGGCCACAGGATATTTCTTGCTTTGAAGTCAAGCTGGCACAAGGAGCTGTCTCCCATCCTGCTATCCTATCAAATCCATGGCCAACAACATGGTGAAGACTTTGGAAAGAGCCATTTGCCCAAGTGTAAGCGACTTAAAATGGGGACCTGGCTGACTCGAGGATTGAGAAAAGCTTTCAAGCACAGCAGGGGCTGAAATCCTATGTATGATGGTGGGGATCAGGGGTCTAGTTGCTTAGTACTGGCTAGTCTTGGCCCAGACCTAGGCAAGATTTGTCATCAGGATGGCCTTTAGCAACGAGGACCATTTTCCTAGCTGCTTAGTACTGCTTAGTCTTGGCCCAGACCTAGGCAAGATTTGTCATCAGCATGGCCTTTACCAACGGGGACCATTTTCCTGTGGTCCTTTTCGCAGGAGAGTGACTCATGGGCTGTTGTTGCTCTCCTCCCTGTGGTTTTCATTTTCTTCTCTGTTTTGATAGTTAGAAGGGTAAAACCAATTCCCATCCCATATATAACAATGAACTTGAGTGAATAGCAGGAGGATAAATGTGCTTTTTATACGGTGGTGCATGATAAGCTATTTATAAATATAATATCCTTTCTGGGTCATCTTCAAGTTTTAAGATGAAGTTCTAATTTAAACATAATTTGCTGTTGCTGACAGATATGATAAATACATTTTTGTTCCATTAAAACCTCATTTCAGCAATGTTTTGCAAAAATCATTATAAGCTAAGGATTATTTCTCTCTTTTTGCATTGTTTTTCTCCATGTTCCAGTGTTTAGTTTAATGTTACATTCCATTATAGAAAAGAAATATCTGTGACTGCAATAATTCATTCACCAAGGCCTCTGCTTAAGGGATGGGAGGATGCTCTTGAGGAGCATGATGGAGACAAACATTAGCTTGTGTCCCAGGGCCCTGGGGCAGCCACAACACCTTTCTGCACCATTAAAGGACACTGTGACTTTCATGTAGCTCCATGGGGGACTAAAAGTTTCTGTGGCTGGAAGATGTCTTGCTTTGAAGGGGCTCAGGATAGTTGATATGGTGTTAGCACAATGGAAGCAGGGGCAATTGATGATAGCTCAAGCTTCCAGGCAGGTGTGACACTACCAGTGCAGCATGATGACAGCAGTACATAAACATCCTTTCAGACTATCATACACTCATGCAATGGTCCTGGACTAGAGAGGCCTGTGCCCAGGCTCCAGTGGCACATGAGACTTCTTTTGCACTAAAACTCCCCCACTTAAATCATTCCTCCAAGTGTGAAGATGGTGAACACTTTCTCCCATCTGAAGCATCCCTCCTCTCTTCTAAAAGGCTCTTTTTCAGATTTCAAGTCTAGGGGACAGAAGTAGTGATTGAAGCACTGCTGCAAATCCTGCTGGCAACTTCATGACAATTGAGCTAACCTTACTATTCAGAGTGATCCCAGAAGAAAGCCAAGAGGGCACAGTGAAACAGATCTCTTGTCTAGAAGGTGAGGTTAAACAGCAGTTCCCCATCTACAGTAGAGTTGCATCCCTGTTGCCTTTGCTAATTACATATCGATCTGAGTCCCTCCAAAATGTCCCTGGGCCTTGTCTGTTTCCTCCTGCTTTCCTGTGAAAAAGAACTATTCAGTAATCAGACTTTAAGTTCTGCACTACAATAGCTCTTACATCGCTACCATTGTGTTGTGCATGCAGACACAGCACAAGAGAGCCCTTACATGTCGTAGAGGTGAGTGGGTCAGATCTTATGCTTGAACAACAGAAGTACAATGATGAGCAGGAAAACAACTTGTTTTAAAGTGCTTCAAAGCTGCTGTCTCTTTTCTGAGCCTCACAGCTTACAGCTCATACCTCTCACATGGTCTCTCCATTAGACAGTCAAACAAGAGATGATGCTGTTTGAAGAGCAATTCTCTGCGCTGGAGATGCGCAAACACTTGTAATCCATGTGAAATGGTCCTCACCTGTGAGGAGCTTCCAGATGCTCTGCTGAAAACACCCAGGAAAGGGACATGCAGAAAGGGAGTGAAGTTGTCTTCATAGAATGGTCCAGGCCAGAAGGGGCCTCTAGAGGTCATCTAGTCCAGCCACCCTGTAGTCAGCAGGGACATCCCCACTAGCCCAGGTCACCCATGACCCTGTCAAGCCTCACCTTGAATGTGTCCAGGGAAGGGGCCTCAACCACCTCCCTGAGCAACCTGTTTCAGTGCTCCACCATCCTCACAGTAAAGAACTTGTTCCTAACATCCAATCTAATTCAGTTCTTCTCAAGCTTGAGCCCCTTGCCCCTCATCCTGTAAGCAGCTTTTGTAAACAGCTTCTCTCCATCCTTCCTGTAGACTCCCTTCAGGTACTGGAAGGTCCCCTCGGAGCCTCCTCCTCTCCATGCTGAACAACCCCAGCTCCCTCAGCCTGTCCTCAGAGCAGAAGTGCTCCATCCCCTGATCATCTTTGTGCCCCTCCTCTGTACCTGCTCAATTAGGTCCATGTCCTTCCTATAATGAGGACTCCACAGCTGAATGCAGTACTCCAGGTGAGGTCTCACCAGAGCAGAGAGAAGTGGCAGAATCACCTCTCTGGCTCTGCTGACCACACTTCTTTTGATGCAGCCCAGGATATGATTTGCCTTCTGGGCTGCAAGTGCACAGTCTTCTGGTGGATTGCCATGTTGCCCAGGCTGATTCCATGGTGATTCCTAGAGGACGTCATCCAGCTTGGCCAACTGTGATAATCCTTTCAGTGGGAACAGGTGCTGCTGTTTTTCTTGGTTATGGATCTCTTCAATCACTAAAGGCTGATCAAACAGGATTATCATAGCAGCGAGTCAGGAGGTGAAGTTAGTGGCGCTGTATGGCCACGGGTCTGCAGACATTTGTTTCTGAGGTTAATGCTGGCTTTGCTGAGCAGCCTGCCCCAGTGCATGGGTGAGTTGTTGGCACCAAAGGGCTTTGTTGGCCAGCTCCTGTATTGCTCGCTCAGATCTGTGCTGTGTCCCTTGGACACAAGTGCTGGATACCAGATACAAACATCATGCACTCTACAGCTCCCCTGGAAAGAGACCTCCTCCAGCTTGCTGTCCGTGGGTGGGATGGAGACTGCTTAGCTCTGCAGCAGCTAAAGCATCACCCCAAAACCTGGGCCAAGGCACTGGTTTTATTGCTGAAGGAGGATGAGAGGCAGCAGCTCTGCCTGGGCTGCCAGATCTGCTCTAGCAGGGAAGGCTTGAGGCACTGCAAGCCTTCCTGGGGTTTATTGTGAACCAACCCGTGGAAGTTCAGAACAAGTCCATCTCTGTGTAAGCACAGGCTCATGCTTTCAGCAGTGTTCAAGGTATCATCACGTTTTGGTTTAAATCCTTGTAGCATTGCACTCATCAATTCTTTCCCAGTCCTCCACTGCTCTCAGACACCAGTGTGCACCCTGGTGGCACTCCTTTCTATGTAAAGTCAGTGCCTCTTGTTCCTGTTTTACCACATTTTGTCTCTGCTAACAACCCTTAACATCCTCTGGCAACCCCCTTCTCCACCAGCGAAGGAGGACAACATCCAAGGTTCATAGCACCAGCCTTTGCAGTCTCCATGCACAGATGTCTGCTCCCCTTGACTGGTTTGTTTCAGGACTTAGCAGCTGATACCTAATTTCAAAGCTTGGCTTTGTGGGTTTGTGGCAATATCGGCCCAAAGCTGCTTTAAACAACAACGTTCAAAATAAGTGTGCAGAGACAAATACAAACCTGCAGGAGTGGGAACTAGAGACATGCAGCCCAGGAAGGGCTCTTTAAGCTCCAGCTTGTAGCTGTGCTGATAAAGTAGTTTCCAAGAAGTTGCCCAGCCCTTAAATTCTAGAAACTCTCTCTTCCCAAGTCAATAACCTTTTAGGGACTGAATCCTAGTGTCATCCTACAGCCAAACACGATTCAGGCAGGACATTCTGCAAGGTCTACAAGAGAAAGGAGAACCTGTGCTGGTAAGAAGGGGTCCAGGAACTTTCTGGCCTAGAAAGCCACAGCACGCACTGGAAAAGCATTTTTGGTTATTCTGGTAATTTGGGAAAGCATAAGAAGATGTGCTTCAACTTCTCTCTTCTTCGGGCAAGTCTCCTTGCCTGAGAGAGGATTGAGACAGTGCTAGCTGAGCTGCTGCTCTCCCCTTGCTGTGCTGCGCAGGCACAGGCTGCAGTGCTGCAAGCCTTGGATTCCCTACGAGGTCTTCTCTCTTCCCCGGGACTGTTTGATCGGTTCCAAGAGCAGGGCTTTTCACCCGGACTGCACTGACAACAGCTCGCTCGCAGCTCCTCGCCCTGCTTTTCGGCAGCCTTGACTTCAGGCAGGAATAGAGGTTTTGCACAGCGTCCTGCAGCTACGTTAGCAAAACTGCTGCTTGAGTGAGAGCAGCAAGCTGGGGCTGTTCGCATACACCCAGCTGTTTGGATCCCTCTTTTTGTGGGCATTTTTGAAAAATACCTTCTGCAGGTGCAGGAGTTGACACAACAGAGCACGCACCGTGTTAAGAGCCCCGTCCAGCTTGTGTGTAAACACCGCTAGTCCCTCTTTAAAGCTCCTAGGAGCTGTTTATCTTGCTTTCCAAATCGTGGGCCGTGCCCGCAGCGGGCTGGGTGCCGGAGGAGCAGCCCATGCGCGTCCTGCGCAAAGTCCCAGTCCCTGGCAGCACAGCCAGGCAGAGGCTACCACCTGCTGGATCTTTCTTGTGGAGTCCCTGCTCTGAACCTCTCTCCACGATGTCATTTACTGACACACTGAAGAATGTCATTTAATGGACGCACTGGGGAGTGTGTCCAGCAGATCAAGGGAGGTTCTCCTCCCCCTCTACTCTGCCCTGGAGAGACCTCATCTTGAGTACTGCCTTCAGTTTTGGGCTGCCCAGTTTAAGAGGGACCAGGGATCTGCTGGAAAAGTTCCAGCTGAGGGCCACAAGGATGATTAGGGGAGTGGAGCACTGCCTGATGAGGAGAGGCTGAGGGACCTGGGACTCGTTAGCCTGGAGAAGAAAAGACTGAGAGGGGATTTAATAAATGTTTATAAATTTCTGAGGGCTGGGGGTCAGGAGGAGGGGACAGGCTCTGCTCACTTGCTCCCTGGGATAGGACAAGGAGCAATAGATATAAGCTGCAGCACAGGAGGCTCCACCTCAACATAAGGGGAACTTCTTTACTCTAAGGACCACAGAGCACTGGCACAGGCTCCCCAGAGAGGTTGTGGAGTTTCCTTCTCTGGAGACTTTCAAGGCCTGTCTGGATGTGTTCCTGTGTGACCTGAGCTAGACTGTATGGTCCTACTCTGGCAGGGGGGGGGTTCGACTCAATGATCCCTTTGGGTCCCTTCCAACCCTTGATCCTGTGACAGCACCAGCAGCTTTCCAGGCAACCACAGAAACACCATGTGCTGAGCACCCTGGCACAAACACTGCTCATAGCTCTTCATCAATAGCAGATCTGTTGAGGTGTGAGTAAGCTATGCAAACAGTGAGGATACTCAACAAGTAGCTCTGTGGGCCTGACCTGTTTGCTGCCTGTTTGGGGGCTGACATATTTTTCTAGTCTGTGTGTGCTCTTTTCCTTGCTGTCCCTGCCTCTGAGCTGAGGCAAACTGCCAGAATTTTTCTGAATTGGAGAACCTGACATAAGGAAGAACTTCTATGCTGTAAAGGTCATGGAGCACTGGAACAGGCTCCCCAGAGAGGTTGTGGAGTCTCCTTCTCTGGAGACTTTCAAGAGCGATATGTTCCTGTGAGACCTGCACTAGATTGTATGGTCCTGCTTTGGCAGGGGGGTTGGACTGGATGATCTCTGGAGGTTCCTGCCAACCCCTGACATCCTGTGATCCTGTGACATTTCCCTGTTGAAACCTGCTCCTACCAAAAAAAAAAGAAATGACTCTTGGAATAGTCCTTAAGAAAGGAGGAAGATGATCATTCACACTGGATGGGCATATGTTGAATTTGTATGGGATACCACACTTGCACTGCGAGTCCTGAGGGTCTTCAAGGCAAGCACCTTTGCACATTTAGATGTTTTCATGAGAAATGCTAGAGCATGATCCCAGCCCTGCTGTGCAATCCTGCATCATCAGACAGGCAGCACTACCAAGCAGCCAAGTTGGGTCCACAGGGCTGATGCTTTTGTGAAGGTATGGGACCTAGCCTGTGTAATTCAGGCAGTCCAGGGTCACATTTTTGCCACTCAGAGACTTCAGCTAAATGAGTTCTACAACTCACGCTGATTCCTGCAGCTTGTTGAGACTAAGGGACTTAGTACCTGCTTTGGATGGGCAAAGTGTGGAGGTCTCTCAGGGCTGGGCACTCACTGCTGCTGACATGTGCAGCAGACCTTGTGGTGCTGCAGCATGTGCATTGCTGGGGCAGAGATGTTGTTTTTTTCACTGAGCATGATGAATGCTGCCAGGGTAAGTTCTTCATCTAGGCTTTTCTTTTTTCTTTTTGATTGACCTGCTCTTCTGAGCTGCCCTGAGCTTCATCAGGTCATGCTAACTCTTACCTACAACACGTCAGGCTTCAGCTGCCCAATGAGCAGGCTCCAGGAAGGTCACTGGAAGGAGTCCACTGGTCTTGGATATGAATTGACTCATGCCCCATGAGATCAAAACAAAATGTCTCTGCATAAGAAAAAAAAAACCACATTCTGGAAGCTGTAAAATTCATGCACAAAAGCCACACTTCAAAGTCTGTCATATAAAATACATAAAATTGCAAATGGAAATAAAAATGGCACGAGGCCTGGTGTACATTAAAATTGTTGGTCTGTGAAAGTCTCCTTTCCCATAATCACAGCTATTTCCTGGGGTGTGGTGCACAAGCAGGCATCCAAAGATAGACAATTTGGACCCTTTCTGCACTCTTTCAAAACACTCATCTTCTGTAGAAGTAATTAATTTTGAAGTTCATCCATTGTCTTACCAACAGTGACCCAGAGCAAATGCTGATGATGCAGTTATCCACAGGAGGTGATGTGGTGGTGGCACAGGTATGCTTCAGAACCTCATAAACACAGCTCGAGGGAATGCTGCCTGAGGGCAGAGAAGGGCACTGACAGCAGCGCTTTGGCAGGCTGCAGCATTTGGCTCACTTAGGTCTTTGTGGGAGGTCTGTCTCTGTGGTCAGTCCCTGCCCCACTGATGCTCGCCAGGATGTGACCGTGGTGTTCAGCAGTGCAGGAGTCCCCTGATTCCCATGGCTGCCATCTGCAGCTTGAGCGTATTCCAGCAGCCGAGGACTGCCATGGTCCAGAAGGCAGGACTCAGCACATCACCTTGAGGAAAACAGCAGAGTGTCTCAGTATGCCCTGCAAGTGCAGTCCATAGGGAAACAGGGCACGGCTGCAGATATTAACCAGCAGTTTGTCACACAGCACTCAGAGGGCCAGTGACCCCACCACCTCCCTGGGCAGCCTGTTGCCATGCCTGACCGCTCTTCCAGTAACCAAGATTGCCCTAATGACCGATCTAAGCCTCCCCTGGCTCCCTGTAGGCTGGCCCTGAAGCATCGCCATTTAGAGCTGCTGCGCCTCACTACCGCCACCCTGTGACACTGATGCGACACACAGGTCCCACCGCACAGCCCCAGCGCCCGGACCTCTGTGTGGACACTTTCAAGCGATAGTCAGGTGAAATAACTCACCTGCAGCGTTTGTCCACTTTTGCAATCAAATGGCTCTTTTTTCACCCCAAATAGCATCACAGGATGACAGAATGTTAGGGCTCGGAAGTGACCTCGAAAGATCATCCAGTCCCAACTGCCTCTGCCAGAGCAGGATAGCCTAGAGCAGGTCACACAGGAACACATCCAAGGGAGTTTTGGGAAGTCTTCAGAGAAGGAGACTCCACAATCTCTCTGGACAGCCTGTTCCAGAGCTCTGTCACCCTCCCAGCAAAAATGTTTTTCCTTATGTTCTTATTCCTGGAGAGGAATAATAAACTGCACCAGTACAGACTGAGAGGTGATTTGCTGGAGAGCAGCGCTGTGGAGAGGGACCTGGGAGTGCTGGTGCATAACAAGTTGTCCCTGGGACACCAGTGTGCCCTTGTGGCCAAGAGAGCCAATTTGGATCCTGGGGTGCATTAAGAAGACTGTGTCCAGCAAACCAAGGGAGGTTCTCCTCCCCCTCTACTCTGCTCTGGAGAGACCTCATCTTGAGTACTGTGTTCAGTTTTGGGCTCCCCAGTTTAAGAGGGACAGGGATCAGCTGGAAAAGTTCCAGCTGAGGGCCACAAGGATGATTAGGGGAGTGGAGCACTGCCTGATGAGGAGAGGCTGAGGGACCTGGGACTCGTTAGCCTGGAGAAGGCTGAGAGGGGATTTAATAAATGTTTATAAACTTCTGAGGGCTGGGGGTCAGGAGGAGGGGACAGGCTCTGCTCACTTGCTCCCTGGGATAGGACAAGGAGCACAGTAGGACAGTATGTAAGCTGCAGCACAGGAGGTTCCACCTCAACATAAGGGGAACTTCTTTACTCTAAGGACCACAGAGCACTGGAACAGGCTCCCCAGAGAGGTTGTGGAGTTTCCTTCTCTGGAGACTTTCAAGGCCTGTCTGGATGTGTTCCTGTGTGACCTGAGCTAGATTGTATGGTCCTGCTCTGGCAGCGGGGTTCAACTCAATGATCCCTTTGGGTCCCTTCCAACCCCTAACACCCTATGATCCTGTGATATGGAGCCTCCCATGCTCCAACTTGCAGCTATTCCATACACACAGTTCAGGGCTGCCTGTCACCCTGTGCAAGCCCATCACTGTTCCACGTGCCTGCAGAGCACAAGAGCTGTGAGGTGGTTGATGAGCTCTCACGCTCCCCTGCCCCACAGTTACGGTTTGGCTGTGGAATGTGGCTCAGCTAACTGGGCTATCCCGGTTCCCTGCTGGAGCATGTTCCCCTAACTGACACCAGGAGATGTCTAGCTGCGGTGACTAAGCTCTTCTTACATACCAGAGATTCAAATAAATGCTTCTTGAAAATAAGCTGGTGCTTTGTTTTGGGAAATGAGTGAGCCAACAGCCTAGCAGCTTTTGTGCAGGGCACAAAGCTTCACAAGGACCTGCAGGGTACTAGGCAGTAACACAAGCCTCTTGCTTGCCCACCCTCTCAGCTCGCCTCTCCTCCTTTGATGGGTTTGGAATGAGCTCTGGAGGTCTAACTGTGGAGACTAATGATGTGTGAAAGCTCAATTTCATTTTTCACTCTACTTTTTTGGAAGGTGGAACATTTTACAGTTGACAGGACCATGCTGAAGCTGCATGAGGCAAGCAACTATTTTTAACCGACAGACTATCTGAGAGTCTACAGCTGAATCATTTTAAACAAGAAAGAAACCATGAGATTCAAAAGTGGTTCTGGGAGGGATGGGAGTGGAATGGATTTTATCAGGCATTTGTTCTAAAAACTGTTCAACTGCTTCAAGACTATGATGGTGGCTATCTGGAGGTGTCTGTGGGGTCACTTCAAGTAGTGGCTGCATTTTACAGAATGCTTCTGCTTTGAGACAGTTGCTTAGCTTAGAGCAGCTTGAGAGGCTACCCATGCTCACTAATTCCTCTGCACCATGCTCTCCCAAATGGGAGGATACCTTTGAGCATCTCACCACTGCTCTTTTCTGAGCCTCCACCACCCTGCATTAGTTGGGTGCAGTGTGCTGAACACTTGTGGGACCACAGCCTGAGATGAGAAAACATCTTTGTTGAAAGAGACCTCAAAGCTCATCCAGTCTAACCTTCGACTCAGCACCAAACCATGCCCCTAAATGCCAGGTCCACACACTGCTTAGACACCTCCAGGAACAGTGATTCCACCACTGCCCTGGACAGACCATTCCAAAGTTTGACAACTCTTTCTGTAAAGAAGCATTTCCTAGAACTCAGCCTCAACTCAGCTTGACACCGTTTCCTCTGGTCCTGTCACTTGACACCAAGGAGAAGAGGCTGCCCCCTCCTCTCTCCAACCTCCCCTCAGGTAGCTGTAGAAGGCAATGAGGTCTCCCCTAAGCCTCTTCTCCAGACTGAACACCTCCAGATCCCTCAGACACTCCAGGCTCTTCACCAGCCTTGTTGCCCTTCTCTGGACACGCACCAGAACAGAATGATGGAATCACAGTATGTTAGGGTCTGGAAGGGATCTCGAAAGCTCATCCAGTCCAACCCCCCTGTTAGAGCAGGATCACCTATACCAGATCACACAGGAACACATCCAGGTGGTTTTGAATATCCCAGAGAGGGAGACTCCACAATTCCCCTGGGCAGCCTGTTCCAGTGTTCTGGCACCCTCACAGAGAAAAACTTCCTCCCATGGAACTTCCTATTCCTCAACTTCCACTCATTGCCCCTTGTCCTGTCATTGGGCATCCTCAAGCAGAGCCTGGCTCCAGCCTCCTGGCACTCACCCTTTACATCTTTATAAACATTAATGAGGTCATCCCTGGCTTTAACAGAGGGGCACAAATGACACAAGGTCACAAAGATGATCGGAGGGCTGGAGCACCTCTCTTATGAGGGCAGACTGAAAGATTTGAGGCTGCTGGATCTCAGCAGTGGAGAAAGGGTGGCTCCCTGCCCACCACCAACCCACCCAGCTGGGTCACACCACAGCCCTGTACAAAGCTGACCTCAGCGTTTCACTTGAGGTAATGGGCAGTTCAGCTGATGCCACTGGTTGGCATTCAGCATGCTCCTGCTTGCACACCACACGTGGCTTATCCCACCCCTGCGCTGCAAACCTGAGTAATGAGGCCTGACACATGTTTTTCCACAACACAATCTCTTCAGAGCAAATTAATTCTGCAACTTCCATCTGCTTCCTCCCCTGTAGAAATGATGAAGGCTTCCTGAAGCTAGTGACCAAACTTGCTTGGAGCTGGGACATTAGAATTAATCTTTTGCTCTTGGGTACTTTCTGTAGCCTGATGACTCTAGGTGCTCCTTCTGCCTTCTTGCCCACAGACCAGTAGGTACCAAAGTTTCAGGCATAGAGGCATTTTAAGGGGGGGAGAAAGCAGAGGAGAATAGATGTGAATAAACTTGCCTGTGGGTTTGAACCTGCTTAGAGGCTCACACTGAAATATCTCTGCTGAGGGCCTCTTTTGACTTCCTGTTTGGGTGTGGGGCAAGGTCAATGCTGCAGCTTCAGCCTGGGGTTCACCAGAAACAGCCTCAAATGAGCCCAGCCCCTGGTCCAAGGGTACAGCTAGTAGTCACTCCTGAGGACATAGTAAGTGAGAGCTGAGTTTGAAAACAGTATCTCCTTCCCACTATGAGGGGTTTCTCAGTGAGTAGGATACCCTGGAGGTGTTTAAGGCCAGGCTGGATGTGACTCTGAGCAACCTGATGTAGTGTGAGGTGTCCCTACCCATGACACAGCGGTTGGAACTAGATGATCCTTGATGTCCCTTCCACCCCTGACAATTCTATGACTCCATGATTTGAGTCCTAGCAGCACTGAGTCCTGCAAGGTCCTGTTTTGCATTAAGAGGAACTGAGGATTTTTGATGGGAACATCTTGTATTGTGCACTCATTTCCCTGTTTTCATGGGTTGCATTGTGTAGCTTACATTAAAGTCTAAAATACAGATGAAGCTGTGAAGCATGAATAATAAATACTGCTCATCAGTAGATACCCCAGGAGCACATCCTGATACCAAAAAAAAAAAGGGGCATTGAGAGAGTAAAATGCTTTTTACTCCCTGATCAAAACATTTTTTGTTCACTAGTCTTTCAGCAAAATGTAGTGGCTGGGTCTGAGCTGGGATGTTTGTATTTTTGTGTGGCTCTACATTTGCATGTTCTCATATCTAGCTCCATAGCCTGACTGCATTGCTGGTATAAGCAGTGCTGGCACTAGAAAATGTTCATAGCCTTTAAAAGGCATGAAGCAGAAGTCTGGAGAATATAACCTGCATCTGTCTCCCACCTGCAGCACAACCACCAGTAGTTATCTTGCAGATAGGACTTCTCTCAGTCAGAGATCTCAAAGCCCTTGATGAAGTATATCCTCTTTAAAAAACATGCTCCACACATCATTATACAGCTTTCTGTTTGAGGCAAGGTGCAGTCACCTGCTGCTGAGCTTACCAAGTGGTTTGTTCTTGTGGGGCTTTTGGTAGATATTGAAGTAATGAGCTAAACATTTATCAAACCCTGAGCACACAGCCCTTGTGCTTATTTCAGTACTACTCTCAAGAGCAGGCCTGCTGGATGCTTTTGGTAGGCGCAAGTCACTTCTCTTGCTGCAGCCCAGGGGCATGGTTGCTGACTGGGCTGCACACGTACACTGCTGCTCACGTGGAGCTCTTTATCAACTAAGATGATGCTGTGGGCAAGCATGATGTGTGCCACACTTAACCACACAGAGCAATTATGCAAACTCTTGGCCTGCAGGAACCTAGGAATCAAAGAAACGTTCCGGTTGGAAAAAGACCCCCAGGATCATCAAGTCCAACCAATATCCCTCCTCTACAAGGTTCATCCTCAAACCATATTCCTCAAGCACCACATCCAAATGACTTTTAAAACACATCCAGGGTTGGTGACTCAACCACCTCCCTGGGCAGCACATTCCAATGCCTTGCTGGGGAAAAAAAAAAAGTTTCCTAAGTCCAGTCTAAACCTACCCAATTGAGGCCATTCTCCTCTTGTTCTGTCTTCTTCTGTGAGAAGAGACCAGCACCAGCATTGTCCACAACATCCTTTCAGGTAGCTGTAGACAGCAATGAAGTCACCCTCAGCCTCTCCTCTTCATACTGAACAGCCCCAGCTCCCTCATTCACTCTTCATAAGATTATTCTCTAGGCCTTTTCCCAGCTTCGTTGCCCTCCTCTGTACTTTGCTCCAGCAAGCAGTGTGCTGTCCTCATGAGTTCTACTCATAAGTGGAAAAAACCCTGTCCCAGCAACTTCTGTGTGAGTGAGCAGTACTGGAAGCACAAGGCTTAGCTCAGAGCATGGTCTCTGGGCTGCTGTTGTGTCTTGCTCCTTGTGGGAAACACAGTGTGAAACCACGATGCTGAGTGAGGTCTGGCAGGATTGGGTGGGGGCTGGCTCTTGTGCAGGCAGCAAACTCCAGAAGTAAGGAGAAGAACGAGGGGGAAGTAATGGCTTGGGAGCTGACAGACATCCCAGCACAGGCTGTTGCTTCCCAAAAGGAACCTCCAAAGTAAATACAATTGTGCAGGCCATTCCTGTGCCACTCTTCTGTTTCTTTTCACATATATCCACTCAACAGTGCATGGTTTGCATGCAGCAGGGTTGAACAAGGACAACTTTAAGATCATGTGTCAGCTGTGCTCCAGATCTAGGCTTGCAGTGCCCTGAGTTTGTTCTGCAGAGGACAGGAGAGGCTGTGACACTTCAAAAGCAAGTGGGGTTTGCTCTTGTGTCAGGATAGCCTTTTTCAAACACAAAAATATTGGTTTCCCCCGCCCCCCCCAACTTAAACTTCCTTGAGTTACCCAGTTTGCAGACCCTTCCTCTCCCCTGCAGACAGGCAGCTGCCCCCAGCCTGAGGTGCCTGTAGGAGCAGTGGACATGGGCTGAGCTGGAGGCAGCTCTGGGTGCTGAAAAGCACAGACAGGGGCTGCTCACCACCCAATTCTTCTTGCAGTTTTTGCCTACTTTTCCTGAAATTGTAATTAATGATGCCCAGCCCAAGCCTGCCTTCTTCTAAACCCCACCAAGGGGGCACAAAACCAAACTAAGCCAAGGACTGGATTTTTAAGCCAAGCTCACGAGAATGTCAAGGGCTGGAAGAGACCTCAACAGCTCATCCAGTCCAACCCCCTGTTAGAGCAGGATCAACCTATGCCAGGTCACACAGGAGTGCATCCGGCGGGTTCTGAATATCTCCAGAGAGGAAGACTCCACAACTCTCCTGGGCAGCCTGTTCCAGTGTTCTGGCACCCTCACAGGTTAAAAATTCCTCCTCATGTTTGCATGAAACTTCCTATGCCTCAACTTCCACCCATTGCCCCTCGTCCTGTCATTGGACATCACTGAGCAGGAGCCCTGGCTCCATCCTCCTGGGTGCTCACCCTTTGCATATTTATAAACACTGATGAGGCTTTCACGGTGTTTTCATGAAATAAAATCTTTATTCAGGCCTAGCTTCAATGTGTGACAGGCCAGCCCAATTCCTCAGATCATGGGCAAATGCAGGTAGAAAGCCCACAAGCAAAAAGCTTGTTACTTGGGTCTGCTTTCTCCTTCCTGAGAGCACAAGCTGGGTTTTCTGCTTGCCTTCACAGCCTCAGCTGCAGAGACAGGTCTACTGCATCTCCAGGGAAGCCTGGCTCCTTTTGCAGTCCTGCCTTGACTGCTCCAGCTGACCCAGCCCAGGGTTTGCCCGAGCTGATGAGCCAGCAGTTTGGTATGGAGATCAAAAGGACCTTCAACAGCCCTGTGCTGCTCTATAGATGAAGTCCTGGTGGCCAGTAGACTGAAAAGGTTCAAAGGAATTATATGAATTTCCATTCTTACATACGTGAGGGATTGGGATCCCAGCTCACCTCCCTAGCAGCTGTGTGGCAGAGTGGCTCCTCTCTAGGTCACTGTGTCTGCACAGAGGGACAGTGCCTGGCCAGGAGCTGCTCCTCCATGCCCCAGTCCAGCATGTGAGGACAGGATGCCAGAGCAGGAGCCTGTGAGGCTGCCTCTGAGTCACCCTTTGGAAGGGCCTTGCTTCCTCGCTCTCCGACCTAAGGCTGCTTTCCTGGCAGAAGCCTGCCTCAGCCTCAGCGGTAAGCTCTCAGCTTCAGTTGGTCAGTTCAGTCCTTTGCCGGTGTTTGCGTGGGTTGGTCGGTTCGGTCCTTTGCCGGTGTTCCCTTGGGTTGGTCGGTTCAGTCCTTTGCCGGTGTGTTCGCGTGGGTTGGTCGGTTCGGTCCTTTGCCGGTGTTCGCGTGGGTTGGTCGGTTCGGTCCTTTGCCGGTGTTTCCTTGGGTTGGTCGGTTCAGTCCTTTTGCCGGTGTTCGCGTGGGTTGGTCCGGGTTCGGTCCTTTGCCGGTGTTCGCTGTGGGTTGGTCGGTTCGGTCCTTTGCCGGTTGTTGCTTGGGTTGGTCGGTTCGGTCCTTTGCCAGCGTTCGCGTGGGTTGGTCGGTTCGGGTCCTTTGCCGGTGTTTGCTCTGAGACACAATTAAATTAAACGTAAGTGCCTCCATTTATCGCTCTCCAGAGAGTCGCCGCTGGCTCGCAGGCCCTGGCCCTTAGGGGGGGACGTTTCTCTTGTTCCAGCTGCTGCCAAAGCCAAGGGAAGCTCAATCACACTCTCCTTCAACACAATGGGAAGGAGCTTATCTGCCACCGTGCCTCAGCATGGTCACTAACGAGAGGCACTCTGCAGCTGATTTGGCAGTGAGCGGCACCCACAGGGCCTGGGCTCTGTCACCAGCCCAAGGGAGGTCAGATCATTTTTAAGTAGTTGGCTGGTCTTTCACCATCAACAAGCAGCCTTGGAAGGCTGCAAGGCAAGCCTGAGAGTGGAAAGGCTTGACGTAATTCAGGGAACAACAGAATGCAATCTGCATGCCTCGTGCTGCAGGCAGGCTGCCAGGCCTCTCACATTCTCTCCAAGGACTTCACCTGCCTTAGCAGCAAAGGCAACTTGATCCAAGCTGCTGTTTTGTCACAGAATCACAGAATGGTTTTAGGTCAGAAGGGACCTCAAAGGACCATCCACTTCCAACCCCCTGCCATAAACAGGGACACCTCCCACTAGAACAGGTCGCTTCAAGGCCTCATCCACGCTGGGCCTTGAACACCTCCAGGGAGGGAGCAGCCACAACCTCCCTGGGCAACCTGTGCCAGTGTCTCACCACCCTCACTGCAAAGAACTTCTTCCTAACATCTAGTTTAAGTCTCCCCTCTGACAGTTCAAACCCATTACTCCTCATCCTGTCCTTACAAGGCCTTGTCAATAGTCCCTCCCCAGGCCTCCTGCAGCCTCCTTCAGATACTGGGAAGGCCACTCCAAGGTCTCCTCAAAGCCTTCTCTTCTGCAGGCTGAAAGGAGCCACAACTCTCTCAGCCCTGTTCTCATAGCTAGAGCTGATCCAGGCCCTTTGAGCATCCCCTCTGGACTCACTCAAAGTTTGGTATCCTCCTTCCTTGTGTGGGGTCTCCAGAACCACACACAGTTCTCTCTCTGATGAAAGCAAGAGTAAAGGGGCAGAATCCCCTCCCCCTTACCCCTGCTGGCCACACTGCTCTCCGCTGTGCAGCCCAGCATTATGGTTGCTGGTCTGGGCTGCACTCCAAACTGCTGGCTTATGTTCGCTTTTCATCAACCCCCAAATCCCCAGGTCCTTTTCCTCAGGGCTGCTCTCAGCCACTCACCTGTATCTGTGCTTGGGATTGTGCTGACCCAGGTGCAGGACCTTACACTTTACCACGTTAAATTTCATGAGTCTGGCCTGGGTCCACCTCTGCAGCCTGTCCAGGGCCCTCTGGATGGCATCCCTGCCCTATAGCAAGTGACTGTGCCACACAGCTTGGTGTCATCTGCAAGCCTGCTGAGGGTGCACACAATTCCTCTGTCCATATCATCGACAAAACAGCACTGGTCCCAGCACTGACCCCTGAGGGGTGCCACTTGTCACTGGTCTCTAGATGGACATTGTGCCATTGGTCACAACTCTCTGCATGGCCCAACGAAAAGCATGAGGGCTTCAAAGCACAGCATGCAGGGTCATGGAGACCCAGATCAATGACTGCTGGCTTCACCATATTGGTTTATGAAGCACAAGCTTCCATCTGCCAGTCCTTGCTGATGGAAAATGCCTTCTTGGCTCCAGCTGGGTCTCTCTAAAGCCCACAAATGTCTGACGGAAGCCAAGTGAAACAAGGGGCTGCGGATGCTTGAGAAGGTTTACCTGGGGTCATGCAGGGGTTTTGCTGCCAGCTGTCCTGCCTCACCCAAGGAACTCTGTCTCCACAGCATGCAGGATGTGGGAACTGTGCAACCCCCTCCAACATGCTGCAGGCCATGGCGTGGCATTCCCACAGAAAACACCTACTCCTTGTTTTGCCTCAAAAGCCTGAGGAGTGACCTGCAGTGAGTCGGGAGCTGCTTGAACAGCCTGGGAGCAGGTGTAAAGCTGTGGGCAACAATGTCAGCCCTGGCACAGTCCATTTCCACCCTCGATGCAGAAGAGTCCTGGCCCCTATGCAAGATTGATCCAGTGACTGATTGAGTCCTAGGGTCATAGGGGATAAGGGAAAGGGCATGGCAAGCCTGATTGCCAGCAGCCTGTGTCACTCCTAATGGCAAGCCCATGACAAGCTGACAGCAGCTTGTTCTGATTTCTCACTGTATTTTATGGCTGAAGATACTTTCCACATCCTTCTTGGGAAGGGTTTTTTCAGAGTCCAACTGATCAATATTTCTCCGACAAGCTAATTAGTAAGGTGAAGCCCAGTCAGCTGATCAACACAAGCCACTTACAGCATTAACAGGTCACAGCTCTGAGCCCAAAGTTTCCAGGAAACTTACAGACCTACAAAACAGGTTTAGGTTGACCAGGCTTGTTGATGCAGCCCACAACTTAGCCATATGCTGCTTTCACTCAGAGATGATTGAAGGGATTCTCACCTTCTTCCTCTCCCCTGTGCTGAGCACCAACTAGAGTTAAAATAATTCCAGATCTAATAATTTTCAGAGTATTTTTAGCCAGCTGCTTTCACAGTACAGCTTCACAAACACTTCTGCCAGGCTGCAGACCACAGCCTTAAAAAAACACTACCAAGCATTCAAGCCATTTCCCACTTTAAAGGCATAATGGATGGCAGGTTGGAGGGCACAGGGCAGTATTTAAGGACTCACTCATTAGTCCCCCACCCACTGGGAATGGCTGTGCCTGCTAGACCTACCTTATGTCAGACCCCAGCATTCTGGCTAGAGCTTCATGCTTTCATCTGCTGCTTCATTCTTATTCCATGTGCGTGGGATTGTTTTTAAATAGAAGCTTCTTCAGAAGCCCATAGGCATCCAAACCAGAGTGGATTCAGCCTTTCAGTCACTGAGGTGCTTCACTTAGAGCAGCTCTGCTGAGATCAGTGGGTGGCTGTGTGTGGTAAATAGCCTGGCAAAACATGAAGGCCAAGGGGTTTCCTGACTCTAAGGGCATCTACCAGAGCAGAACAGCTAGAAACACATCGAACAGCACATTTAGATACATCGGAGAAGAGCAACTTGTCCAGCAGCACTCCTCCACTGCACAAGATACACTTAGGCATGCAAAAATCTTGCAAAAATCTGACACAGACCCACTGTGGTTTAACGCAAAATAACCTAAAGACAACCAGAACAACAAACCCCCAATCTTACCACTACTTAAAAAACACTTAAAATAGAGCAGGGAGAGGAGAGAAAAAACAGCAATGCTGATTTTCCTTTTTTACAGGCAGCTTGACAAGTAAACTGCTAGCTTTGGGTTATGTATTTATTACCCAACAGCTCCAGTATCAAACTGGCTTGCTTCAGGACTGAGTATTCAACATGAATGTGCCATGGGAACCTTTCCTCTGCATGTGTAGTTGTGCTCTCTCATCCTGAAATAGACCTGTCTGTAAAATGGGGCTGAGAAGCTGTTTGCATATACCACCAAACCCAAGATTTGTACATGAGGAATCAGAATTGTCAGGGCTGGGAAGGACCTCAAGGATCATCTAGCTCAAATTCCCCTGCCATAGGCAGGGACACTTTCCACTAGACCAGGTTGCCCAGAGCCACATCCACATCCACATGAGGGATGGGGCTTCCACCACATCCCTCAGCAACCTCCTTCAGTGTCTCACCACCCTCACGGTGAGGAACTTCTTCCTAACATCCAATCTGAATCTACCCACTTTTAGTTTTGCTCCACCACCTCCCAGTTCTGTCACTACCTGGCACCCTAAAAAGTCCCTCAGCAGCTTTCCCAATAGGCCTCCTTCAGATACTAGGAGGCTACAATAAGGTCTCCTTGGAATCTTCGCTTCTCCAAACTGAACCACCCCAATTCAGTCTGTCTTCATGGGAGAGGTGCTTCAGCCCTCTGATCATCCTTGCAGTCCTCTAGACGCACTCCAGCTTCAGGTTGTTGCTTCCAAACAGCAGCACTAAGTACTTGGGGAGCACAGACGAATGGTGACTTCTGATCATATTTGCCAGGAAGAGCAGTGTCTGCTACCAGTGGGAAAGGCTGGAAGGAAAGTAGTGAACTGCAAAACCATTCCAGCAAAGGATCACACAGCTAACACTAACCTGAAAATTCACTGGGAGCCCTCACCCTGATGCTGGGAATTAGCACCATGAAATTTCAACAGAAAACAACCTCCTCCTCTCATTTAAAGTTATTCTGGGAGAGATGCTAGAATAAACTCCACAAACTACCCTCTTAATGATATTCCTTTTAACCCTTTTTCTCTTTACCTGCCATAGGTTGATCGGGGCAGAATAAGCCATACAGGTCCAATCCTCTGATTTTTAACATAAGCATAGCCACAACCAAACAGCCAACGACCTGACAGTAGCACTTTTCTATTACTTAAACCAAATATGATCATGACTAAAAGTCAAACTATTTTAGATCTCTGCAAAGGAATACATAAACCGGAGTGACAAACAGCATCCAGAATGTGGAGCTGTGGCCAAAGGAACCAGTCCTTGCTGCAGAGGACTGGGGATTACCAAATTCACACGGCACAAAGGGAAAAGAGGACTCCAGAATTAGGGACACTTAACTGTGACTGGCAGTGGCTCAAAGCGGTACCTTAAGCGAGACACTTCCACCTAAAGGCCAGGCGAAGGCTGTGCTGCATTAGTTTCCATGAGATGCAGCACAGTATGAGCCATGCAGCTCCATTCTCCTGGCTTTGCGGTTAAGACTGACAGGAGTACTGAGGCATTGCCACCTCTTTAGACAGTACATCAGGAAGGTACATGTTGCAGGAGTAGCAACATCCCCCAGTCACAGACCATAGTATCTGTAGTTACAACCACTTGAGGGGAAGCCAAAAGGAGGGGGTTTTGTGTCCTCTCACCACTCATACCAGCAACAAGAGTTTGCTGGCAGTTAAGCAGCTTTTAGCAGAGTACTTGTCTGCAAGCACCATAAGGACATTTTGGCACGAGAGAAGGGGAATCTCCCACACCTAAGATGACCACGAGCCCCCACAAGGACATTTGGCACTGAGAGAAGGGGAATCTCCCACACCTAAAGATGACCACGAGCCCCACAAGGGACTTTTTGGCACTGTGGAGAAGGGAATCTCCCAATCCTAAAGATGAGCACTCATCACAGAGCAACCCTGCTGCCACCTCCACAGACCTTCCCCAGAGAGAGTTGTCAGTGCAACCAGGAGTTAGCGGAGCGGTAAATCAACGGTTAAAAAGCACAAGAGCCAAGCCACACTTTCGTACATTTGCATGTTTTATTATTTCAAAGTCCAATATAGACGTAAAGTACAGTGAGATAGTCAAAAATCTTTATACAGAAACGGCTATCTACAAATCAAATCGACACGACGTTCTGCAAATATTCAGACAACCACACAGAGGAAGATTGAACGGAATTTCAAGTCAGAACACGACGATGGGAAGGAAGCCCCCATCCAGCTTAGGAAAAGCTCTAACCACCACCACCGCCTCCCAGCTCCCTCTGCAACGCAGCCGCCAGCCCCTCGGCCGCTCACGGCCAACCTGGTTCCTAGCGCCACCTACTGCTGGCGGTCGGCACCGCAGCCGTTTCCGCTGACAGCCCATTCGGATGTGCCCGGTGCTCTGAACCCCTTCCCAAACTCGGGTGTCAGCTTTACGCTGGGTTCAGTGGAAGCGGGGAGAGCGGGTCTATTTTTATCGCTTCAGGTACGCACTAAAATATTGTAATGAGAAATACTCCGAAAGAGTAACTTCAGCTTTGTTAGCTGAAGATAGCACAGGTGTTGCCAGCAGCAAGTGAAGATGGTGAGCAAGTGATGTGAGGAACAAAACCAATCCCCACTGTTTTCTGGAGACTAAAATGAAAAAAGAAAAAACTCATTGCACAACTCTGTGTGGCAGAAAGTCAGTGATTTCTATAGCATAAACTAGTATGCCTCAGTTCAGAGGGTTTGGCTTCAGGCAACGACAGTGCTGGATTTTACAGAGGGTAAAAAGCATAGGCAGCTTTCCTGTAGGGCCTCTACAACATCTGGATGTGTGATACTTGAATTGAAAGAGCACCCTGAGTATTAAGAAACAGGTGTTTAACCCCTGTAGCATACAACCAGCTACAAGCTCAGAACTTTCAAAAGAGCCTGTGGCAATCACACGTATAGCTGACATGGAATTTCAGTGACAGGTACGTAGCTAACTGCTCCAGGCTGCCTTCAAAATCAGTTTCTCTCTAAAACTCAGTTTATATTAGGAACCTGAGATTGAAAACTGTCCTCAGAGAAAGTTTCCCAAGCAAGGGTAAAGGAAATGTGATTGCTACACAAACTTTGCACTCGCTCTGCACCAGCAAAAATCTCAGGTTCCTAATAGAAAGTTTCCAAGCAAGGGTAAGTGAACTGTGATTGCTACACAAGCCTTGCACCCACTCCGCACCAGCTGGTGCTCACCTTCTCAAAGGATGTATTTTGCTTCCCTTCACCAACAACACTGCACTCCAGACAACCTGCCCCATGGAAACAACAGGCAGGTGGTCTGTTGGCAACATTTTCATGGCAGAAGACACCACCACCTCTCAGAAATGAGCAGCACTGCCAAGCAGTGTCATGCATTCATCACATTTCAAGCTTACTGGACAGAGTCATTTGCTACGGTGGGAGCTAGAATAATATTTCTACCTCCATTAGGTTTCTTTAAAATAATGCCTACATATGATGACTTTGGTCCATGAAAACACCGCATACAACAAATCATGGTTTTTTTTGGCTGCTTTGTGTGTGTCTCCATAACCAAGGGAGGAAAAAAGAAGTTTGAGAAGTCACTAGTGCTACAGAGAAGCAGCATTTCCAGCAGGGCAGGAGGACAGCTAACTTAAAAGGAGAAACAAACATGCCAAAAAGAAGTAAGAATTTTCACAATGTCATTGCACTTATTCCATCTGCACCGCACTTCTCCTTCATTTCACACTGTACATATCTGGAGAACATACATTAAATGATTACAGTATTAACATGGTACCTAAAATAATGGAGTCATTCAGCTGAATGCCTGAAAATATCCAGAGATCTGCTCTGTTAAAGCATGAATACACAAACATACAAGAGCTAAGCTATGTTTTGACATGCAACATTGTTCTAAACACTTTGTTCAGCAGGTGGTCTAGTTCAGTCTCAAACAACTGCCTGCTGACCTCCTGGGAGCTGGTGACAAATCTGTTTCAGCAGTGCCAGGTATTTTCCTCTTCACCTTACTGAACAGTAAAGCAGAGGTAGTCCCATGACATGACTGGACTGGTCCCAGTTCCCTAACACTTCAGATCACCACTCCTCTCATGAATTAGAAAAATATATGTATAAAACCCCACCCAGATTAAAGGCTCACAGTTTCTACAACGCTCAGACAGGTTTTCAAGAATTTGTTTCCACCCTCCTGTTTCAAGGAAGTACTTCACCCTTTGACACTAAAGGGATCTGCCATCCAGGACTCTTGTAGCTCTCTGGACTACAAACCAGGTCTTGATCCCAAAAGGGTCTTCAGAGATACTCTTCACTTTAAAAGGTAAGCAAATCTCACCCTCTTGAGTCAAATTACTCAAACCAAATCAGGCCCTTTTGCTAAGTTTGGTTCACTGCAAAGCTCAAGTAACTCAGTGGCACATAGAAACAGACTACACACCTCTAAGTCACCAAGATGCTTTACTAAGTGATCCTCCTTTGTGCTGCAGGATTCAGGCCTCTTGTTTGGTCTAGGAGGCAAATAGTGCCTGCTGTAAGATAGATTCCCCCACCCCCATCCCCCAAGTATCTTTTCTAATTAAAATAGCTAAAGCATTTGTTATTGTAAAGGTAGACTGAATTTTTTCTTCATTATAAGAAGTTCTTCAAGTATTTAATAAAAACCCAAAGTATGTATTTACAGCATGATCTGGTCAATTGATTTGGGTCAAAAGTCAATAAATACAGATTTTTATGTAATTACTGCTGGAATACAGATATCCAAGAGCCTGTAAATTGCTTATCCTGGAACTAAAATATGAACATGATGCTGTGACTAATCAAAATTTTCTCACCTTGATACTTTTCCTTTATCATCCCTCTCAACCACTGAAGGGCTAAGTAACAGTTCTCAGTTTGAGCTCTTTTGACCAACCAGTTATCCACAACATTAAAATTAAGGAGTCACACAGATTTCTGTGCCACTTTCCCTGTCCAACCAATGGAATAAAATCCCATTGCAATCCATTTCCCATTTCTTACTACTACTCTCAGTAGCTGTTCTAGCCACAGCTAATGAGAACATTCAGTTACCTTCCACTTGCCTTTGAAAACAGATTTTCTCATCATCTGAAAACAGATGCAATCATGATGTCTACCACTACATATCTAGCACTGGGCAGCTAAATCTCCCATGTTTTAAATGCTGCCAATTATGTAGGCCAGAGAACTTTATTAACCAATGATGTGCTATCAAAAATCTGAATATCAAGAGCTTACAGAACTGTTGAAGGGACATGCTTCAGCTCCACATACTCAACAACTTGAGTCAGAAAGTCTCCTAACCCCTTAGTTTTACTGTTGTTTCATTTCTTTTCAATAAAAAAATCAATTGAATGTTCATCTAAAGCAGAAAATATGCAGGATCATGGCCACCACTTAAAAACTCAAAGTTTTGTCACAAAGCCTTTTTCCATGTGTCATCAACCTAAACATCAGGAATAAAACGCAAGAAAGGAAGTTATGACTGAAAGCCCTTTAAGCTCTGTAACACTTGATATGTTCAACAGCAACTAGGAAATATGTAGGTTTGTTTTTGTCAAGGTCCATCATTAAGAGAGTGATTAACTACAGAGTGCAGAAATTACAACCTCACTGCAACTCACTCCAACAACTGTGTGCACTGCAAAGTTGCTGTAGGCCATTTCAAATACAGGTTTTAGATAAATGTAGTGTGTAGTGGAACTCAGCAACACCTCAGGCTGGTATTGAGCAGACAGAACCACACCGATACTACACACTGACTCACACGAGTAAGGGCAGCCTGGACGGTTTAAGGCTGTCTATGCAAAACACCAGATTGCTTGTGCTAGCAGGCAATCAAATGTCAGGAGAAATGTCCAAAGCAGTGGTCTGTAGTGGTCTGCCTTTTCTTCATCTTTTTGTTGGTAATTCCATAAGAGTTCTAGTTATGTCTGCTTTATTCTCTGCTCCAGTTCATGCTTGTGTTTCATAAGCCGCTCTATTTCTGCTCCTAGAGTTTGAAGGTTTTCCTTTGGAGGGGGAGACAAAAAAAGGAGTCCATCAGCAAAAAGTTAAAATTACCATTTGTGTCAGCAGATTGATACTTTCAAGTATCCAGAACCAGAGTGAATGACTGGAGTTGGGAACAAACAGGGTAATTTCAATAAAGGATGCAAAGCTCTCAGCAAGTCTTTTTTTTGGCAGGTCCTCATATCCTACAGGCTGCCTAGAAAGCACAGTGTTCAAGGGGAATGATGATTGCAGCACAAGATCTCCAGTTTCTGTGGCACACTGCAGTCTGGCTAGCAGCCTGTGCAAGGTTTCCTAGCCTGCCTTCTCTGCCAGGCAGCAGCCATGCTGCTTCAACAGATCAAAAGGACACCCTGCTGCAGGGACAGGGCTCCTGCCCCTGGCTCCACATGACTGAGAAAAGCATAGAGGCCCTTTCCCACCCAATGCACAGGCAGCCTAGAATTTATTTCAAGAAGCAGCCCACTAATTCAGCATTCCAGGAGGGTCTCCGAATGGAGGTTTAGCATTGACTGTGTACAGTTCTGGAGCCTTCAAGGAGACCTTGGAGTGGCCTTCCAGTATCTGAAGGGGGCCTACAGGAAGGCTGTGGAGGGACTATTGACAAGGTCTTGTAATGACAGGACAAGGAGTAATGGGTTTAAACTGGAAGAGGGGAGACTTAAACTAGATGTTAGGAAGAGGTTCTTTACAGTGAGGACAGTGAAACACTGGCACAGGATGCCCAGGGAGATTGTGGCTGCTCCCTGCCTGGAGGTGTTCAAGGCCAGGCTGGATGAGGCCTTAAGTGACCTGTTGTAGTGGGAGGTGTCCCTGTTTATGGCCGGGGGTTGGAAGTGGATGATCTTTGAGGTCCCTTCCAACCTAAACCATTCTATGATTCAATGTTACACAACTTTGACCTAATGCTATTTGCAATGAGCTGACTTCTGAAAAGCCCCCTTCTCTGAGCAGCATGCATCTCTCCAAAGGCAGTATTCTCAGAACTACAAGATGTTGAAGAACTGGCACAGCTACTCACTTTCAATGTAATATTTTTCAGTAATGTATCTTCTAATACAGCCTGCAGTTTCCTGTTTATTTCCAAGGAGAGTTCCAATGTGAGGCCACTGTCTGTGGGTTGAGATGTGTACAGAGATGCCATAATCCCACCCCGTCTACTCAAGTGGACTTTGTTGAAGTCAGAGGCCTCTGATGATAGTGTTCCAGCTTCTTCCCGCAAAATATAACTCTGAATAATTCTGGGGTGAAAAAGAGAATTAAAAGAATAAACCAAAAACTAACAAATAATAATCATAGCATTACAAAGTGCTGAAGTGTCAGACCTGGAAGTCATTTCTGATTCCTCACATATGAGTGATTTTATTTTCAAGCTGTGCTGTACTACTGAAAAGGCAGTAAAAATCAGCTCCTGTAATTTCCAGCCCAGAGGAAAACCTGGGATATTAGAAGTGCTACAGAGTCACTAAAATGTGCAAGATTTACATATTCAGAACTATTTAGGGAAAATAACATTGCTACTGGAGCCAAAAAGTTAGCTTAAAAATTCCTCTGCTTTTGCTTTGCTTAAGGACTCCAGACAGAGAATCTTTAAGGTTTCTACAGATGAGGTAAAAATTATACAGTCTCTGCTCAAGAACCTTCACAAGCTGTGATGGTGTTCTATGAAGTGGTACCAGATGGGCATAAATGTATAGGCTCATTAAGCAAGGGCTACACCCAAGCAAGGTATATGCCATGATTTCCTCCCTTTCTAACTGAGGTTACAGACACCAACCTGTAAAATGAGATTTCCATATAAATGGAATCTTCTCTCAGATATAAAATCCCAACCACCTTTGGCCCAGACACATTGTTTGCTGTGCATGCCAGACCACCATCTGGAATTGTGCAGATTCTCCTTCCAAAACAAACACTTGCAATCAGCACCCTTTTAAGTACAGGAAAAGAACACACTCCTCTGTTAGCCAGTGGCAGCAGTCCACCTCAAATCAGCCACATGGTGACTATTCTGCTACCAAAAAATACACTTGCTCCAGTCTGCTCTTCTTGAGTAATAAACAGTCCAGCAATTAGCATAATTGCTGGAAAAAAATAAAAAGGGAAAAAACCCAAAACAACCCTAAGCTAATCTCACCTTTGAGATCTGTCACTGCTGTATTTTGTGTTGGTTTAAACTCTTTCATTAGGCAGTTTCTTGTTCTACATAACTCCAGAATCCTTGTCTAGTGCACCAGTTCAAAATGAAAAGCTATGTGAACTGAACTTACTTTGTTTTCTTCCTGATTTCCTCCACAGTTTGCTTAATATGATCCTCCATAAACTCCATCTTCTCATTTTTCGAGGCATGTGCCTTCTGTAGCCTCAGTATTCTTTCAACCAAGATGACTTGTCCACCTCTGGGAAGCTATCCACAGCTACTGAAAGACCCATGTGTTCTCAGGTGACCGGTCCTCGTTGCTGCTGCGCGCATTCAGGGACCCTGCCAACATACCCTATTTTGTAAGAGCTCTTTCTGCTTTAAGACCAAGTGAAACAGCTGCCCTAGTGCAGTGCATGCATTCATTAGACTGCAGTAAGCCTGGGAATTCTTCAGCAGAATGTGCAGTTTCCCTTTTTATGTCAGTAGAGTTTTATATAAACAGTCTCTATACCGTTCCAATCACACACGCTGAGACAGCAGTGCAGCCCCCTATAGCGCAGGCACAGCTCATTTAAGCTTAAGTGTGCTTGGTTCAGTCACTCTTACTCCTATATAATGTCTTCCTGCTCATTCTTGTTACTTTGCACAAGACTGAGCTGATATCCCACATATGGAGTCCCCTATAATTATAACACCATGAAAACTGTAGAGGCTGACAAAAGTCCAATGTATCAACACTGCAGCACTAAGAGCTTGAGGATTTTCTTCTCTTTCTTTCTTCTCTCTCAGTATTTATCTCCCTAATACAGTGACATTAGAGGATACTTTGACAGAGCTAACCCAATTTAAAACCCAAAAGCATGGAGGAAGAAAACAACTGTTGTTTGCAGTGCTGATGATAACCACTTTGAACTGGATAGTAAGTAATGAGTTTTACTCCAATACACTGATGCTTCTATACAAACTGATTGATTTATCATTTACACAGTAGCAACTGTCAATAGTGCAATTAAACAACGTTGGAAGCCACTGCTCATTTTTGTGTTGTCTCTGGCAGCACTTAAGAGGGTCCTCCATGAATTGGAGTCTTCTGACCTTCCCCCACACATTAAAAGAAACAAACAAACAAAAGGTAGGCATTTAAAAGGAAACAACATGTATAACCATTAAACTTTAACCCCACAATGAGCATCTAGAACTGCATTCAGACAAATGCATTTTGGAGCTTGGAAGCTATTTTGTCAGCTTCAATGGGAGGCTGCCCACACACTGCATATGCAGGAGCCACAGAAAGATGAAGGCTCAGGGCAGCACACCACAGCAGCCTTATTAAGATGGAAAGATTGTTTTGGCAGCCCCACCACGTGCTATATATTACCTGATGAACTGGAACGGCTCCCCATGCTGCTGACTTCTTTGTCATAATTACAATTTTCCATCTGATCCAATTTCCTCCGTGCTAAGAGCATAACAAAATGATGGTTACCAACAGCAGATTAAACCCTCAAAAATCACAGTGTTACAAAACATACAAAAACTCTAATCCTCTCGGAACTGCACTACTTTAACATGGTTTAACAACTGAAAATATAATGGTAGCAAGTAAAAACAACTCCAAAACCAAGGAGCATCCCCTTTCCTCTCCCAGCTCCTGATCATGAAGCACCTGGCTGAAACATTTACCATGATCCCTACACTCTACAGCAGCTGCCAGATGAAGGGGGTATGTCAGGACTGACTGAAAACTTAAGACTAAAACCTGATTTTACTTTTGATTAGGACTGCTTTGTAAATGACTACTGGATGATAGAAAGGGCCACAAGGATGAACAAAGGGCTGGAGCACGTCTCCTTCTGGAGACAGAGAGTTGGGGCTGTTCAGTTTGGAAAGAAGGCTCTGAGGAGACCTTATTGTGGCCTTCCAGTATCTGAAGGGGGCCTACAACAAAGCTGGGGAGTTTTTAGGGTGTCAGGTAGTGATAGGACTAGGTGGAATGGAGCAAAACTGGAAGTGGGTAGATTCAGACTGGATGTTAGAAGAAGTTCTTCACCATGAGGGTGGTGAGACTCCAGAACAGGCTGCCCAGAGAGATTAAGGCTAGGCTGGATGAGGCCCTAGACAGCCTGATCTAGTGTGGTGTCCCTGATCACGGCAGGGAGCTTGGAGCTAGATGATCCTTGAGGTGCCTTCCAATCCTGACAATTCTATGATTCTATTCTACAATCTCTGTTCCAGGCTCTCAAAACTATCACTACTAGAAGCTGAGTACAGTGCTTGTGCAGAAGCGCCACTCATTCAGCAGGGATCAAAAGGGAAAGTGCACAGCTATTCATGTGTGTACAGACAAGGAACTTGTCTTGCATAATGCCAACAGCATCTCTCCTTTCAAATACATTTCAAACAGATTTGATTATATTCAAATCTATTCACAATCAGAGCGAATGCATTACTGGGTTATCTAATGACTTCTGTGTGTTGACAATGTTAGTCACTGGTCTCTCCACATCAGTCTTTAAAATACAAGTGTTCAAGTTAAACTAAAAACAAAAATATCAGTTGTTATCAGCAATTCCTGATACAGTCAGCAGCCAGGAAACACCCAGCAATCTTTGATCATATTCTTATATAGACCAGGACACATATCCACCCACAGTGCCAGTTCAGTAGTCACACACATGGGAACAAAGATCATGCTCTTTTGAAGTAATTCTTTTCTTTTACATCTTAGCCACTTTCAAAAGTTATATTTAAGACTGAAAATTGACTCCAAGGCCTGTTTCCTGTAACTGCAGTTTCCACAAGATCTAACTTGCTCGCTCAGTTTCGTTGTCTATAAGGGACTGGGGAAGTTTGAAGAACTACACAGACACAGTCTGTGCACACACAGACAGGACCCTAGTCTCAATCAAACACTATAAAGGGGTTTAGAGATGCACTGATTCATATCTGAAAAAAAAATTCAACCTAGCTGAAGTTGTTTTGCGAGATCTTTCAGGTTTGCTGCGTGCTTGCGTTTCTGGGTAGCCAGCTCATCTTTCAGTTCATCCACACAGGTCTTCAGTACTGTCAGTTTTTTCTGCTCTGAAGCTAGCTGAGCCTCTAACATTTCAACTTCCACCTTTCGCTGATCTTCCTCCTTCTGTAACTTGGTGGCCTGAAATTAAAAGCTTGATTTTCAGCTGTATGCAAAAAAATTCCAGGCTAACTGTACTGGATGTTCACAGCCCTAACTCTGCACTTTCCACCTGAGAATCACTCGCATTTTACATTCGTTACTTGGGCTAAACACTTCCACTGCAAATGAATAAGCAGCACAGTGCAGTGCTGCAGTAAGACTCCTGAATGACCTCCAAAGCATCTACATGATGCAGTGCAGCACCATTCGGAGTTGTACCTGCAGTCACGTTACACTAGTATTAAAAACTACACTTATCTCATAGTGCAAACACGACCCAAGAAACAGTTTACAGTAATAAATGTCACAAACAAAGTACAACCTTTTTACTGTTTCAGTGGCAGCTGCACACAGAACGACTCTGTGCTCTCAAAAGTCAGAAAGAACAGGGTAATACCCTCTCATTCCTGTGCAATGTGCCTCAGGATTTCTTTCCCCTTAAAAATGTGAGGTGTTCCTATGTCCCTGGTATTACTCTATCAAATTGCCAAACCCAATAGGAAATGGCAGTCAGGCAAGCAAAGACATAAGGTGCAATTTGTGTGCCACACCTTTACTGGTATCCAACATCTCACTGATGCATAGAAAACAAGGTGTACACTGTACTCACCAGATCATCTTTAGTCTGTTGAACACATTCCAGCTGATTCTGCAGCTCTCTTTCACTGTAAGAAAGCTTATCCAACTGGCTCTGCAAGGAATTGTTTTCAGACTGAAGCTGTGCATTCTTACTGGTTAATTTTTCAGTGAATATCAATAGCTCAGATTCTCTTTTCCGACTACCTTCAATGTCCTTCTGGAGATCAGCAACCAGAGAATTGGAACCATCAATTTCTTCCTTTAAAGCACTGATTTCTTGTTCAGCTCTGTCAAAACAGAAAAATTGTGTAGTATCAGGGATAACTTGTGCTTGAAGATATAAAGCCTTGCTGAAATAAAAGCATTGGGGTCAAGACCAAGTAAGGCAGAAGTACAGTTAATGAACCTGGGGCATCTGTTAGTCACTAGATCATTTTAATTGCCAAGGGAGTTTGTAAATGCTGTTTCCTGGCATGTTGTAGTGCATAAGTGACAGAAACATGCATTCACTTTCCTCAAGGAAGACAAACTCTGTACTGAACTTCATGAGCTTTACTAAAGTGTATCAACAAAAATCTCAGAACCAGATTCTGGAGATGAGAGGTAGATCTGCAAACCTAATGAAAGCGTCATTCCATAAGCAGATTTGGGGAAACATTCCAGTATTGAGCTTCTCCAGGACAGCAGTATGGTGACTTCAGGAACATGCTGGCTTGTGTTAGAAATGTTGTGTCCAGCAGGAGTAGGGAGGCAATTGTCCCATTGTACTCTGCTCTGCTGAGGCCACATCTTGAGTATTGTGTTCAGTTTTAGGCACCTTAATACAAAAGAGATGTTGAGGTGCTGGAGTGAGTGCAGGAGGAGGGCAACAAAGCTGGGGAAGGGCCTAGAGAATAAATTTTATGAGGGGTGACTGAAGGAACTGATGCTGTTTACTTTGAAAGAGGAGTCTGAGGGGAGCTGTCATTGCTGTCTACAGCTACCTGAAAAGACACTGTGGAGAGGTTGGTCCTGGTCTCTACTCACAGGTAATCAGGGATAGAACAAGAGGGAATGACGTCAAGCTGTGACTGGGTAGGTTTACACTGGACATTAGGAAATGGGCTGCCCAGGGAGGTTGTGGAGTCACCAACCCTGGATGTATTGAAAAGTCATTTGGATGTGGTGCTTGGGGCTACGGTTTAGGGTGAACCTTGCCGAGTAGGGATATCAGTTGGACTTGGTGATCCTGAGAGGCTTTTCCAACCAGAATGTTTCTGTGATTCTGTGCTGGCAAACACTTCTCATTTTAATCATTACAAATGTGGAATTGAGATTATCAATCTCAATCCTCTCATCTTGTAAAAGGCCATGAAGGCTGCCTCCAGTAGTAGTAACACTGCCTTAGAATAGAAAAAGCACTTAAATTAGGAGAGGGGCTCCTCAAATTACAATACATTTTAAAGCATCAATAATTTCAATAAAGAGAAACTCTCCACATCCCAGATAACTCTTCAAATCATTCCCCAAAGTGCACAGCTGTACCTCTGATGTTGATCTTGTAGATGATCTAGAGTTCTGGCTTTGCATAGCAAACGTGCAATTTCATTTTTCTGTCTAGTAATAATATCTTTGTACATGGATAACTCACTTGCTGTTCTTGAACGCTCTTCCTCGAGACACCTGACCTGAACATGAAATCAAATTTGAAAAAGAAACACATCAGAAAATATTTATTCTCCCAAGCTGCAGAGTTGAATTATTCTGATCAGATGCCTAGAGCTCCTGTGTTATTTGTTGGTGGCTCCAAAGTAACTCAGAATACTATTTCAAGTGTTTCGGGTGAAGTACTGTCAGAAAAATCAAGAAAAAAAAATGGGAACAAACAAAACCCAAATCAAACAAAACCCCCAAACAAGTAGGACTGACTTAAATTTGAGTTTGGGGACAAAACTAATTAGTCTCATGGTCTAAAGGATCCAAAGGCATCATCAGGTAGTCTACAACTACCTGAAGGGAGGTTGTAGCCAGGTGGGGGTTGGTCTCTTCTCCCAGACAACCAGCAACAGAACAAGGGGACACAGTCTCAAGTTGTGCCAAGGGAAGTATAGGCTGGATGTTAGGAGGAAGTTCTTCCCAGAGAGAGTGATTTGCTTTGGAATGGGCTGCCCAGGGAGGTGGTGGAGGCACCGTCCTGGACGTGGTCAAGAAAAGCCTGAATGAGGCACTTAGTGCCATGGTCTAGTTGACTGGATACGGCTAGGGGATAGGTTGGACTGGATGATCTTGGAGGTCTCTTCCAACCTGGGTGATTCTATGATTCTATGATCTTTTTCCAGTTACCAAGACAATCCCTTATTATATTTTCCTCTCTTTTTCTAGTTGAGCTAAATTCTGGCTCTGGATAAAGAGACTGCATGCTAATGAGTAGACCCTTCAGAAGTTACCTTTAGCACATATTCCTTGCCAGATGTCTCTACAAAATTAACTTCACAGGTAGAAGTTTACAAGTTGCTCAGAACTTCTCAGTTAAACGAGGCGCACAGTATGAAACAAAATGCTGTTGTCCTATGCATCAGCTGATACTCCCTAAGAAAGCTACCCAAAGACAAGTTACATATCCCTTCTAGTTTCATGCCAGCCAGTTTCTAATTCATAGAATCAGTTAGGATTGGAAGGGACCACAAGGATCATCTAGTTCCAACCCTCCTGCCATGGGCAGGGACAGCTCACACTAGATCAGGCTGTCTAGAGCCTCATCCAGCCTGGCCTTAAACACCTGCAAGGATGGGGCTTCCACCACCTCCCTGGACAACCTGTTCCAGAGTCTCACCACCCTCATGGTTAAAAACTTCTTCCTAACATCCAGTCTGAATCTACCCATTTCTAGCTTTGTTCCATTCTCCTTAGTCCTATCGCTACCTGACATCGTTAAAATTCCATCCCCAGCTTTCTTGTAAGCCCCTTTAAGATACTGAAATTACATTGTTTGCTCCAAAAGAAGAATACAATTAACAGACTGCATACAGTCTTGTTCCAACCCAACCTCGTGCCTTTAGCCTCACTGCAATCCCATGAAGCACTTTACCTTTGTTCTCAGTGTTCGAAGCTCATCCATGCTTTCTTTAAATGTTCTCTTCAAGTCTTCCAGCTCTTTGATTTTCGCATGATGCACCTTTTTGAAGAGCGAGAAGCTCCTTAAGAAATCTAGATGGACAGTGGCATCCGTGCACATCTGGGAGGTGGCTCAGTCACCAACCCTGGATGTGTTTAAAATAGTCTTCTGGATGTGGTGCTTGGGGATACGGTTTAGGGTACACCTCGCAGAGTAGAGATAGCGGTTGGACTTGGTGATCCTGAGGGTTGTTTCCAGCCTGAATATTTCTGTGTGATCTCCTGGGATCTCAAAAAAAACCCTAGGCCACCCTAACAGCTGAGAGGGCACGAGGCAGAAGAGGTACCCTAAAGGGTTGTTCCACTCATTCAAAAAATCAAAGCCAAACCTAAAAGCTTCTTTACTCTTGGAAGAGCTGAGAACAAAAATGGGATTACACACTCTGGTTTTACGTGTACAGACCTATGACACAACAGCTCCTGGGGAAAGCTCTAAGCAAACTGACACCTGGTTAACTCAAGATGGCATATGCAGATGTGATTTGTGAGCAGATACTAAATCATTAGAGAGTTTAGCTTCTGGCATTGCAAATCTCTACACAGAACACAGGCTGTCTCTTCCCTGCCATGCAGCTTGGCAAAATACTAGCCAGAAAAAGGCCTATCTATCATCTGAATTTCTGTGCTAAATTACAGCAACATTCACGTTCATAAATCAAAGAGCTTATAAAGAAAGAGTTTATAAATGAAAGAAGTCAAAAACATTCTCCAAAAAGCAGGGCTGGAGGCAGACACCTGGGATGTAGGGCCAGGCCAAAGAGAGAAACGTTTGGCAAATAACTCCAAGCAGCTTAAAATAAGATTATCAAAATGAAAAACTTGTGGCCCTCTTAACTACTAAGTTGCCAACTCCGTTGTCTTCACACACCACATACTTACCTCCAGGTGATCAGACCTCTCCTGAATTTGTTTCTCTAGTTCTCCTTTAGTTACTTGGAGTTTTGCATCCAACTCATTTGATTTAATTCCTTCTGACTCCTAGAAAGGATTGAAGAGACATAAGCAGAGTTTTACGTTCCCCTTTCTAGTTTTATAAGCATACAGATTGCTTTTCACATGGCTGAGTCTCTGTGGTGGCTTTAGGAACTTCCCCACACACACTATTGAAATTTATCAGACTAGCTCAGATGGCTTGGAAGTAAGATGGAGCTCTATTTACAGCGAGACAAAATTTACAAGCATATACAGACAACACACTTACAAGTGTTTACAATTATATACAAATTAGAATTAATACAGAAATCCAAACTCCCTCCCAGATGCAAAAAGCTGCCCAGAAGGGCTCAAAGCTACCCCCTCACCCTCTCTCTCTTCCTTCCCAAACAAACAAAGCAAGCAGCAAAGCTTACGTTGTTTTGTGTCAGCCAAGATTAGTGGAAAGGTACTAGAGCAGAGGGAGGATCCAGCAAAGAGATCCAGCATCCCAGACCAGAGTGAGACAGACTGTTGACATTTTGGCTTTCTATCCCTCTCAGCAAACCAATGAATGATATGGACTTCATCATTATTTTCTTTTCACAACTAATTTATCCCATTAAAATATTCCTATTAGCCCCAAACCAGCAAAGTCTTTTCTACAGGTACTTAATCACAGAATTAATGAGGATGATCCTAGAGATCTCTTCCAACAAGTCCAACCTACCACCTAACCCTTCTAATTAGCTACATCATGGCACTAAGTGCCTCATCCAGCCTCCTCTTAAACATCTCCAGGGATGGTGACTCCACCACCACCCCAGGCAGCCCACTCCAATGGGCAATCACTCTTTCTGTGAAGAATTTCTTCCTAATGTTCAGCCTAAACAGCTTGAGACTGTGTCCTCTTGTTCTGTCACTGGGTGCCTGGGAGAAGAGACCAATCCCACTTGGCTACAACCTCCTGTCAGGTAGTTGGTTGTAGAGAGCAATGAGGTCTCCTGCGAGCCTCCTTTTCTCCAGGACAAACAACCCCAGCTCCCTCAGCCTATCCTCACAGGGCTGTGCTCCAGCCCCCTCACCAGCCTTGGTGCCCATCTTTGGACATGTTCAAACACCTCAACATATTTCTTAAATTGAAGAGCCCAGAACTGGACACAGTACTCAAGGTGTGGCCTAACCAGCAAGGAGTCCAAGGACAAAATGACTTCCTTGGTCCTGCTGGCCACACTATTCCTGTTACAGGCTAGGATGCCATTATCCTTCTTGGCCACTTGGGCACACTGCTGGCTCATGTTCACTTGCCTGTCAACCAGTATCCCAAGGTTCCTCTCTGCCTGGCTGCTCTCCAGCCTCTCTGTCCACAGCCTGTAGCACTGCTTGGGGTTGTTGTGGAAAAAGTGTAGAACCCTGCACTTGGCCTTGTTAAAAGTCATGGTATTGGACTGTGCCCACCTATCCAGCCTGTCCAGGTCCCTTTGCAGAGCCCTCTTACCCTCTTAACAGATCCACACGTGCTCCCAACTTGGTGTCACCTGCAAACTTACTAATGATGGACTCAATCTCCTCATCCAGATCATCAATAAAGATATTAAACAGGACTGGGCCCAGCACTGATCCCTGGGGAACACCACTACTGACTGGCTGCCAACTGGATGTAGCACCAGCCCAGCCCTCTAGCCAGTTCTTAACCCAGCACAGAGTGCTCCTGTCCAAGCCAAGGACTCCCAGCTTGGCCAAGAGTTTGCTATGGCAGACAGTGTCAACGGCCTTGCTGAAGTCCAGGTAGACTACCTCCACAGCCTTCCCCATGTCCACCAGGTGGGTCACCTGGTCTCAAAAAGAGATCAAGTTGCTCAAGCAGGACCTGCTACTCCTAAATCTGTGCTGTCTGGGTCTAATTCCCTGGCCATCCTGTAGGTGCTCTGTGATTGCACTCAGGATGATCTTGCATGGCACTGAAGTCAGGCTGACAGGTCTGTAATTTCCTGGGTCCTCCTTCTGGCCCTTCTTGTGGATGGGCAACACACTGGCCAGCTTCCAGGCTTCAGGGACCTCTCCAGTGAGCCAGGACTGTTGATAAATGATGGAGAGCAGCTTGGTCAGCTCATCTGCCAGCTCTCTCATCACCCTAGGATGGATCCCATATGGGCCCATGGACTTGTGAGGATCTAAGAGAGTCAACAAGTCCCTAACTACTTCCTCCTGGATTATAAAGAGGCTGCTCTGCTCCCTCAGCCCACCTACCAGCTCAGGAGGCAGCTATCCTCAGGACAACCTGAGAAAATCGAGGCAAAGAAGGTGTTAAGCACGTCTGCCTTTTCCTCATCTCTAGTCAGTACATTCCCCTCCTTGTGCAATAAAGAGTGGAAGTTATCCTTGCCCCTTTCTTTGTCACTGTGGTAGTTTGAGCCTAGCTAGAACGTTTTGGTGAGAAGAATTAGATTACTGGCTGTGAAAAGGCAACAATGGTGATGTCTACTTCGCTCATAGGCTTGCTGAGATGTATAAGAACAAGAACATAAATATAGATAACAGAGTCACTCTCTGTCTGGGCTGAACCTCTCTCTCTAACCTAACCTGCTGTGTGACTAATCCATCTGCTTCCTAACCTCCCCTTGCCAACCTTCCAAACTATATTGAGCACAAGGCAAAGTCTTGGGTAAGCATGGATGATTTGTTGATGCCCCTCCCAACTTCACTGCATATTGAAAACTTTATCATTTCGTGGGCACTGCACCTCAGACAGTCTCTGACCACCACATCTCCCACCAGCCCTTCTCTATTTGGAAAGTATGGAATGATTCCAAACACACCTAGGAAGACCCCCACACTGCATGAGAATCAGGACAAATATCTTCCCTTTTGCTCAATTTTTCCAGTACAGAAACCAGGCACTAATCATCTCAGCTTTGGAGCTTGCACAATTCTTCCCTGCTACATCTTAAGGTAAAAAACAGCAGATGTGGACATTAAATGCTAATTTAATCTCCTGAGAGAATGTGCCTACTTGATAAGTTTTTATCATTTCTTGACAGTTTTTCCTTATCTGGTCTGCTTCTTGTTTTGCTTCAGTTAGTTTTGTCATTGCGTCTTTGAGGGACTCTTTGGTTTCCTGCAGAAACAGCAATTAAGACATAGGTTACATTTATTTAGCTTCACCTGGGAGAAGCATTTCTCATGATAAAAAAAAAGTTTCCTATTTCTACAGGGAGAGAATGAACAACCAAAAATACACCCAGCATTATTTTCCCTTTTGCTTCCATTCAGCTAGCCTTTTATGCAATTTCATTTGTTCCAACACTGAAAGAACAACAAAAGGATCTCTTGGCTACGTGCCATGCAAACTTTCAGAGAATAGATTTCATTCTGCCACAGAAGAACTAAACTGTTAATTCTTACTAAAAAAATAAGTTATTTGCCAGATTAAACTGAATCTCCCCCATGCATCCTCCTCTCACATCCTTTCAGCATTTCCATTTTAGCATCAGTATCTTTAATGACACTAATTCTGACTTCTGCTGCAGGTATTCACATTAAAGAAGAATCACTTTAGAAACAGATTTTTATACTACATAAAAAATAAACAGCATAGCAGCTAACTATTCCTCTAACTACATTTTCATATCATAGTATCAGTACCAACTCACTAACCTTGTGTGAATCCGCTTCTGTTTTCCATTTGTTCTGAGCCCATTTGACTTTGATAACATGACAATTGATTTCTTCTTTCATTTTTTCTATTTCTTTGCTGAGTCGAGTGGCTTCACTGTCCTAAGGAGGTTTCACAGACTTTGTATTAACAACTTAAATCACTCAGTGCTTTTACAAGACTTCTGCTCCAATGCAGGCCTGTTTGTTTCCCTTAATGTCTGTATTTTGCAAAAGCATGCATATACTTGAGAGCTCTCAATACTGCTTTAGTCCATAACACAGAGGGAAAAGCCCAAACCATTAGCTTTCTGGTTTGAATAGCAAGGTAAGGCTGCGCTAATGTAAGTACACATGAAAGTTTATATAACCCTAACCCTAACCCTCACGAGGATGCTTAGGGGACTTGAGCATCTCCCCTGCAGAAACTGAGAGCCCTGGGGCTGTTTAGTCTGGAAAAGAGAAGACTGAGAGGGGATCTGGTCAATGTCTATAAATGAGAGGTGGGTGTCAAGTGGATGGGACCAATCTATTTTGATGGTGCACAGCAATAAGACAAGGAACAATGGATGCAAACTTGAAAACAGAAGGTTTCACCACAACATGAGGAGAAACTCCTTTACAGTGAGGGTGACAGAGCACTGGAGCAGGCTGCCCAGAGAGGTTGTGGAGTCTCCTTCTCTGGAGACTGTCAAAACCTGCCTGGATGCGTTCCTGTGTGAACTACTCGAGGGGATCCTGCATTGGCAGGGGGGTTAGACTCAGAAGTCTCTGGAGGTCACTTCCAACCTCTTACATTCTGTGATCTGTTTAAAAGCAAAGCATATTCTAGAGTTCTCTCTCTCCCAGGCAAGGTTGCAGTCTTCTTTTTCTGGCCAAAGAATAAGGAAAGAAGTTCAAAAGTTATATGGTCATGTATTGCAAGGCTACAGACAAAAACCATGGCACCAGTGGAATGGTATTGCCCATCATGCAGATGTAGCCTAGTGCAAGCACTGACAGCAAAATGCATGCAACTTCCATCAGAACCTGTGTCAAGAAAGGATGTTAAGCACAGTGCTGGCATCACCTTCTGTATCAGTATCCACAAACCACTGCATTAAGCTAAGTTTCCACAGGCTGTTTTTGATGTCACAGGCTTGTCTTGCCAAAAACAAAAATTAAAGCAGCACCATATGAGGGCAGTGCAGTTCCTGTAAGGTTCTCTTGCAACCATCAGGGGTTACGAGGACAGAGAGTATGTTAAGTTTTGTTTAGGACACCTAAAGTCATGCTCCCAACTTCCTGTTCATGTCAGAGGACGCGGAGGTGACTTTTTTGTTGTTGTTTCAGAAGTGTAATTTTTAGGACTTTTAATAAGATGTGGGTTTTTTTAACGATGCTCCTGTGCATTGCTCAGAAGAGGCTTGAAACAAAGTTTGAACCCTACTAATTCATTTTTTAATCTTTCACATGAAATAGAATTGTGAAGCACACCACAAAAGCCCTGAAAAATTTAAGAGCCTGGTGGGAATTATATTTTTTTTTAACTGGGTCTAAAAATGCCTGTTGCTTTACCTTCAGTTTTTAGTAGTGTAGAATAGAAAAAGAGAGTCAAGACACAGGAAAAACAGCAAAACACCCTGCAATAACTGAACCCCATTACAGGATCACTGGATATTAGGGGTTGGGAGGGACCTCCATCGACCGCAGAATCACAGAAACATCCAGGTTGGAAAGAAAAGACTGGGTGAGGCACTTAGTGCCATGGTCTAGTTGACTGGATAGGGCTGGGTGATAGGTTGGACTGGATGATCGTGGAGGTCTCTTCCAACCTGGTTGATTTTATGATTCTATGATCATTCAACCTATAACCCCCTACTCTACATGATGCACCTTAAACCATATCCCTAAGCACATCCAAACCACCCTTAAACACATCCAGGGTTGGTGACTCCACCACCTCCCTGGGCAGCTCATTCCAGTGCCTGACCACTCTCTCTGTGAAAAACTTTTTTCCTAATGTCCAATCTAAACCTCCCCAGCCTCAGCTTGAGGCCATTCCCCCTTGTTCTGTCTTCAAGTACCTGTAAGAAGAGACCAGCAGCAGTCTCTCCACAATGTCCCTTCAGGTAGTTGTAGCTCACCAAGTCCCATCCTCCTGCCAGAGCAGGACCACAGAATCTAGCTCAGGTCACACAGCATTTAAAAATAAAACCCAAACAAGCCAGAAACTCCCTCACAATCAGTCATCTGCACCAAGCAGGCTTCTCAGATTTGTAACAGAAAAAAACAAAACACCAATGTTTCGTGAACTAATATTCCAAATGTTAAAATGAACTTCAAAAAGATGACAGCAAGACCTCAGTAACTTCTTTCCCTTCCCTTGAAGAAAAGAGACTTACACAGCTATTTAAAGACCCCAAAGGAAAACAGGTTTCTTTCACCAAGTACCTAAATGATCAGGTTGTTCAGATGGTGCTTTTAATCATTAATTTCAGTCATGCAGAAATAGTTAAAGTACCTTTGTTTCATAGAGCTGCTGCAATCTTCCTTTCTCCTGAGAAAGCTGTTTTATTTTATTAGCATGCTTCTCTATTTCTTTGTTTGCATCTCTCACTCTTCTCTCAAGTATCTCCTTTTCCTTTCGGAGGTCAAGTGACTCCTTCTCCCCTCGGACGTATTTCATCACCATCGTTTCCTTTTCGTGCCGTGCTTCTTCACATTTCTTGTTTGCCTTCAAACATAGGACAACAGAATGAATCAATCTTGTGTTTCATAATGAGCTTTGATAGGACTCCATGGGATATTTTCAGTATTGCAATACAGCAGCATAACAAAATAGGTTCCTGCTTAAGTACCGGAGTTACTCTTAACAGCAAAGATATATCTGAGTGGCTGCAGCTTCACAGCCAAACAGCTCAGATGAGTTATCAACAGATTAATAGTTTTGAATACAAATTTTTGTCTGAGAAGGAAAGAACTGTGTTTGGTAAGTTTTAGTAGCAGCCTAAGTCTTCTGTCTTCCCCCATCCACATGCCAACTGCACAATCATCCTTCAGATGCTTTATCTGTACATCCAACTGTACAACCATTATTCAGATGCCTTATTTGTACAAATTTCCTATCCCAGCAGCAACTATTTTTTTTAATTAAAAAAGAATTAAAGTCAGGCACTGAGCATTTGAATCCATACAACAGAAAATTCTTGGCAGAATATGATATTAAGAAGGAAAAAAAAATCTTCTCATTAATACACAATGCAAAATAAAACCTCCGTGCTGGAGTTGAGAAAAATACTAGTTTTGCAATAGCCTGCCTGAAAAAAAGTCACTGCTAGTTTCTAGCTCCTTTGGAACCAAGATTAGCTTACATGCAAGCAAAGGGAGATTTCCTTAAGGGCTGAATTCCATACTGTTGGGAATAGTAATGTTAACTGTAGCGATTTTACAGAATTGTTTGATTATGGTACACTGGAACATAAGCCATGGACAGGAGAGAGTGCATGAGCTCAGAAGTGTTGAGTTGAGATAGAACAGAAGGTTGGAATGACCTTAGAGAATGGTGTAACAAATATAAAACTGGAGCCTATGGTTTTCACCTATCTCTGCTGACTTAAGACTGCTTAGACAGAGTGCTGGTATTGTTGAGAGTATATGATGTATGTCTATGCTAATTAGTATGTCATTTCTAACACAAGTACATGTGATCAATTGCAGTTTAATACAATTTGTAGCCTTCTGATGAAGGTACATAAACACATGTTTGGAATGCAATAAAGAAATTCACAGAATCATAGAATGACCCAGGTTGGAAGAGACCTCCAAGATTATCCAGTCCAACCTATCACCCAGCCCCATCCAGTCAACTAGACCACGGCACTAAGTGCCTCATCCAGGCTTTGCTTGAACACCTCCAGGGACGGTGACTCCACCACCTTCCTGGGCAGCCCATTCCAATGCCAATCACTCTCTCTGGCAAGAACTTCCTCCTAACATCCAGCCTATACTCCCCCAGCACAACTTGAGACTGTGTCCCCTTGTTCTGTTGCTGGTTGTCTGGGAGAAGAGACCAACCCCCACCTGGCTACAATCTTCCTTCAGGTAGTTGTAGACAGCAATGAGATCACCCCTGAGCCTCCTCTTCTCCAGGCTAAACAATCCCAGCTTCCTCAGCCTCTCTTCATAGGGTCTGTGTTCTCTGGCTAACACAGTGATCTAATAACCACAGCTACAAGTTGCCTACAAGAACAAAGTCAGTTCATGAGATGCTCCGCACTGAAAGGTATTCCATATTACCTGTTCCATTCGAAAGGCCATCTCTTTATGCAACTGCTGAATAGTGTTTTTGGCTGCTGCATCTTGACTTAAAAGTTTGTCTTTACTGGCTTTCACTTCTTTATTGAGCTCTTCTATTCTTGCTTCCAGCTAAAAGACAACATTGTGATATAATTATAGGGAAAGTAAGACTCGGATCATATTTCATACGGGCAGGAACATTTCACACCAAATTAGGTGCTTTAACAGATATTTCTTTGTATTTTACACTTGTCAAGCTGCAACTACTTGTATCAACATCTAGCTGTGCATTACAGTTCAAGCATGAAAAATGACAATTCTCATCTTCACTCAGACCGAGGATGGACTAAATCAAGTAAAACACAAGGCACAGTACTTTACTACACACAAAAATTAGACTGACAGGAAATGCCAAGATGCCAGAGCTACAGTGGCTGCCATCTGAAGCCACTGCACCTTCCACCTTCCCATTACTACCCCTGTGCCACACCCTCTACCGTGCCAGCAAAGCAGTCTTGCATCCATAGTGAATTGGACTGAGAGTCCATTCACTGAAAGATAACTCAGCAAATAAAGAAGCACTTAATCATTGTGCCAGTGCATTTTCTTTTCCTTTAAATCAGCCTACTGAACCAAGTCAGAGACCTGATCCAGCTGAAGATAAATTTACCCATGTTCAACTGGAACATTTCCCAGAGCCTGCTGACTGCACAGCTGCACAAGTCCAGTACAAGAAGCAGCAGCACTATTGCAAGAGCAAGCAATGGCTACATAGGATGTAATGGTGCCCAGAGGTTGTTCCAGTTGTGCCTTGGAGGCTATCCTCTCATGCTAGGGGAAAGCCAGCTTACCATGGCTACTTTGGTTTGGTTTTGGTGGGCAGTGGTGGAGTGTGTGTGGTGTACAAAACCACAAGATGTCAAGGTCAGGATCCTACATTTTAGTACAATTCCAAACTGCTACCTAAGACACAAAAACAACCTAAAATGCTTCTGTTACTACACAACGGGTCAACCACATCCTGTTCAGCTTTCCAAATGAATCACTGCCCATACAAAGACAGTTTTACATACGCAAGCATGCATGCACAGTTCACTTACAGCTCTGAGTACAGTTAAACATTCACTTGGAAGCAATTGGAAAACACTAGTTCAGAAATGACAATGATAGAGCACTCTACTAACAAGAACAACTCAAAGTGTTTCACTGCAAACTCTTAACTCTAGGTGTTACCTAGATACTTCACTGCAGTATCTTAACTCTAGGTGTTACCCAACAACAATACAAAAATCTAACACTTCAAGAGGGTAGATTTAGATTGGGTATATGGAGAAACTATGCTAAGGGTGGGAGGAAACAGGAAACTGCCCTGAGAAATTATGGATACCCCAATCACTTGAAATTTTCAAGATATGTTTGGCTGAGACTTTGAACAACCTGACCCAGCATAACATATCCCTGTCAACAGCAGAGGGGTTGTTGGACTTGATCTCTGTTAAGTCCCTCTATGCTACCAAGGGTGACTTGTTAAACAGTGGCAACATGTACATGTGAGGTACTAACCAGCACTTGTGATGTGTTATCTGTACCTGTTTAATAATGTTGAGGTGCTGCTTTTCTGTTTCTGTTCGTTTTTTCAACTCATCTTTTAAGTTGTCCTTCTCTGAGCAAATTTCCAAAATCAATTCCTGATGTTTTTTATTTTCTTTAATCAATCTGTCAAAAAAAAAGACCAACAAACACAAAGGCATTTAAAACAATGTACGTCAGTACTGGGGAGTTTTATTTGTTTGCTTTACTTCGAAATGTATTATTGGGTTTGCTCTTTATCTGTGAGTCCCAATGAAATCTGCAAATCAGAAGCACTAATGAAACTCACCAAAGCCATACGAAATCAAAGCAGAATTACATTGTGCATGTGAAACCTAACTCCAAACCAGCAAGCAGCACCTTGTGTGGAATTTGAGTGATTCCAGCATTTTGGGGTTGCAATGGTCGATGACAGGAGATATTTGGTACCTCTATGCAACTACAGAACTCTAAGTGTTGATCATTTTAAGGTACTTGTATAAGACAATAGCTTCCAGTCAGGTAACTCCAGCAGTCAGATGATACGAATACAGTATCAGTATTTTCAGACATGGATTGCTATGAAGAGCCCTTGAAGTTCACAACTTGGTAAGAAATGGAGCCCTGAATTTTTAAGTCCTAAAGTAGGTAACTACAGCATTGTCCATGCTAATACTCTTTAGCAAGCTGATTTTTTTTAGCAACAGTTTCTTTTCAACTCAGCTGTTTGAAGCCTGCATTGAAGCTGATCCTTACTTGCTTTCACCTTTTTGCACTGCAATAGAAGATAGTTACACATGAAATGCAGAACTGACATTGACAGAACTGCTGAATAAAGTCACAAACATATTTAAATGCCTGAAGACAAAGTTAGATGGTGAACATTCTAGACCACTAATTGCATCAGCTTCTGGCAGACATGCATTTACCTGAACAAGATATTTAAATATGCCATTACTAACATTTTCATCTTAGTTCCCCTTATTTGGAAGGAAAAATAATTAATAATTGTAACAAAAAAAATAGAACTCTCTGAACAAATTAAATCTTCCAAATTACAAAGCATTCAAAACCATCAGTGAAAGAAAACTCAGAACTTCTGTTTTTTAATTCCAGGATTATAAATTACTAATTTACACAGCCCTCACCTTTGTATCTTAGATCTGATCACAGGAGACAACTGGGCTATTTACAGAGCAATGCTATAAGAAACCCTGCTGTTCATAAACTAATAGCCAAAAAAAAAAACCCATCAACCCAATCCAGAGTGCTCTTTGGACCAAACAAAATGTTCCACAGCCTTTTAACACTCTGGAGGTGAGTCCCTAAGAGCCCAAGTGGTGCAGCTGAGATAGCAACTGGCAGGAAAAAAGAAAGAGACCAAAGATGTTTATAGAAAAACCTTTTTGTGTGTGTACACAATATAGGATATATTTACAAACACTCATCTCTAAGAGAGTAGTCCATGGTGAAACAGAGATCTGTCTTTGAGATTACCATAAATAAGTAAAACCCACAGAACTTGTTAACTTGTGACCTCCTGGAATTACAACCGCTTACACATCCACCACTTCAAGTTCCCACTCTTCCTCCATAATTACTGAGCATCCAACTATGCATTCCTAAGCATTCCTGTTATCAACTAACATTCTGTCAGATGCTAACTAGCGAGATATTGTGCTAGTTTGAGCCTACCTAGAATGTTTTGGTGAGAAGAATTAGACTATAGGCTGTGAAAAGGAAACAATGGTGACGTCTATTTCACTCACAGGCTTGCTGAAATGTACAAGAATAAGAATATAAACATAGATAAGGCAGTTGTTTACTCCCTGTCTTCGGGGCTGCACTTCTCTCTAACCCAACCTGCTGTCTGTGTGACTAATCCATCTGCCTCCTAATCCCCCTGGATGACCCTCCAAACTCATATTTGAACGCAAGGCAAAGTCTGGGGTAAAGTAGAGGGGTGAGAGGAAGGTGGAAGGGTGGTTGAGAGTCCCTCCTGGGGACTCAGGTTTCTAGGAGGGGTGTTGTGTTTCTGTATTACTTTTTCACTTGTATATTTCTGCATATATTGTATATATCTGCTTGTATATTGTGCTAAGCTGTAAATATAGCTTCATTCATCCATTTTCCAGCAGCTGAGTCTAGTCTGGGTGACTTTCTTAAGTGTGGGGGGGCGAGTAACACCCAAACCATCACAAGTGCAAAACAACACTTACCTTGCTGGGCATTTCTCCTTCTGTTTGGTTTCCCTCCCTTTGATGCCCACCCCTACTACAGTACTGGAGTGCCTTACATGAAGAGCAGGACACTCATTTCCAGCCCCCCAAGCAGGAATAAATTTGAAGTTAATGACTAAATTTTGTTAGCAAAAAATACCCAAGCCAAACCAACCAACCCAAACATTCTGAAGGGGCAATACAATATAGAATATGAAACACTAATCAAGTAATTAAGTAAAGAAGTGGCTTTTGATGAATATTCTTTATGTAGCATACTGCCTGGTAGAACTATTAAGCCCAATTTATTATAGCAAAGTTCACAAGCCATGAAATTCAGGAGTCTTCCTACAAAATGCATTAAGACAGTAGTTTATCTGTGCTGACATTTTCAAGTCAAAGAATAGCTCTCAACTGATCATCAGCTTCACTGGACTATGACAGGAGACTGAGTACTACTCAAAAAAGAAACAAGCAGTTTCAAACTCAAATAAAATGCACATTGCAGGAATTAGAGACTACAAAGATTTATCTATCCAAAGATATATCCTGGACTAAATGAATCCTGGACTATTTTTATATCACCATTACTTTTCCAGTATTTAAGTCATCCTAAAGAGTGGTAGGCTATTCAAAGTGAACCAAACAGTTGGCTATTCAGCTCCTGCCAAATTCCCCAAGAATTCAGAGATCTAAGCAGGCATTTTCATTTACAAGTACACACCACGAGCAAAAATAAATCCTCACTGGAAGAACGTCATTTAAAAAGCTCATTAACTGTCCTCAAAACAACTCAGGAGGGGCTATTTTTTGCACAGCACACTGTTACACACACCTCCAGCTGTGCTCAGCACACTCAAATACTCACATTTTCATAGTTTGTTCTTGCTCCAGGTATTTATCTCGCACGCACTTTTCAAAGAGAGCCAAGGCATGTTCACCCTTCTGCACACCGTTAGGGAATTTCCCTTCCTTTGAAAAGTCTGTAGATAGGAGTTCAGACTCTATGTCCTTTAGCAAATCCTCCTGTGAGGAAGTCTCACGCATTGTGGAAATAAGCTTTTTTGTGTAGTCTGTGTCGTAAGGGCTCTCTGAATAGATTTTATCACCTTTTCTTTTCACCAAGTCAGAGTCTTTACTTAGCTCCTCCAATATTTCCATTAATGATTGTTCTGTCTCATTAGTTTTTACATCCTGTCTTTCGAATTCTTCACTAGATAAATGTTCTGGTTTTGTGGAGCTTTCCACCTTTCTTTCAGAGCAGCTATGGGAACAGCCATCTGCCTCTCCACACGGCTGGTCCTGTCTTCCACCCAGAGCACCAGTGCTGCTTACGTCAACGGCTGTTGAATCGTGGTCCAAGGGCAGCAACCCTGATTCCTTTTCCAACACAACAGCATCATCTCCACTATAATCAGTGTTTGGGCAGTCCTTCATTCCAGACGACTTATCAGACTTCTCCTTATCTAGACACTTGGAAGAGGCACTGTCTGACAGATTGACTGGCTCCAGTGTGCTTTGCATTTTGAGTAAATGTCCCTCCATCATCTTCTGAAAACCTAAGGAGCAGAATTCACAATATATTCATATTACATTCAAACATATTATATTTGACATCAACATATTATATACAACATATATAATCAAAACACAACATATTATATTCCAAATCAAAATGAATAGAGACTGGGAGAGGAGAAATAAGGGCTAACAGAAAGTAAAATTTAAAACAGCAAAAATATTTAGATACATGAAATTTTATGCAGAGTTTGTTGATCTTCCAAACATTTACATAAAAATTCCAGCACAAGTTTTTTTTCTAAAGGAAGGTGAGAAATCAAGGAAAGCAAAGAAGAAGTAGTGCACTTACTAAGGTGCCAAGTCATAAAAAGAAGTAAAGCTTCTTAGAATGAATAATTCTATCAATTACATTCATAAAAATTCCAAGTAACCATCTTTGAAAAACACTTCAGGCATAAACTAGCAATGACAAAAATAATCTAGAGCCTTAAGGGTTTTATTTTCCTATACATGGCCCCAAAGCAATAGCATGCCTTGACTTACTCATTCTCACTACATAGGGTGATGCTCTTACCCAATCAGGATATTCAGCTTCCTTACTGTCATGTAGTCACCACCAGGGTGTCTCTATAAGCACCAACCTAAAGGAAGGGGCTGAGGGAGAACAGGGGTGAGATTCCCTACTTCTTTCTGCTTTGAAGTCAAAATCTCTTGCTGGAAGAACACAGATGGTCTGCAGCAGATTTGCACTCACAAAAAGTAGCTTGCAGAGCAAATGCTTGAGGAGCTGCAAAGCTATGTAGAAAGTGTTCTCCTAGAAGGGCACCATATTGAGATCCAAGTAGCCAGAACACTTTGGGAAGAGTCTGGGTATAATGCTCTACCTTCTTTTTTGGGAATCCCAGATGGTCAGGTGTCTGGAAAGCCTGCTGGCATTTTTAGCAAGCACGAGAAGCCCTTATCTAACTTCCCTTTGGTAAAATTCATTAGAATCACAGAAGGGTCTGGTTTGGAAGGGACCTCTGAAGGTTACCTAATCATAACTTTCTGGATGCAACCCTATCATCCAATATTGGGTAAGATAAGACTATTTAAAAACAATGGATTTTTTTTTTCTTTATAAATTCAACTTTGTTATTCCAACAATTATCTCAAAAGCAGCAATAACCTTGAAACGTCAGGCTTGTTTTCATACTTGCTTTCTCTTTCTTACAGTCACACACAGTCCAAGTCCTTCAGTTCCAGACTGTCCTTTGACTCCCTCTGAATGGAAACAACCTCCCTGAGCTGCTTGGCTCCATTTCTCCCGAATCCTGCCTTATTAACCAATGCTTAGCACTGAGGCACTGTTAAAAGGGAGGGATAGGTCAATCTCATTAGGTCTATGACTAGTTGCTACCATGATCACCTTTCACTGTTTGGCATAAAAATCAGATGGAAAAAAATGCAGCAGCCTTGGCCCAGCAGATTCTACCAGGAAATTCCATCAAATGAAAAACCTACCACTTGTATCTGAAAACAGTAGTCACACTACCACTGCCAGCTAATCAGGAAGGAAAAAAGCAGCCAAAGTGAACATAGGGTTGAGAGTATGAAAAAGAACACGCTACAAATGGGTAACAGTCACCAACCAAATGATAACTACACATTTTTATGAAATAAGCAAAACCCCTAAGTGCTACAGCCCCTAAACCAGTACAAGTCAGTGGGAACCCAAAGAAGCTGGTAAGGAAAGCTGCAAATGAGAAGAGAGATGGTGAAAGTGAGAATTTATATGCAAGGTGAAACCTTTTCAAGGGCTCCCCATCTTACAAACAGATTTGTCTGTATTAATACAAGTAACTTACTCAGGGAGGTGGTGGAGTCACCAACCCTGCAGGCATTCAAGAAATGTGTGGACATGGCACTTCAGGACTTGGTTTAATGGCCATGGTGGTGCTGACTTGATAATCCTAGAGGTCTTTTCCAATGAAAACAATTCTATGATTCTCAGCAAATCTCTGATTTCCCTTTGCTTCAAAGGATTTACACTGAAGTCAACACTAGAGCCAACCAATCAATCCATTTGGTTTGTGCAGCCCAAACAACTGTGCTTTCAGTGCTACTTTTTGGTACCTTCTGCAAGTAATGAAAGTTCACCATGTGCTACTCTTACTCTAAAATAAAGCAAACAAAAGAAAACACCCCCACTGATGATCTTAACTCACAAGCAAAGAGTACAAACACAACTGCAAGGAAAAGCATTATTTGACAGCAGTAGAGCAGACTAGCTCCTTCTTAATTAAAAAGGTGCTTGAAATGCCCAATCTTTTGAGACTGATGCACTTAGTACAGCCAACAACCAGAAGATAACTTGAAAAGTATGCTGTTAAGAGTGAAGACAAATTCACCTTTTAGTGTCTGCCTTGTCACGTGCAGTTTAGAATCCACACTCAACTGTACTAAGAGGCGGTACTAGTACAGAGCTGAGGTACAACTTTTCTATAGCAGTTACTCTAAGCTACTCTAAGCTCTTCCTGACAATTCCTCTAGAATTATCAGAGGGTGTTTTGCTCATTTTAAAAGTACTTTCCAAGTGTTATAAACCCCTCCTCAACTTGTGCAGCTGTCTGATGTATTAATGCCTCAAAGCCGCTCATCACCGCCCAGCTGTTGCAGTTCACTCCAACAAGTGATAAAATGAGACATGTGAACTTTGGTTACCACACCTAAAATCTTTGTTTGGTCACTGAACTGGATGCTATTTCTCTTTATATGAAAGCAACAAGTGAAAACTACAGTCCTCTTAAGGTAGTCCTTTGGGAAGGATGTTAAATTTTCATCTTGCTGTGTTACTTCTGTTTGTAAATGATCCTGTGAATTAGTACTAGAAAGATTAACCTATGTGAAAGCAGAAATACATTTGCCTAATTCACAGAATGTCAGGAGCTGGAAGGGACCTCAACAGATCATCCAGTCAAATCCCTCTGCCAGAGCAGGATCACCTATACCAGATCACATAGGAACACATCCAGATGGGTTTAGAATATCTCCAGAGAAGGAGAAACTCAACTCAACTGTAGAGCAATAATACATCACCAACTCCATATCCATGTCTTACACTTTTGTAACAAACACATGGGGAATCTGAATACTGCCTATACAAATCAGTTAAAGCACAAAACATAAGAAGTTATCACGATTCAGTGTTCCTAGTAGACTTGTTCTAATTTTCAGTGGTAGCAAGAATATCACTAACCATGTCAGGAATATTACCAGCCTTTCCCATTCCCATATGCGGCTCAGAGCTACCTGACTCTGTTGGCAACACAATCCAGTGAGGTGTTGGGGACTTTTTGCCTACTTTCATATTGTAATGACTAACTTTTAAACAGAACTACTATTGCATTTGTCACTGGATATAATTTATCTTCCTATCAGGAAATATCCAGAAAAATAAATCATTTGGAGCAACAGTCAGCGCAGGTTCATTTCGACATTCAAATTTCTCCTAAATACCCAAAGTTTGTTATGCCATCCTTAGGCAAATTAATAGAGCAGACATAAATCCAGAGACAGAGAACTGCAGAAATGCTACAAAGCAGGAGCAAGAGGGCTTGTGTGAAAGTCACTTTAAATGATCAACACTGCCAGCCTGGCAGTAGCTGGTTGAAATGAGACCTACTGATATTTAAGTGTTTCACACCAAACATACGGATACAGCAAGTCCCAGATAATTGGACAAGAGATAGTTATTTGAGAGCAGCTTCATGTCTTTACAGGTTTCATATCCATCTTTCATTATCACACTCATCCTTAAAAGTGACTTTTGCAAAAAATCAGGGAATTACTAAGATTATTATATCATTCTCACAAAATACTTAAGAAAATCATAGAATCATAGAATCAGCCAGGTTGGAAGAGACCTCCAAGATCATCCAGTCCAACCTAGCACCCAGCCCTATCCAATCAACTAGACCATGGCACTAAGTGCCTCACCCAGTCTTTTCTTGAAGACCCCCAGGGACGGTGCCTCCACCACCTCCCTGGGCTGCCCATTCCAATGGGAAATCACTCTCTCTGTGAAGAACTTCTTCCTAATATCCAGCCTATACCTACCCTGGCACAACTTGAGACTGTGTCCCCTTGTTCTTCAGTGTCTTTTATGATGTCTTCCAGAGGCACCAAAAGCAATCAAAAAAGGCACATCTGCAATTGTTTTATGTAACGAGATCTTGTTTATTCATCAGACAAGTAAATTGTGGTAGGTCGGCACACGGCACATGGAATGAATAGCCAAGTGTCATCTGAGCACTGGCTGACCTTCTTGCACTGTTTCACCTGCAAAATTTACTCAAACCACTTGCTCTGCCCTTCCTCAAGGCTGAGTCTCTGAACAGTATGGTAAGTGCCCTACTCCTCAGTGCCTCTCGTGCGGGTTTTGTCTTGCTTTCACAGCGTATGTGCCTCCTGCTGCCCATGGCACTGGAGAATGCATCACTACCAACCCAATTTAAAACACCCAGGCTAGGAACTTCTCAAATTAGCATTCTGAGATTAGCCCAGCCCAAGCTTGCCTGTCTGCATACCTAGAATAACCAGCCATCTGTGAGACTGACACACATCTAGCATGGCATGTGGAAAGCTTTCTGTCACTGGCTTAGAATTCTTTCTGCCCTTGTGGCAAGACTCTGCGCTCACACAACTGGTTTGACCAGCTCTCCTCCTCCTCACAATTAGTTTGACACTCTTAACACACCTCCTCAGCGTTCCTGACCCTAGTCTAAAGTTAAGACGACAGCCACTTGTGTCTCTCCACAATGCAGTAACACAAAGCAAAGCAAGTGGAAATACAGCAGTGCAAAACCTGGGGGTGATGAGCGAAGCAGAGAATGAGGGAACAAACTCAGCTCAGATCACCTTCCTTAACACCAATAGGACCCATTTACACAAGCAAACAAAACCACCTCTGTATACATACAGCAGTTACAAACAAGTTGCACCCTTCAAAAACTATATTAGCAGATAATTAAGACCTATCATTCTAGTCTCAAAATTTAAGCCCTTTCTCCCTCCTCCTCTTATTCTTTTCTCTCCTCTATCAGCCTGTTACCAACTAAGGGAAAGAAGAACAGAGATTCAAAGTTGTTCCTTTCCACACATGCTTTAATAGTAAGTCTTTGCTTCAGAGTTCATTCACTGAACACGGAGAAAAGCAGCTTCTTCAGGAGGAGACTGGATGGGGCACTTGGTGCCATGGTCTGGTTGATTGGTTAGGGCTGGGTGATGGGTTGGACTGGATGATCTTGGAGGTCTCTTCCAACCTGGTTGATTCTATGATTCTCTATCAGTCAATCCTCTCCTCTAGTGAAAATTACATATGCACCCTACTTCTTAAGAGTGCTCTTGACACACTCATCCCTTAGCTGTCCATCAGGTTAGCTACTCCAGCCACTTGAAGATCTTCCCCCTCCATTCCAGTACTGCTAATTCGCAGCCACTAGAAGGTAATTTATGATGAAAGCAATTCCCTGTCCACTTCCTACTGTCTGCACAGATCTAATTAAGAACACAACCTTTCCCAGCTGTAGTCTGCTAGTCTGTTTTTACAGGCATGCACTGAGAACACGGTACGTTTTAATTCAATATTATGCCACTACAAACTGCTTGTCTTTTCAATCTTCTTATGGAGCACAAACATGATTCTTTTAAAGCCCTGACTACAAAGAACTTTCCTAAGCAGATGCACTATTAATGCTAGCATTTAATTTCATAAACTAGAGACTGATCCATTCAATACTTACATCATAAACAGTCAAAAAGGAGCAAGTGGCTTTGTTCCAACACACATAAAAGATGACATCTAAAGAAGCATATTAAATGATAACTACAGGAAATTGGTGTTTGTTTTCCTGAGGTGTGGCTTTCTAGAACAACTCACTAACAACGTGGGAAAAAAGGAAAGTGTGTGCCTTGTCACCTAGTAACTCTCACAATGGGGCTCTTTCACAATAACCAGATTAAAAAATGACAGAAGTGTGTGCCCAGGATGGTTCTGTTAAGCAAACAGACTGACAGGTAAGGTCCCACGAAATCAAAGTCATTCTTAGAAGAGAGAAAAAAATATGTTTAAGCTACAAAGCCTACTGTAGAGAAAAGGGCAAACAAAAGAGGAAGGAGAGGCAAATGATTCTCGGGTGTGTGCATACTCAAAAAGTTGTTCAAATCAGGGTAGATTTTTGGAAGAAAGCAAAGAGCATTGAGCTAAGTGACTCTGAAGCACAAAATCTTATGGAAGGGGAACAGTAACAAGAAGTTAATACAGTAAATGCAGTTTATTTGACACCTGACACATTCAGTTTTGCATTACAGCATATAATAATGGTCAGCAGCAGTTAAGTATGGCAGTTCCCTTCAACAATGAAGGATTTTGCATCATCTTTGGGTAGTGTGCTAGTTTGAAGCAAGCTGGAATGTTTTGGTAACAGAACTAGATAACGGGCAGTGAAATGAAAACAATTGATGTCAACTTCTCTCACAGTTACGCTGAGAACTCTGGGAAGAAGAAAGACTTTTTCTCCATTTTGTCTCTCACTCTTGCTTTTGCCTTAGACCTGGTCACATCTCATTAACCCTGCTCCCACTAACCTTGCTCCCTAACCTCTTGGCCGCACCTCTATTCTTCCTGAGAACTGGGGTAAGGTTGAGAGGGCTGGGGGAGGTGTTGGGGTGGTTTGAAAGCCCCTCCTGGGGACTCAGGTTTCTGGGAGGGGAGTTGTGCTTTTGTATTGTTTATCCTTTGTATATTTCTGTATATAATTGTATATAACTGTATATATTGTAAATAGCTGCTTGTAAATTCTGCTAGCTGTAAATAAATTGCTTCATCTATATTCCCAGGGTCTGTCTGAGTTAGCTGGGGCAAATACAAAAGTGTGGGCGGGTGGGGTAACCCCCAAACCATCACAGGTAGGTAGTTTTCACTCAAAGCTGTGTTCCCAAGATAAACCCTGCAGCAGACCCACCAACGAAGACGGAATCATCTATTCTCCAAACAAGCTTATGTGCAATCCACAAAATACTGAAAACACAGCTCTGGCATCAGATTAAGACCATAAATGTTTTTCACCTCTGGATATACAAAAAGCATCCAGCCAGGTTTAATAGACTATGAAAGAAACTAATTTTTAAATAGAAGAACCATGTAAATTTACAAAGCTAGATTCTTTCCTATTCCATATCATATCCATCACAGCAGAGCACTTAAATTTCCTTTAATAAAGTCTCAAAAGGACCCAACACTGTAATGCAGATATGATGCACTGGAGAGAGTAGGTGGGGGAGAAGGAAAGGAGTGATGACATGCTCCATGGCTTATGGGCAGACGACCCTAACAGTCAGCAGCATCCTAAGTACTATGAGCAGGCCAGGCAAGAAGCTAAATGACAGGAAAATCTGGTGATGCCAACAAAAGCAGCCAGAATTCCCAGAAGTCACTATTACTCTTAAGTGGATGTCACCTCAGCACTCATACAGTTGCATTGCCACTGCAGTCTGTGCTATAAACTTGCTAAGGGAACACTACGGATCTCTAAACAAAGTCCACATTTTGACAGCAAAACATCTACCTAGAAAACAAGCCCCTTGAAATTGCTTCAGAGCAATTCTCTCTACATTCTAATTTGAGATCCTTATTTCCTCGTTCTTTCTCAAACTGCTGGATTGATAACTCACAAAATTGCTGCTGCTACTCTTTATTTTGCTTTTCAAGATAAGCTCCACTGGAAATTCATCATAAAAATCTAAACAAACACTCTTAAGCAATAGCCTCCTCAGATGGCCTGTAATAGTTACTAACCTTCCATATAGGTTCTGGTTTTTGAACTCATGGCAAGCTAAAGTCAATTCATTTATCTCCCTTGCTATGCAATTCTGGTTTAGTGTGCAGCTTCCCTTGTCAATTCCTGGGAGAAGGGATAAAGCTCGTCCTTTGGCAAACTTCCTACGAAGACAGCTAGAAAAGGGATTTAAACTTAACATCCTCAGCCTGCCAAGTTGAAGCAAATCATTACTTTCTCTTGCACTAGGCCAGAACATTTGGGCAGCAATACATAACTCAGATAATCGCCTATCTGTCCCAAGTGCTGTGTTACCATTCTCTGTACCAAATTTCAAATTACTTTACAAAAATATTTTATGAACATCTCTGCTCCTCTGTGTCCTCCTCTCAATTCGACCAAAATTGCTCATTTGATCTATGGCTTGTGATGGTTTGGGAGTTACCCCGCCCCCCCCCACACTTTGTATTTGCCCCAGCTAACTCAGACAGACCCTGGGAATATAGATGAAGCAATTTATTTACAGCTAGCAGAATTTACAAGCAGCTATTTACAATATATACAGTTATATACAATTATATACAGTTATATACAAAGGATAAACAATACAAAAGCACAACTCCCCTCCCAGAAACCTGAGTCCCCAGGAGGGGCTCTCAAACCACCCCAACACCTCCCCCCGGCCCTCTCAACCTTACCCCAGTTCTCAGGAAGAAAAGAGGTGCAGCCAAGAGGTTAGGGAGCAAGGTTAGTAGGAGCAGGGTTAATGAGATGTGACCAGGTCTAAGGCCAAAGCAAGAGTGAGAGACCAAATGGAGAATGTTTTCTTCTTCTTCCCAGAGTTCTCAGCGTGACTGTGAGAGAAGTAGACACAATTGTTTTTCATTTCACTGCCCGATATCTAGTTCTGTTACCAAAACATTCCAGCTTGCTTCAAACTAGCACAGGCTTTACATAGATTTATTACTTTTTTTTGCCAGCAGATCCCAGTGTTGTGGCAGTGAGCGAGGAAACAGCAGCTTCATTTTGATACTGGAGGTACCAGATGCAGACACTTATGAAATAGTTCAATTTTGGCAAAGCTGAATATGAAAGCAGACATACAGCTTACCTACATATTTAGAAATCTGTGGGGGATTTTATCCCTGTGTATCAAGTGCTGTGTGAACAGAAAATGTAACCTAGTTAAACCAGACTAAACCAAGAAGCTTTCATGAGAACAGCCCTGTTCGTCCACCTGCAGTGCAAGGTGAGGTTTTTCTGTTTCGTTTTTGCTAAAACAAAATATCCTCAACTATTCTCTGATGGTCATCATGCTGACCAGCAAAATGAACTTCCCTCTCCTTTCTAACTAACAACAAACTTATCTGTAGTTTACATCTCTCATAAGGATTCTATCACAAATGGCTTTCCCAGACTAAGCACTACATCACTAGGTAACACTGCAAAAGAGGGAAACTCAAATCCTAGAGACAATTCTATTTTCAACTGAGATTTATTAAGAAACAAGGATTCAGCTGAAGGAGTTCTGTTCTAGATGACAAGATACAGCAGCTGACAAATGACAAAAAGTAGCTGTGTATCAGCTGTGTAGAGGGACAAATCAAAAGTTCCAACATTGTGATGGTTTGGGTGTTCCCTGCCCCCTACACTTTAGAAATCACCCAGACTAGTCTCAGCCGGGCTCTGGGAATATAAATGAAGCTATTTACAGCTAGCACAATACACAAGCAGATATCTACAGTATATACAGTAATATACAAGGTAAAAAGTAATACAGAAACACAACTCCCCTCCCAGAAACCTGAGTCCCCAGGAGGGGCTCTCAACCACCCCTGCACCTTCCCCCTGCCCCTCTCAACCTTACTCCAGTCCTAAGGAAGAAGAGAGGTTCAGCCAAGAGGTTAAGAAGCTAAGGTGAGTGGAGGGTGAGGTTAGGGAGATGCAGCTCAGATGCAGTCCAGCCAGAGAGTGCCACAAAAAAATGGCAAGAGTGTTATCTAGTGTTTGCCTTTCTTCTTCAGCAAGATTCTGAGGGGTGTAGACATCACCATTGTTTTCCTTTCACAGCCTATGATCTACTTCTTTTCACCAAAACATTCTACCCTGCTTCAAACTAGCACACAACATAATCAAAAGGGACTGGGATAGAAAGTGCACAAAACCCCAGATTTTTTTGCATAATCTAGCATGAGATGTACAAACAAAAACCCAGAAGGACTATTTGAAATGCATCTGGTTACATCTCACATCTAAAGGTAGTTGGAGTAGCAAGCCACCGAATTTTACAAGTGATAAAACACTATAAAAAGAGATGAAGTGGACTAAAAAGCATCACAATAACCATGAAAAAGTCCAAAAAGGAAGATCACAAGAAGAGATGAAGTTGATCACCACCACCTGTATTCCATACAAAACAGCGAGAGGGTGGTGATGATGATATCCTGGTACTTACAGGTCACATACATAGGAAACAAAACAAACACAGACTGGCAGAATGGCAGGGCCTGGAAGGGACCTTGAAAGCTCATCTAGTGCAACCCCCCTGCCAGAGCACGTATACCAGATCACACAGAAACATACCTGAGTCCCATCTACAGTAGCTCTCCTATTACTTACTTTTGCCAAAGGCTGAGTACAAGATACAGCTCTGATTTAGACGGAAGATTCTTGGGATTTCACCTAATACTGGCAAGAAGGAAACGGTGTCAGGAAGGAAGGGACAGTCTCTTCTCACTTGTGCCCTGTGATAGGACAAGGGCCAATGGAAGTAAACTACAGCACAGGAAATTCCACCTTAACATGAGGAAGAACTTCTTTACCGTAAGGATCACAGAGCACCGGAATAGGCTCCCCAGAAAAGTTGTGGAGTTTCCTTCTCTGGAGACCCCTTTGGATATGTTCCTGTGAGAACTATGCTAGATGCTCTGACATGTTGTTGATCTCCAGAGGTCACTTCCAACACTCTGCAATCCTGATCCCGTGGTTCCATCTACACAGAAAGGAAGAGGACTGCAATAGAGACAGGACAAGTGTGACTCACCGGCACAAGTGGTAAAGCTAGAGGTGTACTAGGACACTGAGTCCTCCAGCCCAGACCTAACTTGACACAGCTCCCCGATTCAGCTCACATAGAGACTTTGCTTCGATGCGTGTGCTTGAAGGGAGGAGACTGGAATGGTGTGTACACACAGCAGGTAGTCTCAGGATTCCCCTACTTTTAACAGCTTAAAAATTATCTCAATTATTTTCCTCTTTTTTAATCTTTTACATAAGCACGGATTGTGCACGGTGCCAAGGTACAAAGCTCAGCATTACTATCAATTCTTTTAACGTGAGTCAAGTGCTTTAGAAAACAAGGTTTATTCAAACTTTATCTTTGCTTTTCTTTGCCTATGTCACAAGTTAGGTAGCTGAGCGTTACTGTGTGAATTCCTGCAAAGGCAACACCAGGTTTTCTCATGCAAGTGGTTAATATTATGGCAATACTAACTCCATACACAGAGCCAAGTAACAGCAAAAATCCAAAATAATGTTCAGCAGTTACGGTTTAATGAGTAGGACTGGACTTGATCCCATCGTAAGTCATGGGACACAACTTGAGTGCTATTTGTTACCATACTAGTTCCAAGTTTGAGAGCTCAGGTCTCAGGGGAAAACAAATATTAGCAGCAGTGTCCTTAGACTGTGAACTTCAAATGAGACTTGGATGCTTGAAGATTTACAAACAAAACACACAGAACTCTTCCTGTTCTAAGTAAAGAAAATCAGTTTCACCTACACCCCTTGGCAACCAATACCATACTAGCAATGGGACTACTGTAACCTTTCAGGGTGTCAGCATCATGCCTTCATGTCTGCTTTTCTCCAATCTTCTGACACCAATTTGTTCCTGAAGAGATTTTTTTCCTCACCTCTGTTCAGTTTGAGCCAGCAGGGTCATGTCTGCGACTTCAAAATTACCTGTTAAAGCTTCCCAACACCGTGTTTGGCAACACGAGAGTTAAGTCCAGTATAGGATATTGCCAACTACTGGTAATGTTCACAAAAATTGCAGAATACCAATTTAACATATTTGTCCTGCCTCATAACACCACTGCATCCAGAAAAGTGCTTATTTTTTTCCCATATCTCTGTAAAAAGCCAGCTTCGGCAAATTCTGTATGAGCTTTGGGTAGTGATGGTTAACATCCCTGATAATTAGGACCAAGGAAACCATTCTCTGTACTTGATTCTTCTGTCCTTCTCTGAACACTCTGAAACAGTGACCCTCAAAAAACTAGCAAACATCTGTCAATAACCCCAGATTAAGTCTTACAAAACAATAGAAAATGCTGTTTGAAAGCCAAGGCATGAAAGGATGACTAAATGGAAAAGGAGTCAAAGGCAACACAGAATACATCTACTTTTTTGTTTCTCCATAAAATTCTATGATTCTATGAAAATGGATGACATTTCAAACTGACAGTCTTATGAAACATCTTCAGACTTTCAGTTTCACATACTTTTAGAGCTTAACCATCTCCTAAAGTCAATAGCAACACAAGCATTCACTGCTGCCAGTAACTGGTGATTACATTTCCTTGTGGGCTTTACAATGCAGCTGCAGCTCATGCTGTTTCAACTATTTCCTCGTACCACAGAGCATACAAGGGGCAGTGATCACCAGTAGCTTTTTAGTGTGTTCTGCTCAAAAGATTTTAAAGTATATAAAAGAGATTTACAAGACTTAAGAGAAACCATAATAAAGCCAAATCACGGCTTTTCTAATCTTCAGTTCTGCAAGAGATCTTCTCCTGGCCTGCAAAAGTCTCACTGCAAGTATATACATGTACCAGACTCATCTATGCAGACTGTTTTCCAGGACAAGAGCCCAGACCCTCAAGCTTAAATCACAATCATCTCGCTGAAGTTGCAGTAAAGCTTTCTGTTTTCCAGCCCAGAAGCGCAAGCAGCTTTTGCAAATACCATCTGCTAAAGAAGGACACGTACTCTTACCTCAACACTGCAGCTGGCTCTGAAAAAAATAACCTTCACACTGCTCTAACGGTGCCTGGGTTTGGTTATCTAATTATTTAGCCACACAATGAAATTAACATACAACCAGCCAACCAGGACAACCTGGTTAATTACGAGGGGAAGAAAGATGTCAAGAAACAAAGAGCTCATGGGCCGGCACAGGAACGAGAGCTGCCGGCTAGAGAGCTCCTGACTCTTAAGGTGCTACTAAGGCAGGACTTCGTCCCCCGGGACCTCGTGTCATCCCTCCTCCCAGCACACCCCGAGCTTCACCCACGGACCTGGCGCGACCGCCGCCAACCAAGTGCCCTCACCTGCGTATGCAGAGCCCTTCGCAACAGCCACCATGGCGTCGAGACAACTGGGAGATGACTCCCTCCGCCCCCGCGGCCCCTGCGAGCCCGGCGCGACCACATTCCCCTAGGGGTTTAACGCCAGATGACTCCGGCACGCCGCGACAGGCAGCCGGAGCGGCTCACCGACAGAGCCCTCCTCCCTAAGCCCTCCGCGGGGCGCCAAACCGTCACATCCCTCCTCATCCCGGCACCCTCGGACGCAGGCTCCCTTCGCACCGCCCCCTCCCGAGAGCCGAGCAATGCCTGCGGAGCTACGCGGGGATGAAAAGCACCAGCAACGAACACCCCGGCACCTGCCTGCCCTCCGGCGCGGTCCACTCACCCGCTCACTGCGAAGCTAGCAGAGAAGGCGGCAGCTAACCCATGGCGGCGGTGTACTCCGCCCGCCGCCGCCACCGTGCCGGCGAGCTGACACATCAACAAAAATGGCGTCGCGGGCGGTGCTCCGGTGCAGGGACCGGGGGCGGGAAGAGGCGCGGCCAGCCCGCAGTGGGTGGGATCGATGAGAGCCCGTCGTGGGGACCGTGTCGGCGGGACGGGGTATGTCTTTGCAGGCGGTAGTCCCGCCCAGCCGAGTGCTGCAGGTCGGCGTTAGGGAAAATTCCCCAACACGTTCAAAGTGAGGGCGGTTAAGGACTGGAGTCGGTGATGCAGCGAGGACTGGACAGCTCTGTCCCTGGCGGTACCCGTGCCGGAGCAGTTCGGGAGCGCCTTGCAGTGACGGCGAGACGGGTCACGCCGCCGCCGCTCTTCTGTGCTCTCGCTGCCCTCCCACAGCCACTGCTTTTAAGCACGCTAATAACAGATTGAGGGGCAAAAAACGAGACGTGAGTTGAAGGCGCTAACAGCTTTAAGAACTGAAACTGCGAAACTTCACACCGCAGATAATTTAGAACATATGTATAAATATTCCAACCGGGAGAGATGTGGGTTTATTTTTTTAATCTCCCTTTATTTAAACATACAAACTTTCTAGGTATGCCATCTGATGTCTGGGATTTCATGGAGTTCCAGCTCTTATAATTCTGTGGCTCTCCACAGTGCCAGGCAACATGACCAGAGCAGCACTGCCCAGGGGGTGCCAATCACGTTGCCCGCTCACCTGCTGAGAGGGCGCCCACCCCCAGCTGGCGATCACCTCAACCCTTGTCAGTCACCCAAGCTTTGCTCTACAGCAGGAGACACCGAGTGCTGCCCTGGCCGCTCACTGTGAGCGGAAGCTCCTCCGCACCGCTGGGCGGCAGCTATAACCCGCCGGGGCAGCACGTGTTCTCGGCCCGCCGGCCAGTCGTCGCTCGGAGCTGAGGGGAGTGGGACGCGGCTGAGTGTGGCTGTGGCGTGGCTGGGGCATTATCTTTCGCTGCTCTCCTCTCGGCTGTCCTGTGAGGTGTTGGTGCCGTTTCCCGTGTGCTGCAGCCTGGGCCGCAGAGGTCTGCTCTGAGGGAGGAAAGGGACGTGGGGGTGGCAGCGTGAGTCTGGCGGTTTGGCCTACACCGGCCGAGCCTCGCTGCAGGCGTTGTGGTGGCGGACGGTTAGCTGTTGTTCTGAGTGGTAGTTAACCGGTAGTTAGTTCTCAGTTGCGGTTGAAAAAGCTCATTTCTGGTTGAGGTGGTTGCAGTGTTAGTCCAAAGACAGCTCTGCTTTGTTTGCACATTCATTTTAAGTGATTGATGCAACGATTCAGCTGCAGTACAAGTGCAGTAAAAAGCTTGTCCGAAGCTTGATTAAAGATATTGCAGCTTTGTTCTTCTGTAATTAGTTGTGTGCTTGATTACTGAATAAACGTTATGATTACGGCTTACAAATACAGTTAACTTCGAATTGCCCAAGCTTGTGTGGCTGGAATGTCTTAGATAATTGAAGAACCAGGATAATTTGAGTCCTAAAAAATGTGGCACAGATAATGTGCAGTGGGAACTGGAAACTCTGCTGAAGGAACTCTTGCTTTCGTTGGCGTCTCAGTACTTTATGATGCATGTTCTCCTTTAGTCCAGATGGGGAAAGGAGGAAGATGATTCTGGAAGATCTGAAATAGCTTGGTATGCAGCCATCTTTATAACAGAGGCAGCTTTATTTCGTGCTTGGCAAGAGTTCTAGTTTGGGCAAGATTTACCTGATGAAAATGTTTCTGGGTAGGGAAAAAAGGCCATATAAGTTTTTTGTTGCCTCAGTGGAGAGCTTGGGCTGAGGTGGAACAGGCTACAGCTGGAACAAATTTTTTGTAGATGATTGAGTCAACAACTTATAAAATCCTGGTTCATAGAGTGTTGGTGTGCAGTGTTAGCGAAATGCTTGTCTTGTAAGAGTTGTTTGATAAGGAGTACTGGGGAAGGCCACAAGTCTTGTAAGATACCCATTACAAGTAAAAATCTCTCCGTTCAGAGTCTTTTGTTTCTGGATGTCACAAAGCTAAACATAAACTTAGCATAGGCCACAGCTTCAGCAGTACTGAAAGAAACTTGTACTCTTTCAGCTACTGTGGAATTGGTCTATCCTGGATTTTTGCTGTATGCGTATTGGGAATTACATATTTGTTTGGTTTTTTTGCTGTTATTCCTGCTGAGCAGCGTTAGCTGAAACAAATTTATGGGTGGAGGATATTAAGGCTTACTCTGAGTGATAAGCAGAGAGCATGAATGTTGCTTTAATAATACTGTTGATAGCAGGTCTGAATAAACGTAGCATCCGCATAACAAGAAGTGACTTCCAGGGTATGTCATGGCCCTGGCCTCTCCTTTTCCTCAAATAGCTAGCAGAATAGTAGGAGTAGACAAGAGCCTTGTGTCTTCTGGCAAATACTTTGTAAGACAGTGTCACGGAAGGTAGTTTGGGAGGTTGTGAGGGAAATGCGTGGAGACTCACTTGTGGATTTTCAAGTGATTTATTGCTCAAACACGGAGATCCCCCTCCCGAACTAAATTCCCCACGTGAGTTCTTTTAGGATTGAAGTTGTAGAATAACATTTCAGAAAATAGCAGATAAAGGAGAGTCTGTGATTTCTCTAGAGGTCTTCTGAGTCTTTAAAGTTACTCAGTCTTTAGGTGAGGAGTTCTTGCTTTGGTTTACTCACGATTCAGCGGTTCAGATTAGCAGGATTCAAAGTTTGAGCAGGTGTCCCTTTGTTTGTCAGGATCGGGCCCAAGCGGGTTTCGGGCCTCTGCGGGCCCCTCGTCGGGCAGGGCCGATCAGGAACGAGAGGTCACCGGAGCAGAAGCGAGGCAAGCAGGCAGGCTAGCGAGCGAGCAGGTAGGAGCAGGTACCAGCAAGCTGCCGATCCAGGAAGGCACACCATTTTATAATGTTCAAAAGAGATGTAACCCACCAGTCCAGGCTATTTTACGTTATTCTTACAGATTGGCACAAATTATAATTAACCCATATAATTGGACAATTTTTACCAAAACAACTTCTAAGACCACCCCAAGCTCGGCCCACACCAGGTGTTGAGCGGGCATGAGAACTGCCGTTCCCCCTAACCAAAACAGTGGCCATTGTTTACCTTTTATCTCGACTAGGGAGAGACTTTCTCATGGGACTGAAGGATTGTTTTGGTTTTGCGAGGCTCTTGGCATTAATGTGAGACACTATAACTTTCACAACAGGGAGGCCTGCTAAGGGCTTCTGCTACCCTCCATGGCAGACAGGCACAGTTTAGCATTGTTAATGCCTTTGTAAAATTGTTCAAACCCTCTTTCCAAATACTTGTGCTTCTAGGACGTTCCATGGAACACTTAACTGGTAGGGGGAGCTTGCATTTGGCTGGAGCTGAGAAGGGAAGTGCTGTGAGTTACCACATTTTCCATTTGTCCCAAATAATCTGTTTTGGAGAGCAGAAAAGTCTTTGTAGATATTTGCTGTTTCTGGAACTTTGACTGGACACTTTGCTGTCATATTTAATCTACTGCAGCATTTGTATCCTAATGGGCAGCTTCCTTCTGGTAAGAATCGCTTTTAAGATTTTTCTCTCACAGATGTCGCGTTCTAATTTGCGTCAGAAGAAGCCAAGGAAATCACAATACTCATTTGAACGTGCTGCCTCTAACGACTTGGATAAAAATCTCTTCAGTTCAATAAAATCAGCCTCTGATATGACGACTTGCCATTATTGTGGCCTCTCTGGTAGGTGCCTGTTGTCCCATAGTCTATGGTAGATAGGATATCTGTGAGCAAAACTGGATCAAGTTTGCTTAGGAATGTCTTGAAATGGTTGTTTTTATCTCCTATGCAAGTAGAGCAACTATTCAGAATTTGAGTTATAAAACTGTTAATCAAAAGAGAACTCTTAATAAAAAATGCTTTGACTTTTTTTTTTCCTTTGTTAAATTTAACAGCAGGAATTTGGGACATGTGGGGCAGTAGTCATTGATAGCTATGTGTGAATACAAATATTTGTTTGTCTCTGCTTAGAACTGTAGAGAAAAAAGTCTTGTAGTTCATTTAACAATGCAGTCTATATCTGCTCTTCTGATACAGGTATCTCTCACTTGTTTTTTAGGATCACTCAGATGTTCCCAGTGCAAGCAGATAAGCTACTGCTCTGTAGATTGTCAGAAAAAAGATTGGCCAGCACATCGTATTGTGTGTGACCCAATTAAAGAGAAGTAAGTTTGTTAAAGAGTTCTGCCAAATAATCTTAGCAGAAGTGTGGTGTCTCTCCCAATGCAACTCTAAAGACTCTGTAATGACACTATTACAGTAAAATGTGTTGCTTATCCTTAGACTAGCTCTGCTGCTTTAGAAGGGCAGCTTGCAAGGTCTGTTGTGTGATGATACAAAAGCGTTGTTTGGGTCAGAACTATAAATGTGCAGCAGGAGTATCAACCACACGACTTTGCTGTTGCAGTTGATGATGTAGGGAAGGGAGGAGAAACAAGACTTTGCTTTTCAGCAGTGGCATGGTTAATGGATTGCATTTAACGCTCTGAAGAGGCACATTTTGAATCTACCTGTATACCCTCAGTGAACTTTGTGGATGTTTTATCTTTGAGTACAGTTGCAGATAGAAGAAGTTGTCTCAGCCAGGCCAGTCTCTAGCTGCTCATTACTGCTTTGTGTCATGCCAGCTAAGATGCATGAGAGATCACTTCCTAATCTCTTCTAATTAAAGTGAGCACCAATTAGGTTATGATATGGGACAAATTAACTGTCTTGGCACAGTTTCAGGGAGTGATCTGAGCATTTAAGTTGACAGGGTCTAGGAAGGAGTGATGATCGCAGTCTGATGAATCTGCAGACAGTTATCCTTGGTCTTCTACTGGCAGCCTCTCTTCTCATACCTTCTGAGTTGAAGGACTGCAAGACTGGGACCAGGGGGACAAAGTCCCTTCCACAGTAAGTGAAGACAAAGGTTTTCATCACCTGAGGAACCTGAACATACACAAGTCTATGGGACCTGATGAGTTGCATCCTAGAGTCCTGAGAGAATTGGCTGATGTCGCTGTTAAGCTGCTTTCCATGATACTTGAAAGCCCTGGCAGTCAGGTGAAGTCCCTGGTGACCAGAAGAAGAGAAGCATTCCACCCATTTTTGCAAGAGGTACAAAGGAGGACCTTGGGAACTGCTAACCTGTCAGTGTCGCCTCTGTGCCTGAGAAGATTGTGGAACAGAGCCTCCTAGAAGTTCTGATGAGTCACGTGGAAGACAGAAGTGATTTTAAACATCAGCATGGCTTTAAGTGCAAGTCCTGGCTGACAAACCTAGTAGCTTTCTAGATTGCATTATTGGACAAGGAAAGGGCAATGGATGTCATCTATCTGGACTTCTGCAAGGCTTTTGACATGGTCCTCCACAACACTGTCATCTTTAAATTGGAGAGAGAAGGATTTGATGGGTGAATCATTCAGTGGATAGGGAATTTGCTAGATGGTGGCACTCTGAGGGTAGTGATCAGTGGCTTGATGTCTGAATGGAGACATGTGCCAAGTGGTGTCGCTTTGAGGTCTGCACTGGGACCAGTGCTGTTTAATATCTTCATCAGGGATCTAGACAGTGGGGTCAAATGCATCCTGAGCAAGTTTGCAGGTGACATCAAACTGAGTGGTGCAGTCAACATGCCAGAGGGACCTGGACAAGTCAGGGCCCAAGCGAACCCCAGAAGGGTCAAGAAGACATGTTGCCAGATCCTGCACCTGGGTCAGAACAATTCTCATTATCAGTACAGGCTGGGAGGTGACGAGATTGAGAGCAGCCTTGCAGAAAAGGACTTGGAGATACTAGTAGATGAGAAGCTGGGCATGAACCAATAATGTGCACTTGCAGCCCACAGCACAATTTGCCTTCTGGGCTGCATCAAAAGAAGTGTGGCCAGCAGGTTGAGAGAGATGATTCTGCCACTGTACGCTGCTCTGGTGAGACTTTACCTGAATTACTGTGTCCATCTCCAAGGCACTCTACATAAGAGGGACACAGATTGAACAGCGTCACAAAAAAGTGATCAGAGCATATGGAGCACTCTCTTACAAAGACAGGCTGAGAGAGCTGGGATTGTTTAGCCTGGAGAAGAGGAGGCTCTGGGGAGCAATCTTCCAGTACCTGAAGGAGGCCTACAAGAAAGCTGAGGAGGGACTGTTTACAAAGGCCTGCAGACAAGGGGCAATGGTTTTAAACTGGAGAAAGGTAGATTTAGATTTGGATACTAGGGTGGATATGAGGGTGGTGGAACACTGAAACAGGTTGACCATGAAGGTGCTGTAGACCCCATTCCTGGAGACATTCAAAGTCAGACTTGATGGGGCTGTAATCTATGTTGGGATGTCACTGCCTAATACAGGAAGATTTGACTAGATGTCCTTTAAATGTTATAGAATCAACCAGGTTGGAAGAGGCCTCCAAGATCATCCAGTCAACCTATCACCCAGCCCTATCCAATCAACTAGACTCTGGCACCGAGTGCCTCATCCAGTCTTTGCTTGAACACCTCCAGGGGCGGTGCCTCCACCACCTCACTGGGCAGCCCATTCCAATGCCAATCACTCTCTGTGAAGAACTTCCTCCTAACATCCAGCCTATACCTACCCCGATGCAACTGTGTCCCCTTGTTCTATTGCTGGTTGCCTGGGAGAAGAGGCAAACCCCCACCTGGCTATCATGTCCCTTCAGGTAGTTGTAGACAGCAATGCAGTCACCCCTGAGCCTCTTCTTCAGGCTAAACAACCCCAGCTCCCTCTCCTCATAGGGTCTGTGTTCCAGGCCCTTCACCAGCTTCGTTGCCCTTCTCTGGACACGCTCCAGCATCTCAACATCTCTCCTGTCCTTTCAAGCCCAGTGCATTCTGTGATTCTATATCTAAATTTACAAGCCATCTTATTTCTGCAAGTTTTGCTACAGTGACTGAATGAGGAGGGCACAGGAACAATCTGGCATATGTGTTATCTGGCTATTATATCTTCAGTCAAAACTAACCTTTTTCTGGGGTGATTTTGTAGTTCATACAGTTGGTTTGGGATTACAGTGTTAGCAGAGCTCCACAATAATAGTCGAAGTTTAACTCTCCATTATAGTAAAAAATAATTTGTTGATGGCATCAGGAAAACCACAAGATGTTGGGTGGTGGGAAACTAATGAGTTAGCCATTCTGCATTTTCTCGAAGGAGGAATAAAAGTTGACAAAATGTGCATGCTGTGAACACAGCCTTATTGTTCTTTTTACAAGTAGATATTACAAATGTTTCTTACATGTCTTTCAGTTCTTCAACATTAATATCTTGTTCTTTTGATTACAGCTTAAGTAATGATGATGGAGGCAGTTTACCTGCTAAAACCGAGAAGGAAGTTTACCTTAAGGTATAAGAATACCATTTTCACTATGTTTTGAGTGGGTCTGCTGTGAGCTAGTTGGAATATGCTTAATTTAACCTGTACAGGAAAGGAAAAACATCCAGAGGTTACAATCTCCTTTTAGTGCTTCAAAAGTTACTGGGAGAAGTATTCAGAGATTTGTTACTTCTGGAGCCCTTAGCAAAACAATCAGATAACTTGAGTTTTGTTTGAATAAACATCTGTGAAAAATCAAGTGTGTGATGTTGCTGGAGAAATATGTTAGGAAGGAAACAGATGTGGCTGGTTCAGTTTAGAAGAGTTCTGGTGGTGTTTTCTGCATAAATGATGATCTGATGCTTGGAGCCTTGTAAATTATTGCAGAAATACATGTGCTGTAGTATTGTACAGTAACAGACTCAGATAAACTTTTGCTTCTTTGCCATAGCAGGAGTTAAACGTGATGCAGGTCTCCTCTGTATTGTTTTGAAGCCTCTCTTGATCTTACTTTCAGACAGACGTTTCCTGTAGTCTTCTGGAAACTCCTCTGCAGGAGATGATTTTACTGCCTGTGGTTTCTTTGGGTCATACTTAAGAAAGCAAGTAAATGTGCATACCTCTAGCTAGCCTTACATTTGCACTGTAGGGGAAAAGTTTGTTGTGCACTTCATTGAAGTAGCTCATTCACCTCTTTACCTTTTTGAAGCAATTCAGAAGAGAGATTTCATTTTGAGTCATGAAACTTCTGTTACTTCATTCTGATAAGTTTCCACTGTATGTATGTTCTTGTGAGTGTATTTAAATAAGTCTTATGAAATGATAGTGGGGGACCTTTCTATAAAGAGGATGTCCAATATGGATAATCTGTTTGTATCCAGTTTGTTTTGAAGTAAAAGAAAGCTTTATTTTTTCATAGCTCATCTTCTGAAACTGAAGTTGCAACGAAGTAGAAGAGTTTATTTTTCTGTACTGAGCAATACTTACATCTCTTGCTATTGCTAAGTGCTTTTTTAGTGAAGGATCTTAGTTGCAAGTAAACAATTAGTTGGCAGTTGCAGCAGTAGTCTTGGTCACAATGCTTTGGCTACAGTATCTTGGTCCAACTGTAGAAGTTTTCCCTGAGGATGTGATGAGGTTACTTTTTTCAGGTGTCTGTAGATGTTACAGGAATTCAGCAGGTCACACTAAACATCTAGACTTCTGAAAATGGATGTCATCTATAATCTGCTCTGTGCTGTTAGAGCTAAAAGAAAGCAGGTGGAATCCAATTCCTTGTGTTTGAGAACATCACAAGGAGGCAGTACAGCTTCATTGTCCTATAAAACAGGTGTGAAAGGAAGAGGTGAATGTGTGATGCTAAAGCACTCATCTTTCATTGTCTGCCCAGTGTACCTCAAGTCAACAAAAGCACTTTTTACGTGTTCCTTGGGGTGATAAAAAGTTCTTTTTATTTGTTACTGTAAGGAACTAGAGCTGAACAACTCCAGTTTAAACATAATAAGGTTTTTGGCTTTTTTTTTCTGATAGGATAATTCAGCATCTGTGGATTCTCTAAAGACAGAAAAGCATGTCAAGAAAGTAATGCTTTCAGATCTCCAGACTTTAGGGATCAAAAAAGCTATGGAAATACAGGTACTTTGAAAGAATCCTGCAATAGTTTGTTGGCTTGCATTTGAAGTTTTGTTAAGCATATATAGCTGTGTGTCACCTCAGCTCATTTTGCAAATTGTGCAGAATTCCTGTTACTTTTTATAAAAATAAGTAGATACAAGCAGGGCTATGGGGGAGGGGGGGGAGGGGAGCAGTAAGTAAAGAAGATTGTGAAAATCAGGGAAATATCACTGATTTTCCTCCCTGCAGTTAATTGCTGCTAGATCCAAGCCAAAAGTACAAAATCACCTACGGAGTGAAATGCATTTATCAACATGAACATTGACCTGGATAGTACACTGCAGGTTGTTCCAGCTTGGTTACCATCACTATGGCTTTTATCTTTAGGGTAAAATAACAGAGTTCAAGAGCCCAAGTGAATTTTATATACAGATGTGTTCTCCAGAAGTTTTAGACCAGATGAATAAAGCGGCTGTGAAACTGCAAGACAGTCACATGTTTATTAAGGAGCACCACAATGCTGTCAGAGGGGAAGTCTGTGTTGTAAGATGTTCTTTGGATCAGGTAACATCTGGTTGTCCATAAAATAAGCATTCTATGTTGGGCTCTTAAGTGTTTTGCATTATTTACTTTTATGCCTTTGCCAGTGAGGGCTACTTTTTTAGAGATTAGTTTATTATGGTGGAATTGTGGTAGTGGCTAGCTTTAGAACATCTAGAACTCAAGGCTGTGATTTTCTTTCTTCTCTCTAAGAAGCTTTCTTCTATGTGTTTCTGTACTTGAGCCAAGTTTGCCCTACTGTTATTTGAGGCTGTGTGTGTTTTTTAGCAAATTTAAACTTCTGTACTTAGAACTCTTTTGGAATATGACTCTGCTTATTTATGGAAGTTATTCTTACTTAATTTCTTATCTGACCTTCTTAGTTGTGTTTCTGTAGACACACCTAGTTCCTGTTTTCATTCCCATTGCATTTTTGTGTTTCTTCTCCTTTTCTTCCTCCACTGTTAGCAAATTCTTGATTTGCTATATGGCAGCCAACATCCATAGGAGTAGAATTTTAGCTTTGCAGCAATGAACACTGCAGTGAGCCATGTTTATCTGACTGACTTTGGAGCTGTTAAGTGCCTTTGATAAACCTGATGAAGTAAAGAAAAATGTTTTGTTCTTACTAAGATTATTGTTTATTCCTCCACAGAGCTGGCGTAGAGCACTGGTAGAAGATGTGGATAAAGTACAAAAGAAAGCACATGTATTCTATATAGATTATGGAAATAATGAAAATATTCCATTCTCCTGCATTAAAGTTCTACACAAAGACAATGAACTGCTGTTTCCTCCTAGTGTGAGTTCTGTTTCCTTGACAGTAGATGAAAGTCTTTTAAATGAATGGCTGCAAAACGAGTGTAATTTGCGTCTCAGAGTAACTGTCCTTATCACAGTATGTTGTGTTCAGTGAAAGGGATGCACAAAACCTGCTATACTGTGCTATGCTTACATCCTGAAGGTGTTCAGGAGGTGTTCTTAGTTGTACAATAGGAGTGACAAAGGCTGACTGGGCTTTTTTCTTTCTAGTCTCAGAATTCTTGGGTTCTGAGCTGGTAAAAGAATCCTTCAGGGTGGCTAGGTTCACATGTCCCTTACATGCTGGAGGACATCAGGGGAGACATTCTGTCTGCATATTCTAATCTGGTCCCATGCAGTAGTGAAAAATCAATAGTAGTATGGGCAAACTTTGGTCTGACTTTATTGCCATGCTATGTGAATGTCTTCCATTACAAAATAGGTGATCTAGCTTTAATCTGTTTAAACTGGTATATTTACCTATAAATAGAGAAGCATTCTTTCAGCCAGTGACCTACAACTTGCCACTGTTGGAATAGTCTTTCATGGTTTGTTCACTGGCTTTCTGCTGGGTCCTTAAGATTTTGATAGCCCTTTGAATCTTAATTTAAAGCCCTCAGTGTTTGCTACTGAGGAAATGTAGTTTACAGTTCAAAGTTAATTTCCTAAGCCTTTACAAGAGAGTTAAGAAGTTAGTTGAATTAATAGCACTTCAAATGGCTTTAACTTTTATGTGCAAGATGGTATTTCCAAGGTTATTAATGCTTTTTTGACAGGGCAGAAGAACTCCCTATTCCCTCCTGTTCTAATTCTAATTCTTTCCAGGTCATTAAGTGTTCCTTGGCCAAATATGATGCAAAAGGATGGAATGAAGACACCACCAACTTTTCTTCCCATCTCAGGGGAAAGTACTGTTCAGTGACTGTTGTTAACATAGTACAGGAGGAAATGATGTTGAATTTTGCTGTAGATGTTGTTTTCCCAGATCTTGGTAAGTACTTGGAAAGAAGGGAAACCAAAGCATTTGATCAATCTTTCCTGTCTCCTTTCCCTGCTCATGGCAAACCTTAGTGGATAGAGACAAGCAGAGCACCTGGTCTTTGAGGGAGTTTTGAATTCAGATTTTTCAGCTGAGCTGATTTGGTATGGCTTTGAATTGTGGAACCAAGTCAATACAGAAGATATGCTCTTGACATCTTTGGAAGACTGTGCTTGGATATTTTTTTCATCTGCAAAGCAAGAATAGTTACATGCTAAGAGCACATCCTTTTCATTGATATGCAGCCCACACAAACTTTAAAGGGATGGGTGGCTAATCCTCTTAGCTTGCTGAAATTCTTGACGTGCAGGAAGCTTGTCTCTGCAGTCTATAAAATGATGATGCACTTTTGTCTTACCTAAATTCATAGAATCATGGAATTGTTGGGGTTGGATGGACCTCAAGGATCATCTAGTCCCACCCCCACTTGCCATGGGAGGAACAATTCCCACTAGATGAGGTTGCCCAGAGCCACATCTAGCCTGGCCTTAAAAATTTCCAGGGATGAGGCTTCCACCACCTCTTTGGGCAACCTGTTCCAGTGTCTCGCCACCCTTACGGTGAAGAACTTCAACTCTTTCAGGGTCGTGCTGGGCATATTCCATGTTTGCTTGCAGCAAACTAATGGAGAAGCATTCTAACTTGACAACCTCTTAAAAACAAAGGCAGAAGAATCTCACAGTATTCATGAAATGTGGTATGCATCTGTTCCATGACCTTACAAGCAACTTCAAGATTTCTCTTAGCAACTCAGTGCATATTTAGTCTTGTAAATGTGGAGCTAAGTTGGGAATTCTTGCATTAAAAGTTGCAATCCATGTTTCAGCTAAGTCTTTGATTACTACAAGGAAGTGTTGATTGTTACTGCTTTGGTCATTTTATTCAGTCAAACAGTTGTGGAGCTGTGAATGTTTTGAGAGAACTCAAGTAGCTGATTTACTATGAAGCCACTTTTATTTCAAATTGCAAACATATTAAGTGCTCAACAAATAAATAGAGCATGGTTACATCTGATGGGGTATATAGGTCAGGCTCAGTAGGTGGTTATGAAATAAAACTAAATGATGACTATCTTGTGTGGTAAATGACTTTGTTTCTCACATCTGTGTTGTAGGAGATTGCCTAAGTGATGTACCATCAGTAATGATGTCTGATTTAACTCCAGAAAGTAACACTGAAGGAACAGACTCTCCAAGATGTAAGTAAGCAAATTAAACTTCTTAGCAAGAAAATGGAAAAAAAAAACACTTGGGGAATTGTAATTTCTCCCATGTTGCTTGATACTCTGAATGTAGTAAACATAATAGCTGTTCACTAACGTCACCTCCTACTGTTCACTAGTCACAGTAGCACTTGTTTAGTGATGATTATGGGAGCCTTAATTTCACAGATAGTGCAAGAGCCTTCAAAGTCCAGAAAGTCAGCAGAAAGCATAGACTGCTTTAGCATGTGTAAACTTTGAAGTTTAAATTTATTTTGCTGTTTATCAGTCTTAAAATCTCTCTAAATCCTGGCTGATGGGATTGCACATTTCAGAGTCCTTCAGTTTTTGATCAGTAAACTGTTAATTTTGTTCTGTTGTCTGGTGGTTGTTTGCTTTTCATGTACAGCATCAGAGAACTATTCTAAGGGAAGTCAAGAAGAATTACCTGAAGATGAAGAATGCCCTGACTCTGCTCCTTCAGATGCAGTGTGCATCTGTGTGTATGTTGGAGATACATTTTCTGGTGTGGTTTCCAGTGTTCGGAATCCAACAGACTTTTTCTGTCAGCAGATGCAGAGTGCCCGTAAGTGATGCGCTGAAACAGATTCTGTGATACCTGTTGTGGTATTTTTTTGCCTTCTGATAGAGTGGCTGGAGGGAGATGTTACTGGTCTTGTAATTTGGCTGCCCAGGGAGGTGGTGGAGTCACCTCCCCCAGAGGCATTCAAGAAGAGTGGATGAGGCACTTAGTGCCATGCTCTAGTTGATTGGATGGGGCTGGGTGATAGGTTGGACTTGGATGATCTTGGAGGTCTCTTCCAACTTGGTTGATTGTATGCTTCTATGATCCCTTGGAGAATTAGGCTATGCCTCAGTCACTTAAGAAAAATGGTGTTGCAAAGGATGTTTTTTAGCAGTCTTAGCCTTTAATATCACTTACTAACCTCTAAGGTGATAATTCGTGGACAGTGTCAGTAGCAAAAAGTAGAAAAATGGTGTGGCATGGATTTTAGCAGTCTGAAGTCAGTTTGTGTTACAAATATTTAATGTTAAAGATGTTCTCACGTGTTCCAGAAGTGTTCATGAGTTTCTATTTAATTTGCTTGTTTCTGTGATGCCTTGTTGCTTTACCACCAGAGGGAAGTATTTCCTTACAAGCTGTGTGTACGGATTGAGCTTCTTTGTGACATAGTATGCTGAGACTGAGTACAAGAAGGCCAGATAGTAGTTCCCAAACCCTGCTTTGGTGTTTCCTGCTACACCAAATTGTAAGACCACGAGTAACACTATAGTGGACCATATTGCTAGGCTGAAGGCATTTCGGTGCATCTCCCACAGTGCCCATAAACAGATGTCTGGGGAGAGTAAGAGCCAGAGCTAAGATTGTGGGATATGTTCTAGTGCTGTCGGAGCCAGTAGGTTGGTGGCTGGTGTTTGGTTTGTGTGTTGTTTTTGTTGGGTTTTGTTGGTTGTTTTGTGGTGATGTTCTGTTAAAAGAGAACACATCCAGCTGGAAAAGCTCTTTTATCTCCCACACTCAATTTCTCTTCTGTACACCTGTACAACCCTTGCATTCTGTGTAGACGGATAGCATAATGTGTCCTTGAGCCAGAAGAAGCACTGACCATGTGCCTGTTGTTTGAAGAGCTGTCTAGGATTGTTGGAGAAATTCTTGTTAGCACAGAACGCAAGAATTGATAAACATGAGCAACCCGTGCTGGGAACATCCTTGGAGCCCTGGTAGCCCAGAAAATCGAGCTGTAAACAGCTGAGCACCCCACACACAGCTGCAGTGGGCAGAGACTAGATAACCAAAGGGGCTGGAGTGGGTGGTGTTGGAGGCTGACCCTTAGAATGTTGTGATAAGTTAACCTATGCACGCCTTACATGTAACTCTGGACCCTCTGACTGTAACCAATCTTGGTGGAGCACGCCTCTTGCTAGAAGTGCATATAAGTCATTGTATCACAGAAATAAAGTGGATTTCACCATCTAACCATATTGGTGAACAAAGAGTCATTTTCCCACAGTGCTCCACCAAACGTTTTCCAACATAGGATCTTATTTTTTTTTCTAGCATGCCTCTACCAGCTTACTTTCAATTCCTACTGGGTTCAGTTTTGTTCCTTTGTTGAAAAATTCTGACTGGTTTTCCTTGCCCTTTACCATTTTGATTCTTCAGACTCACATGAGCGTTCCCTTCGGTCTTACTGACTGGAGAGTCTCATCACTATTTTGCCATTACATTAAACTTGATGTTAATCTCCATTATACTAGAAGATGGTTTTCTAGGCTTTGAACTTCAAGATTTGTGTATTTCTGTGATAATTACAAGACAATGTATGTTCCTAAAACCTACCTATGTTTGACATCAGACCAACTTGCTGAGCTTCAAGTCTCTCTTAATCAACATTGTGAGAAATTTCCCAGGAGTCCAACCTTCCGTCCTGCTGTTGGAAGTGTGTGCTGTGCCCAGTTCACAGGTAAAAACAGAGTGAAAATCTGGCACTTAATGTATGTCACTTTATTGCAGCAAAGAAACACGTTTTATAATTGTGTGTAGAAATGTTTCATCTAGGCTTCATTTGACTCTTGTCTGGTTTTAGCTGTGGAAATAGCATTTGGTAGTATTTTAGAAAGTTAGTGATAGTAAGTGATGCTGTGTGAAATACTAGACCATAGAAAAAGACCATTACATAGTGACCTCATTGCATAGACTCTTACTATTGAATTCTTTTTTATTGTATGAAGGAACCTTTTAAAAGACCATGAAGACGTTTGAGGGGGTTTGTGTATTAGTGAGCACTGTTTCCTGTGGCTGGAAGTATCTACAGATGTGACATTTTAGACCACAAAAAAAGGAACAGAAGTAATATAATGATGCTGCTGTGACAGACCCCTTCTACGTTAAGGAAATGAAGCTATATTTAAAGCTTAGCACAATATACAAGCAGATATTTACACTATATACAGAAATATACAAGTTAAAGGTAATACAGAAATACAGTACCCCTCCCACAAAAAAAAGTGTCCCCAGGAGGGGCTCCCAATCATAGAATCAGTTGGAGTTGGAAGGGACCACAAGGATCATCTAGTTCCAATCGCCCCACCATGGACAGGGACACCCTACCCTAGATCAGGCTGGCCAAAGCCTCATCCACCCTGGCCTTAAACACCCTTCCACTTCTTTCCACCCCTCTCCCTTATCACAGAGTTTGCCTTATGTGCAAGGTGAGTTTGGAGAATCAGCCAGGGGGGTTAGAAAGCAGAAGGATTAGTTACACAGAAAGCAGGGTAGGGAGAAAGGTACAGGCACCAGCTGCAACACTGTGTTATCTGTGTTTATATTCTTGTTTTTATACATCTCAGCAAGCCTATGAGTGAAGTAGAAATGGCCAGTCTGCTTTCACAGCCTACACTCTAATTTCTCTCACTGAAATATTTCAGTTAGCCTGAAACTAGCACAAAGTCTTAAGACAAAATTGTATTTTGTCTGAATATAGGATAGCATTCTGCATAAAGCAGTAGTTTGTGCTAGGAGCTGTCAAGTCTGTACAAAAGAAATACCATTTATTTATTAGAATCTGAAGTTCTGTTTGCCTGACTGTGGTAGGATGAAGATGAATCTCCTTTGCTCACAGATGATTCTCCTTTTTATCTGGCTCTAAGTAAGGAAAAAAAAATCCTCCACCCACTGCTTTTCTTTATGGCTTTTTTTTTTTCTGTTCAGAAATGTTGCTGCTGTATTCCTGGTAACTTACTGCTTTCCACTTCAAATGGTTTTGCTGCTTTGAATAAATTAGCTGTGGGTCAGAACAGAGAAGCTGAAGTAAATTTCCAGCCTCATTAGAAACAGCTTAATGCTGTCCTGGCATTTCAATGAGCACCAAGCTCTGATTTCAGGTGAAATCTATCAGTTTGGTACTTCATGACTTGATTAAACTTGAGTAAATTTGTATTTCTGTTTAATTCAGTTAATATATTTGAGAAAGTGCTTAAATTATTACATCTGTTGTGTGCCTTTGAGTTGCCTTTGTCGTGGTCAGCTGAGGTACTTTTTACCATTTGTTTTAAGTGCTACATCCACATAATGGTGGTTGGTGCTTTGTTGCAATCTGTCCAAGTGTTAGGTTCTGCACTTTGGTCACAACAACCCCATGCAGTGCTACAGGCTGGGGACAGAGTGGCTGGAGAGCAGCCAGACAGAAAGGGACCCGGGGGTACTAGTTGACAGCTGACTGAACATGAGCTAGCAGTGTGCCCAGGTGGCCAAGAAGGCCAATGGCATCCTGGCTTATATGAGGAATAGTGAGAAGCAGGACCAAGGAAGTCCTTATGCCCCTGTACTCAGTGCTGATTAGGCCACACCTTGAGTACTGTGTCCAGTTCTGGGCCCCCTCCATTTAAGGAAGATGTTGAGGTGCTGGAATGTGTCCAGAGAAGGGCACCAAGGCTGGTGGAAGGGTCTGGAGCACAGCCCTAATGAGGAGAGGCTGAGGGAGCTGGTGTGGTTCAGCCTGGAGAAAAGGAGGCTCAGAGGAGACCTTATTGCTCTCTACAACTCTCTGAAAGGAGGTTGTAGCCAGGGAGGGGTTGGTCTCTTCTCCCAGGCACCTAGTGATAGAACAAGAGAACACAGTCTTAAGCTGTGCCAGGGCAGATTTAGGTTGGATGTTAGGAAGAAGTTCTTCACAGCAAGAGTAATTGACATTGGAATGGGCTGCCCAGGGAGGTCATGGATTCACCATCCCTGGAGGTGTTTAAGAGGAGGTTGGATGAGGCACTTAGTGCCATGGGCTAGTTAATTAGAAGGGTTAGGTGATAGGTTGGACTCAATGATCTTGAAGGTCTTTTCTCACCTGGTTAATTCTGTAGTTTTGTACTTTTGAGGGGAAGAGTAGAAACAGCAACCCTCAGCTGACGGTGGTGGATTTTGTGTCCATAAGGGTTTTGTGAAGGTTTGTGTGAACTGGAATGCTGCTGTTTGATGTTGTGTTTGTTGCCAGAAGTCGTTCTCTTTTCAGAAGTTAAAAGCAAGTGTGCTGAACATGTGTATCTTCCTTTCTAGAAGACAACCTTTGGTATCGTGCTGCTGTTACAACCTATGTTTCTGAAGACACTGTTACAGTATTTTATATAGATTTTGGTAATGTTGAAGTCCTCCCACTGATTAGACTTCATCCTCTGACTCCAAGATTAATGGACTTGCCAGCTCAAGCCATAAAATGTACCTTGGCAGGTATGGAATAAACAGTAAGCTGTTGTAAACTGTGTAGAGGCAAAGTAAGTGGAGTTGCGTAACAATCACACCTCTGATGTCTGTTACTGAAATATGAGGGAGGATAGAGATAACAGGAGGTGTTATTTCCAGAATTGTTAATTGCTGTGACACATCTACAGAACATGACAGCACCTGCTGCATGCAGTTGTGTGTTTGGAAAACTTTAGTA